>NC_058132.1:603362280-603390061 GCF_016433145.1 Gracilinanus agilis | reverse complement strand
TCTCTCTCTCTCTCTCTCTCTCTCTCTCTCTCTCTCTCTCTCTCTCTCTCTCTCTCTCTCTCTCTGTGTGTGTGTGTGTGTGCGCGCACGTGTGCACATGTGTGTCCACTAATTAATACTTATAACTCTGGTGCTGAGTCTCCAGACAAATTTTTATGTTACAAACTATAAGACAGAAGAACAAGGGCTAGATAAATGGAATTAAGTGACTTGCCCAGGATTACATAGCTAGGATATTCTAGAAAAGCTCATATTTTAATTGAATTCTGATGACCAAATTACACTTAGCCTCCAAGAGTATCAGTTTTATCACCTATAAAACTGGAGAAGATGGGGAGAATGAGAGTGGACTCTAAGACATTTTTGGGTCCCTATCAGCTTCAAGTCCATGATCCTTTTCTCATTCTAGAGTTTATGGGATGTATAATATGACAATGTGAATATGATAAAAATAATTTGTATGAAGAAACAACCTCTCTGGAGCTTTTAATATCACTTTGCTTACAGGCAACAAATTATATGAGTTTTGGGATGGGGAGGGGATGCAAAATACCAAAGGGAACTAGGTAATAATTTTGTATTAACACATTTCTTCCAGAGACACTAACTTTCAGTTCTCTGTAGAATTGAGAGAACATGAGAAGAGGGTGCTGTAGGCAGTTTCTTTCTTTCTTTTCTTTTTTTATTCATACACTTTCATTTACAATGGCAAGATGATGCAGTGGATGGTGCCTTCAACCAGACAGGAAGAGCAGAGTTAAATCTGTCCTCAATGTCACTAGCTATGTGACACTGAGCAAATCACTTAACATCTTTCAGTCTCAGTTTCCTCATCTGTTAAATGGAGATAATAATAGTGCCTACATCATAAATTCTTGTGGGGATAAAATGTAATAACATTTACAAAGTTCTATGCAATCCTTAAAGAGCTACATAAATCCTAGTTATTATTTCCTCTCTTTCCGCAGTTCTATTATTGGACAATGTAGGAAGGGTGGGAAAGAAATTCTGCTATGAAATTATTTTGACACCACCATACCACTGGCTACTTATTATTTTAAGAGCACTGGGAACCATTTGAATATAAGAAGATTCTAAATTACTTCCTTCTCTATAATAGATCCTTCATTATTTTCTTAGTAAAAAAAAAAAGTTCAAGCTGGTCTAGAATTTTTGTATATGAATTCACAATTATAAGCAATATTTTTTCAAGACATGTAATAATTATTTCTATCATATAGTCGAAGTGTATATGGAATTTTCCCATAAGCGAATGGAATCTTTGAAATGTTCAAAACTATATTTATAGGTTTGCTTTTCAAAGTTTCTTTGGACCACAAGAGGGCGATCATAGACAGATATTTTATAATACTTTCTATTAGCTAGTTCAAGGAACAAGAGTCTCAAAGTCATATATCCTTTGCAAGTAGACAGAGAGTATGCTATCATTGGGAGGTAGATTCAGGGTACAGAATAATTCCATGGAGGCAGAGAGAAAGCAAATAACTCACCCAGTGGTAAAGTCGAACCTAATCTCCAGATTATGTGTCCAAGAGGCAATATAGAATAGTGGATGGAGTGCTGGGCTTAATACGAGGACAAATTGGGTTCAGATCCTGTGCCCCTGATACTTTTCAGCTGTGTGATCTAAGTCAGTTAATCTCACTGTTCCTCAGTCTTCTCATCTGTAAAATGAGGATGATGCTACCTACAACTACCTTGCAGAGTTGTTGTTGTTGTGAGACAATGAAATAATGTATATAAAGGTTTGTAAAAATATCCATCGTGATTATCAGGCATGCTATAAAATGGAGGCTTTAAAAAAATAAATAAACAAGGAAAGAGAATGTTTGAATGTCATTTGACTTACCTATTGGTTAAAAAAAGAAAATTTTACTTATGAACAGCATTTTAGGTTAATTTCATATTTATTACTTTGTCTTTGTTAATAGCTAATGATATTGCAATAAGAATATGAGATCAAAGAATAATAGTTCTAGGACTGTAAGGAACTTGAGAAGGCATCTGGTCAAACCCATCACCACCACCACCACTACCATTAAGTGGATAAGGAAACTGAGAGCAAGAACATTTAAATTATTTGCCTAAGGTGACACAAGCAGTAAGCATGAGTCAAAATTTGCACCCAGGGATGTAGACTCTAAATGATCATTCTATTGCAAATATTAATAATATGGAAATAGGTATTGATCAATGACATGTATAACCCAGCTGAATTGCTTGTTGGTTATGGTAGGGGAGGGGAAGAAGGGACAGAAAGAATATGAATCATGTATCCATGGAAAAAACCTTCTAAATTAATTAATTAATTAATTTTTAAAAAAAGATTTGTACCCAGGTCTTCTAAATCTAAGGCCAGTGCTCTTCCAACTATGCCAAGCTTCTTAGATGATCTCAAACCCTAATTAAATTATTTGTATTCTTGACTTGTCTAAGAACTAATGAATTCACTTATTACAAAAGAAACAACACTATTAATATCATTGTCACAAATAAAAACACAAAAAAATAAAACTTTATTGTAATAAATAAAAACATTGTTGAAGCCAAATGTAAAAATGGTTCACAGAATATCCTGAAGAATGGGAAAAATGTTGGCAGAGTTGGTCTTGCCATACAATAAAAATGATAAGTAATAGGAAACCTAATTTTATGGAATATTTGGTCTGCAGATAACTAATAGCCATAAAGAAATTAAATATGTTGTTGGATTCAGTTATACCTACCTCCAGTCATTTGTCACTTAATTTCAACTAAGCTCTTTTTTTAAAAAACCTTTACTTTCCATCTTAGAAACAACATAATATATTGGTTTCAAGGCAGAAGAGAGGTAAGGGCTAGGCAATGAGAGTTAAGTGACTTGTCCAGGGTCACACAGCAAGGAAGTATCTAAATCCAGATTTGAACCCAGGACCTCTCACCTCTAAACCTGCTCCCAGTCCATGTACTACCTAGCTGCCCCTTCGAGCTCTTTCACAAATACTTATTATACTACAACCTAGAATCATAATCTTAAATGTTAATTCTTCCAGAATTTATTTTCTCCCAATGCTAACCTCTACAATTCATGTTAAAGAGACTAAAATTGGACTCCTGCTAATGTTTTCAAAATGTTTATGATTAGGAAAGTTGTACATTGGTCTAATCATTGCTATAACCAGTACAGGTGTGGAATGAGGCATGCATTTTCAGACATGGTTAATGTGTTGACTTATTTTACTTGACTGTATTTGTTACAAGGGAGAGTTCTCTTGGTGGCAGAGTGGAAAGGTTTAACTGGAAAGTGATAGTTATAGTATAAAGAAGAAAAAAGCATCAATAAAATATTTTAAAGAAGTTTAAAAGGAAGACTTTTTTTTGCTGAATTGTTTTGAAGCCCCTTGTTGATTCCTCTTCATTAATATATAAGGAAATCACATACTATTAAATCATTTGTGGATTGTTTACATTATGGCAGAGCCAGATAGTTTCAAAATCATTTTTTGGTAGTAGCCCCACCTATTTCTACCATTGATATTCATCTAGAGAAATTTCTCTCTTTCAAAATGAGGGAAAGAAAAAGGTAGTATTATATTCCATTTGTATATGTACAGACAACATTTTTGTCTTTTCTCATGTATAGCTTGTTTTCTTATTTCAGTGCAATCCTATCAGTGCAAATATTTGCACTGATAGGATTGAAAAGTGAACCTTAAGAGCTTAACAAAACCTCCTCTACCTGTTCCCTTAACAGCACCATATTGGATAGTGTCCAAGAGATCAAGATACTTGATATTATTTCTAGGTTTCCAAACTCCTTTTATCTTCCCCCAAAATTGAATGTTGCTGTTGTGTTGTCATGTCTGATTCTTCGTGACCTCATTTGGGCAAAGATCCTGGAATGGTTTACAATTTCCTTCTCCATTTCATTTTACAGATGAGGAAACTGAGGCAAACAGGATTAAGTGACTTGCCCAGGGTCACATAGCTAGTGTCTGAGGCCAGATTTGAATTCAAAAGATGAGTCTAACTGATTCCAGATGCAGTGCTCTTTCCCCTGTACCACCTAGCCGCTGGAAAATAGAATCAGCCCTGAAGGATAGAAATATGATTTTTATTCTGTCCACATCTAGAAAGTTTCTATGCTAGGAGGGAGGGGATGGCAGAGCAAAGTCAGTGTGGGAAGCTGGCAAGGCAGAGACTTCTCTCCACTCCCATAGCCATAAACCCTAGATCAGGTTCTTGTGATCTCTCACCCAATCTTTTGTAATAATTTTCTAACTAGTCTACTTGACTCAGCTCTCCCCACTGCAATCCATCTTCCTCTCAGATGCCCAGGTACCTTTCTAAAACACAGGTCTGACCAAGTAATCTCCCTGCTCAGTGAGCTCCAGGAGCTCCCTGTTACTTCTCAGATAATATGGAAAGTCCCCTTTTCATCACTGAAAGTCCTTCTCCACTTGGCCCCTTCCTACTTTTCTAGCAGTTTCTCCATACTCATTTCACTTTTTCATTATCACTCCTCCACATGTTCTAAGACACAACTTTACTAGTCTTCTTGCTATCCCTTGTGCAATACACACCATCTCCTGTCTCCACATCTTGGCACTAGCTGCTTCCTAAGCCTGAATGTTCTCCTTCATCATCTCTCCTCATTTCTTCTCTTCAGGACTTAGCTCAGATCTTACCTTCTGCAGGAAGCTTCTTGGTCCTCTCAGCTGCTAATGCCTCTTCCTTCAGAATATCTTCAATCTATTCTATATATGGTGGCCCAGGCAATAGACTGAAATGATCAATATTGGGATAACAACAGGAATTCAACTTGCAGTCAACTTTCCACACAACTGTGTTCTCATGTTGAGTTGTACAAGACCCTCCCCACTTTTCAGCTACTTCTAGCTACAGCTGGATCTGTCTCACATTATTTTCCAGATCAATGACCATCTGCACATATCAGTGGAAAATACGGTGCCTTATAAATGATTTCATTTACTGCCCACAACTACTCGGTGAGGCAAACATTATGGTTCCCATTTTATAAAGGACCCAAAAACGTTCACAAATGCACATCAGTCACAGAGACACAGAGAAAGCAAATAGAAATAGTTCAAGTCTGGAGAAGGAACTCAGGGTTTCTGGTCAACTTTCTCTCTCATCTGTGTACATTCTGTACATTTATTTCTTCTCTGTAAATTATGTTCTCTCTGCCTAGTAAGTCTTTCCTTCTCTTCTCCACTTATATACATGTTTTTTAGGCCTAACAAAATCTGATTCACATATTATTTTTTCATATTAATAAATATCAGGGGATATCACCCAACCAAATCCATGAGAACGATGGTACCTGAATTGATATTTTTTATTAGAAATAATACCAACAATACAACTAACAGTATGAAAAGTTATGGAGATTTCAACTCCATTTTCTATGAGAGGATTGGGAGAGGCTTCCTTCAGAAGTTAAGATCTGAGCTAAGTCTTGAAGAGAAGAAATGAGGAAAGATGATGAATATTTCAGGCTTAGGAGCTGGCTGTAAGGGCTCAAATTAAGTCTTAAAAGTCAAGAAAGGAGCTTCCTATCCTCTAGGAATGTACATAATATTATTCCTAACCATTATCTCTCTCAAAGTTAAAAAGTATTTACTTTATATACACAAGAAATACTTGTGTTGATTTATTGGTGCTTTCTAATGGTGTGTCAATAATGTAAAAGTTACATACCAAGGATAACGCATTTTTACTACTAATGATGATGATATAGGTAATATGCAAGGAACTATGATATGCAAAGAAATATGATATAACTATGATTACTAAACATATGGACTCCATCAATGATACCATAATCTTTACTAATCACACACAGCCTAAAAGCAGGAAATGACTAGGGGACATTGTGGGAAAGAATTAGTTTTTAAGTCAAACAAAATCTGCTCTATATATTATTTCTTCACTATAGTAAATATCAGGGACATCACCTCACTAAATGCATGAGAAATATTGTACCAGAATTAAATTATTTTTTTACTAAAGTCATACTCACAATACAATTAACAGGATGAAAACCTATGAGAGACTTCAACCACATTTTTGTGGGAGCTTTTGCAAAAGCCCAAATAAAAGAAACAGCAGTCTGAGTTCCAAGTATAAAGTCAAGGGACCATGCTGTATAAGAGATGGAGGAAGACAATTTCCTCATTCTTTCTTGGATAACTAGCTCCAGGGTCTGCTCTTCTAAGTTGCTTCACTTTCACAACTTTTCTACCCCTTCCTTTAATTCTGAACCTGTAGATTCTCTAAATCTCCAAGCTTTTTATTTGTTTATTTTATTAATACCCATCCTATCCATGATGTCACTAGCTCACCCTTAAAGTACAAGGTACATCAAACAGTAATGCAATTATAAATATATATTCCTTTTGGACTGAGCTCCACTATCCACTAACGATTTCTCATGTAACTGGCAAGTTTGTCTATCTGACTTCTTGTTGTGATCTGTACAATATATAATTTTATCCACTCTATTTGGAAAGATCAATATTTGCTGGCTGAGCATCCTTTAGTCTCCTAGTTATATCCATTTAATAGTGAATAATTTTCTGTAAGAAATTATGATCAGCAGAATCTATATCTTAGTTTTTATATATTCACTATCCATTAGAGTTTTTTTCAAGTAGTTTAAATTAGAATGGTTATAGTTTGACGAGGTCTTCTTATCTTTAAACTTTCCTTTAATTTGTTGTTAAATTTCACCTTGTTTCTGATAATATTGCCAGAGTCAATTAGTTGATTGCAAAATAATTTCCACATTGGTAACCAGTATAAACACTGTTAGTTAAAATATAGACAGATTGGGGAGAGTGAAGCCAAGAAGATAGAGACTGCAACCCAGCCAAACTCTTCCTTGATTCCTCTCCAAATAATTTTAAAATAAATAAATAAAATTTAAATTGAATTTTGGAGTGGCAAAGTCAACAAAATGTCAAGATTAAATATTTTTATAATCTAAGACAATTTAGGAGGTTGAAAGAAGAGGTCTTCTATAATACCTGGGTATGGGCTGGCCCAGAGTATTTGTGATAGACTTTGGATGCAGATGTGATGATAGTGATGGCAGTGGCAACAGGAGCTTCAGGAGCTCTCAGCTTAGAGACAGTAAGAAAGTTGGACAAATGGTTAGAAAGAGACTACAGAGATCATTTTGCTGGCATGGGTGCTGACTAGCAACTCTAGTGGCCATAAGTAGTTCTGGGTAACAGTTATAGGGCAGAGAGGAGCATTAGTTTTGTGGTCATGGGAGAGGGGGGGACCTGATCACAGTTCCAAGAGTAAGAGGATCATTAGCATTTGCAGCTGTGAGGGTCTTTCCTGGGTAAAGACCAGAGCACAGACCAAGAGAGCAGTGACCACACTTCTTCCTTGATCACACCTCTTTGGAAGCACCAAAAACCTGCAAACCCCCAGAACTATCTTTGAAAAGACAGCACAAAAAAGCCTGGATTTGGGAAGAGTGCTTTTCCACCCCGAGGTGAACAGACCTCAACTTTGACATAAAGTCCAAAGTCAAGAAATTGGCTGGGAAAATGAGCAAACAATAAAAAATAACTTGACCATAAAAATCTACTACAGTGGCAAAGAAGAGCAAGACACAAACTCAGAAGAAGATAACAATGGGAAAGCCCCTACAACCAAAGTCTCGGAGAAAAATGCTAATTGGATAAAAACCCCACAAGTATTCTAGAAAGTGTTAAGAAAAGAGATAAAAATGGTTGAGGCAAAAATAGGAAAATAAATGAGAATGATTATGAAGAGAATTAATAGCTTAGTAAAAAGAGCACAAAAAAATGAAGAAAACTTTATCTTAAAAAACAGAATTAGCCTAAGAGGCACAAAAATTGACTGAAGAAAAGAATGCCTTAGACAGTTGAATATGTTCAACAGAAAAAGAGATACAAAAGCTCACTGAAGAAAATAATTTCTTAAAATTAGAATAGGGCAAGAGGAAGTTAGTATATGCCAAGAAATAATAAAACAAAGTCAAATTAATTTTAAAAATAAAAGAAAATATAAAATATCTCATCACATAAACAACTGACCAGGAAATTAGATCAAGTAGAGATAATTTGAGAATTATTGGATTTGGAGACAGCTAAGTGGCTCCATGTACTGGGTGCCAGACACACAGATAGGAGCTCCTAGGTTCAAATATGACCTCAGACACTTCATATCTGTTTGACCCTGGGCAAGTCACTTAACCCACATTGCCAGGCCCTAACCACTCTTGTGCTATGGAACCAACACATGATATTGATTCTAAGATGGAAGGAAAGGATTTTTAAAAAAAGAATTATTGAACTACCACAATCAAAGAAAGAGCCTAGATATCATACTTCAAGAATATGTAAAGAAAAACTTCCCTAATACCTTAGATTCAGAGGGTAAAATAGAAATTAAAAGAATTCACTGATCACCTCATTAAAAAGGTCCCAAAATAAAAACTCCCAAGAGTATTATAGCCAAATTCCAGAGTTCTCGGGTTAAAGAGAAAATATTTCAGTCAGAAAGAAACAATTCAAATAATGTGAAGTAACAGTTAGGATCACACAAGATTTAGTAGCTATAAATATTTTTGTACATATAAATCCTTTTACTTTTTCCTTAATCTCTTTGGAGTACAGACCTTGTAGAGGTATTGCTAGGTCAAAGGGTATGCACTATTTTACAACCTTTGGTCATAGTTCCGAATTGTTTTCCAGAATGGTTGGATTTGTTCACAACTCTACTTAATAGTCCCTTAGAGTGCCTATTTTCCCTCAACCCTTCTAGCATTTGTCATTTCTGATAGGAATGAGTTGGTACCTCAGAATGGTTTTAATTTTTCTTTCTCTGGTCAATAGTGATTTAGAACATTTTTTCATATGACTATATATAACTTTGATTTCTTCTTCTGAAAACTGCCTGTTCATATTTCTTAACAATTTATCAATTGGGGAATGAGTCTTATTTTTATAAATTTGACTCAGTTCCCTATATTTTTTAGGAAAAAGCCTTTATCAGATAAACTTGCTATAAAATTTATTTGATGTTATTTCATTGTTTATGATTTCTTTTTTCAAAATGTAGTTTCTCTAATTATCTCTTTTAATTAGTTATGCTTTTCAATGCAATGATCTAGGACAGTGATGGGCAAACTTTTTAAAGAGGGGGCCAAAGGGGGCATAGTTTGCCTATCACTGATCTAGAACAATCCAGAGGGACTTATGAAAAAGAATACTATCCACATTCAGAGAAAGAACTGTGGGAACAGAAACACAGAAGAAAAACATCTGATCAATCACATACTTCAGTAGGGATATGATTAAGGTTTTGATGTTAAAAGGTCACTCTATTGCAAATATGAATAATATGGAAATAGGTTTTGAACAATGATGCATGTATAACCCAGTGGAATTGCTTGTCAGCTCTGGAAAGGGGGAGGGAAGAGGAATGGGGAAAAAATCATGAATCACGTAACCATGGAAACATATTCTAAATTAAAAATTAGTTATGTTTTTGCTTTTATTTGGTCTAAATAATGATTGTTACCCCTGCCTTTTTTTTAAACTTCAGCTAAAGCATAATAGTTTTTGCTCCAGCTTTTTATTTTATTTATTTATTTTTTAACTTTTAAAAAATTTTGTGTTCCAAATTCTCTCCCTCCCCTCCCCACTATCTGAAGTGGTATTGCAATCTGATAAGAATTTTACATGTGCAATAATATAAAATATTTCAACTCTGTGTGTATCTTTTAAGTGTGTTTATTGCAAATGCCATATTGTTGGATTCTGGTTTCTAATCCATTCTGTTATTTGCTTCTTTTTTATGGATGAATTTATCCCATTCATATTCACAGCTATGATTATTAACTGTGCATTTCCTCCCTCTTATTTTCTTCTGTTCATCTTTTTTTTCCTGTCCCTCCTCAAAAGCCTGTTTTGCTTCTGACACTGCCTCCTTTAAACTAATCTCCATTTTATCCCCCTCCCCTTCCTCTTTCTTTTATCTCCCTTTCCTCCTATTTCCCTTTTGGGTAAGATAGATTTCTATATCCAACTGAGTATATGTACACACATGTGTGTATACTCACACTTCTTAGCTGTATGACCCTGGGCAAGTCATTTAGCCCCAGTTGCCTAGCACTTACTATTCTTCTTCCTTAGAACTGATACTATCAATTCTAAAACAGAAGACAGTGGTTTTTAAAAAGGAATATTAAATATCACCCCAAATATGAAGCTTATTCTCTCCTTTACTCCCTCCCTCCATCTCTGTCTTTGTCTCTGTCTCTCTCTCTCTGTCTCCACATATATATAATGCATGTGTGTAAAGGTATGAAAATCTTATTTATTTTTAACATCCTTAAATTTTTTTCAACTACAAATTTTCTCCCCCCTTTCCTGCCCCTTCCTTACCCACTGAAAAGGTAAGCAATGTGTTAATTATACATGTGAAATCATGCAAAACATATTTTCATATTGGCCATATCACAAAAAGGCAAGAAATTTTAAATGAGAAAACTATACCATTCTTTTCACAGTTGATTACCATTACAACATTACTATTACTGTTTACAATGATCTACTTGCTTCACTTTGCATCAGTTCATATAAGTCTTCCCAAGTTTTTCTAAAAATATAATGCTTGTCATGTCTTATAACATAGTAGTACTCAATCACAATCATGTACCACAACTTGTTCGCCTTTCCTGAATTGATGGGCATCCCCTCAATTTCCAATTCTTTGCTACCACAAAATGTGCCACTGTGAATGTTTTGGAGTAGAAGGGGCTTTTCTTTCTATGTTGGATCCTTGGGAGGGAGGCTCCTACTCAAATTCGTCTCATTTAAGAACATGATTCATTTAATTTAGGGATCATTCTCCTTTGTAAACAGTCTCTCTCTTTCCACTCTTCTTCTTGCCTTATCAATAAAAAAAACTCAAAGTATAAGTATAGTAAAACTACAGCAACAGCCTTGTATCTCATTTTTGGTAGCCATTACAATTCTCCTTCCTCATCCCCAAGGATGGAACTTCCTTCTTAATGCCTTCTCCTGAAGGGATGAAATAATATAAAGTTTATATATTTAAAGCAAACCTCTTGACCCTTAGCTAAATAGAGAAGTGATGTTGGTCATTCCTAAAAGTAAAAAATGGCCAGGAATGAGACTTTCCCTTCTGGCTCATCCAGCTGCAGAAAACTCAAGAATTATTTGAGCTGCACCTGCTAGTTCTCCACAATGTTCACTCATCAGTGTTATTGACATGTACTCACCTCACTTCTCATGTCTAGCTCACATTTTCTCAGGACTGTAGCTACAGGAGGGGCTAGTTATTATCTTGCCCCAACTCTGGGAAAAAGAGCATATCCATGGCAGTGACCTTGTCCCTTCCTCTATCTCTCAGTTTCTTCATACTTCACCTTCAAAATCAATGTATTCATGAAATCTATGCAACCCTGCCCCCACACCCAACATAATATATCCTTTGGAAGTAGCTTTCAGGAATTCTATACTCTTTGCTTCAAAGCCTTGTGGAATATATATAGTCCTTGGGAAGAAACAAGTAAGTTTCTGTGTATTGATGGGTCAGTTATATCAGTAATCCCCAAGTCTTTGATCTTTATTTCTTCAATTCAATAAGAACTTATTACTTGACTTCTATGTGCAAGGAACTATGCTAGGTTCTATGAATAAAAAGACAAAAGTGAAAGAGCCCTTTGCCTCAAGGACCTTACATTCTGCTTTGGGGAAAATTACATGTATAAAGATAAGAAATACAAAATACATATTCTGAAGGGGACAGAGAGATCAAAGAACTAGATGAATCACATAGACTTCATGAAGATAGCACTAGAGTTGAATCTTGAAGGAAGTAAGAGATTCTATTGGTCAGATGTTAAAGAGGAGAGCATTCCAAGTATAGGGGAAGCCAGAGAAGGAATGTAATATTCAATAGCAAGTAGGTCCATTTGACTAGTTATTTATGAAGAAACTATGTGAAAGCAGAGGCAACTGGATGGCTTAGTAGATAGAATGCCAAGCCTGGTTGGAGTCAGGAAAACTCGAGTTCAAATTTGACCTCAGGCACTTACTATGTTGAAATAAAAATCCTTCCTAGATGGATGGGAGATGATAACCATTCACCTAGGGAACTATCTAGGCCAGTAAAGTACAAACCCTTTGGGCTTTAGAAACAAAGTTTATTTTTATAATAGGAATAAAGGGAAATTGATAGGTAGGTTCTTAAAACTATAAATCTAATCTCCACCCAACCTCTTTCACCTCATGGTGGATCCACATACTTTGAGAATACTTTCAAATGACCCTTTTCAGTAAGGCCTTTTTGGACTGAGAGGATCCAGGGTTCTTCTAGCCATTTCTACTTCTGGATCTAACTTTAATCTAATGCTGAAAGAGACACCTGAAACCACCTCAACAGTAACCCATATCTGAAAATTTGGCACAATCAAATTTGCTTTAAGAAAAACAAGCAGTGGGGCAGCTAAGTGGTTCAGTGGATAGAGCCAGACTTCTGGAGATGGGAGGTCCTAGGTTGAAATTTGGCCTCAGACACTTCCTACCTCTGTGATCCCGGAAAAGTCACTTAACTCCCATTGCCTAGCCCTTATCACTCTTCATCTTTGGAGCCGATACTTGGTATAGATTCTAAGACAGAAGGTAAAGATTTTTAAAAATAAAAGAATTCAATTCCATCACCCAAACTTTAAGTTATGCTCCGGACACTGAATTAGTTCTTATGTCTTCTAATGTAGATGTACCAATCATGTTCTCCCAGTTTGATTCTTATTTTTTGTCATGCTTAGGTCCATTTCATTTCATGCATACAGTAAGTGTTAAAAAAAAAGTTTGTTGGAGGGACTCAAAGAGGAATTACAGGACCTATAAAGACTAAGAGATATTTTAATCTAAAAAGAACCGTTCCTAAGCTAGAACATCTGGCCATTTCTTCCAAGGGAAAAAGATGGTGAGAATTTTCAGGTCAAATCAAAATTATTTCTGCCTCAAGGACATAACTTGGGGCCATTCAACTAACATGATTCTATAGCCCTGATAATAGCTTATGGCACACATGCCAAAGGGGGGCACACAGAGCCCTCTCTGAGTGCATGCACATTGTCACCCCAGCACAGAGTTTGCCAGAGCTCATTGCTAGAAATCCAGAGAGACAGGGGGCTAGACTACTCTCCTCCCTCTCTCCATGGACGCCTAAGGACATTTCTCATATCATCCATCCTTCTAAAAGGTTCACTATCACTGTCCTAGAGGGTTCAGATGGTTTACCGTGATAATGCAGCAGGAATGATGGTAAAATAAAGAGTTAACCTGTCAAGTTTTTTTTTTCCCCCAGTGCTATCATTCCTTGAGGAAGCTATTATCAGGGATGCTACATCCTTATTTATAGACCACTTAATGATCGTATTCACTCAGACCAATGAAACAGGTAACAACTATTTCAGTAGGAAAATGATAAAGAATGCTACCCATCCCTTGACCATGAGCTCATGAAATAAATATGCAGAATGAAATACACATTTTCTCACAGAATCGATATGGGAATATATTTCATTTAACTATGCAAATTTGTTGCAAGGGTTTTGTTTTTTTCTGGTTCAGAGGAGGGATGGAGAGATAAGAGGAGGAGAAAATAAATGTCTACCAATTTAAAAAATAAAACAATTAACAACTGCTTGAACGCATGGGTCGGGGTGGACATGATTGAGGGTGTAGACTCGAAACTACCACACCAATGCAACTACCAACAATTTGGAAATTGGTCTTGATCAAGGACACATGACAAAACTAGTGGAAATGCGCATGGGTGGGGGGGGGGTTGAAGGGGAAAGGAGGAGCATGAATCATGTAACCATGTTAAAAATGAATATTAATAAATGTAAAAAAAAATAAAAAATAAAACAATTAAAAATTGTAAACAATCCTAATCCAGATAATTTTGATTGAATGTTGTTGAGCAGAGCCAAATGAGTGAAGTTTGTGAGATTTTCTATAGTATTTCCAATATTCGTTATGGTTAATAACAGAGGTGACTTTGGCTGGTATTTAGTAACTAGTTCCATGCAGAGTCTCTGGCACAAGATTGTGATGGCTGCATCATCTTGTGCCCATTTGCCTCAATATATCAAGAAAATTGCTTGGCCTTTGAATCAGAATTAATTAATGAATTTATCTGGCATCTACTATGTACAAGCAACTGTCAGTAGGATTTGCTGTAGCAATGGTGTTATTATCCTCAGAGATTTAAGGGTTCAGGGCTTATCTTTTTAGAGGAGTTTGGAAGCCATAGTCTCTATGTTTTGTGAGAAAGGTCTTTAAGGCCAATTGTGTTTCCTAATGAAAACATAAACAGAATCATCCTTGTTGAATGTTTAAGTTCTTAGTAGGAAAGGTACTTAGGAATTAACTGATATTATCTTGATCATAAAAATAACTCATAAAATAATGAGTAAAAAATGAGATTGAAAGAGAAGCTGAGAAGACCATGTTCTGTATAAAAACCTTGAATCCTGCAGTTAACTCATTATACTTTGCTCAGGGCTTAGGTTATCTTCAAATTGACAATGGATTGCCCATTCTGTTCTCTAAGCCTTAGCCACAACAGAACACACACAAAAAAGAGTTTCCATTTCCATTTATAACTGTCAGATATTTAGTTCTGGTAAGAAAATTATTATGAGGCAAAGGTATATGGGAACAATTTTGTTCTGCATGAGCAGATGTGAGAAATGTTTTTCAATGAGGAACCCTGCTCATTTGAGTGTATTTCAAAAAGGGGAAATGATTTGAAAGTTTCGAATTGTTTAAATTTTCCCAAAAAGAATTTTTAAATGTCAAATTAAATGAATCAGACTAATGACTCAGTGAATGCGAAGAAAATGCTAGACATGTATAGCTTGCTTAATAATTTATAAAGCACTTTTGTAATCTTTATTATTTGATAATTATTTTTGTTGCCAAGTGACTCAAAAGAGGAAATGTAAGTGCAAAGCAAGCCATTTCCCCTCTGTGAGACTCAGTTTCTACATCCCATAAAATGAGGGGGTTGAAGTAGAGGAGCTCTAAGGTACTTTCCAGACAACCTTGGTCTTTATTTGTACATGAGTATCATAAACCGAGAGAAGCCTGTTGAAATGAATATTTTTGCCTCCAAATATCTTATCTAAAATGTGCCACAGTTTTCAAGCTAAGACAAATGGATCAAAATTAGAAGAAAACCTGAGTGCTTTGAAGACTGGGTCCTATTTACAGAGACCAATTTGTTTCTCTGCATTATTGAGAATATAGCCCCTGCGTAGCCTCACAGCATTACAAGTACCCGAGGCTTGGAAAAGTCAGGGTTGGGGGGTTGGGGAGGGAAGTGGAGGAAAGCATATTACCATGGAGATAGATGGAAGCAAATGATCACACCATCAAAAGCAAACTAGAGATGTACAAAGCTTTTGTGATGCTGATCTATTTTTTTAAGTAGGAAGAAAAAAAAAAAGACACAAATAAAAGGACAGATCTCTCTCATTAAACCCAACACTAATTTAGTCATCAGTGAAATAAAGGTACTCTTGAAAGCCCACTGCTAGAAAATACCGGACAACAAAGAAGCATAAAAGGTTGCTGGCAGCCAGGTGTAATTTCCAGGTTGCAAAGTAAATGTGGATGGACTCCCAATGCTGCTCTTGGTATCCCTGGCCTTGATGCCCAGATTGTCCATCCTCATGGTAGATTCTGACTGTTTCATCACTCTCCAGTGATAACCAAATATTTAGGAATAGGAAAATTGCAAGAATGTAACCTTTCATTTCAAATTGTCCTCAAAGAGATTTGAGAGAGAAAGAATGAATGGCAGTATTTTTCCCCCTTTTCACTGCCTAGAAAATGTCCGGATTATTTTGATGCTCAGATAAGAGGCGAGAATCAAGGTTCCATAAGGTCACTCATGTAAAAATCAAGCAACCATCACTTAGATTGTTTACATATACATGACCTTCCTATTAACCCCATCTATTCTCATTTTATTTTATTATTTTACTCTTTTCAAAATCTTAAGTGGACACTTGACAGCTGGAAAGAATTTAAAATTAGTCCTTCATCCACCAGAGGAAAAAAAGAACTATATTATTCGAGAATGGATAATTCATTGGAAACTGCAGAACTTAGCTTAGTCTAGATCCAGAGTGGCTGTGTGCAAAAGATAAAAGAACATCAAAAGACCTGATTTTGAATCTTGCCTCTGCCACTTAACAGCTGTGTGACTTCTGTCTCTGAGCCCCAGTTTCTTCATCTGTAAAATGGAGACTGTTCTATATGCATGATCTCTTTACCACAAATATTTAAGAAAAGCACTTTGTGAAATGTGAAGTACTATGAAAGAAAATTTATAACACTATGTGACCCTATTATATGTAAAGTCTGACTAATAGTAGTAGATGCTTAATAAATGTTTGTTGAGTGCCTGATTGACCCTGAGTCAAATTGCCTGGTAATAACAGCCAGGTGGTACAGTGGTTAGAATACTTGGGACTGGAATCAGGGAGGCTCTATCTTCCTAAGTTCAAATCTGACCTCAGACACTTTTTATCTGTGTGACCCTGGGCAAGTGGCTTAATTCTGTTTATCTTGGTTTCCCCATCTGTAAAATGAGCTGGAAAAGGAAATGGCCAACTATCCTAGTATCTTGCCAGTAAAATCCCAAATAGGATCAGTTCAAGGATTTCAAGATTTTTTAAGTACTTCATACTCAGAAATAAATGTGATAAAAATATATTTAAAATTATATTAATTTCAAAGTAATTTTCTCATCTTTTTTCCTTTCCAGACTTTCACTAATTCTCTAGTGCTATAAAATGAAGAAATGCTATATTATTGTATAAAGTCTTGGGCTTTAGAACTTTCTGATCAACAACTTTGCTGGGAGCTTTTGCCTGGCTTCAGACATTTACTGGCTGTTTAACCCTGAGCAAGCTAATTAACCTCTATCTGCCTCCTTTTCCTCAAATATAAAATAGAGATAATAATAGCACCCTTCTCTCAGGGTTGTGAGGACCATATGAGATAGTATTTGTAAACTGTTTCACATAGTACCTGGCACAGAAAAGGAGCTTCATTAAGTTTGTTCCCTTCTTCCTCTTCTGTCTTTATACTCATTGCCTTTACTTTTGGTTGCTGTTTAGTTGTTTCAGCCACATCCAACTCTTTATGACCCCATTTAGGGTTTTCTTGGCAAAGATACTGGAGTAGTTGGCCATTTTCTTTTCCAGTTCATTTTTCCAGAGGAGGAACTAAGGCAAACAGGATTAAGCATCTTACCCAGAGTCATAGAGCTAGTAAGTGTCTGAGGCTGGATTTAAACTCATGAAGATGAGTCTTCCTGATTCTAAAATCAATGTTCAATCCACTGTACCATCTAGCTACCCTTTTCTTTTTTTTTTTTTTAACTCTTACCTTCTGTTTTAAAATTGATACTGAAGGGGGCAGCTGAGTAGCACAGTGGATTGAGAGCCAGGCCTAGAGATGGGAGGTCCTAGGTTCAAATCTGGCCTCAGACACTTCCTGGCTGTGTGACCCTGGGCAAGTCACTTGACCCCCATTGCCCAGCCCTTACCACTCTTCTACCTTGGAACCAATACACAAGACAGAAGGTAAGGGTTTTTTTAAAAACATAAAATAAAATAAAATAAAATCGATACTGAATATTGGTAAGGCAAAAGAATCATAAGAGCTAGGCAATGGGGGATAAGTGACTTGCCCAGGGTCACACAGCTAGGAAGTGTCTGAGGCCAGATTTTAACCCAGGACCTCCCATCTCTAGGCCTGGCTGATCCACTGATCCATCTAGCTGCCCCTCTTTACTTTTTATGACTTTCTAAACTCTCCCTGGTCACTCAATTCTGACCTTTTCTGGACCTTGAAATGGTTTGGTTCAAAGTTCTGTCCCTCACAATCTAAATGACCCATCCCATGCTTTTTGCACAAATACTTAAATATGGTATCATTCCCCACTTTTCCTTCTATCCCAGTGGTTCCCAAACTTTTTTGGCCTACCGCCCCCTTTCCAGAAAAAATATTACTTAGCCCCCTGGAAATTAATTTTTTAAATTTTAATAGCAATTAATAGGAAAGATAAATGAACCTATGGCCATCACCAATCCCCTGGATTGCTGCAGCACACTTTGGGAATCACTGTTTTATCCTGTCTCCATATACACATTTTTTTGGGTTTATTAATGAGGAAAAACATCATACAACTGTAAAGGGGCTTTGATACATTCCCAGATCCTCTAAGATGGAAGTATCCAAACAAGAGACACCAAAGACCTACTTTCTGGAGGAAGATGTTCTACTTTCTCATACCACATGAATAGAGGAGGCCTCTTTCCCCTGGCTGCATAGATGGAATTCTTTCTCTCCCTTTCTTTACAGTGGCATCCAAGAGTGAAGGTCAAATTTACCTGCTATATGAGCACCATGCAATAAACTGGGTAAAGAAGGACTCATCTTCGCTCTCCCTTGAGGCTCTGTGGCCCCAAGAAAGAGGTTTGGGGTTTGAGTCTGTTTCATCTTTCATTTTCAATTAACAGCAACCTTGAAGCCAGGATTCCAGGCTGGCTATTACTACCAACCCAGAGGGAAAGCCCCTGAGAAGCTAGTTTGCTTAGTTAGAGTTAGTCCCAGGAGGGCTTTGGAGGGACTTAGAACTTAGTGGGACTTCTACTGTGTAAGAACCAAGTGAAGTTGGGAGCCTAATTCCCCTCTACTCCCCAAAGATTGAAATAGGTATAGAGGGACTATACCTCTAAGGTACTGAGAGAGGGGAATGTTTGTATGCTTGTCCTTGTTCTACCTTTGAAGTGAATATTACTTTGTAAAAGCTAATCTGACAGGTGGTTAAATGGAACTGGGGTACTGGAGACCCTAAAATTGAGGAAACACATTAGTGGGACTTAAGCCAGTAGCAAAGACTAGGTACCTCTTAACCCTCTTAAAGGCACTGGAGAACCCTGAGACATCTAGAGCAAACTTATTGACTTATTCTACCTATCCCAGTTTCACTTTTAACCAATCTGAAAGTCTCCTGATGGCACAAAAAGTTTGAGGGTATTCTGTCCATATTCTTAATGAATCACTTACTATCTAATTTCTCTACTTCCCCCAAACCATTAAGTGTCTGATAAGAAAATTCAAACAGTATAGACAGTGTTCCCAACAGGAATAAGAGTGATTCTAAATAAAGTTAGATCTAAACAATTGGAAAAACATTAATTGCTCATGGGTAGGCTGAGCTAATATAATAAAAATGACAATCCTACCTAAAATAATTTACTTATTCAGTGCATAACTATCAGACTACCAAAAAAACTATTTTATAGAACTAAAAAAATAATAACAAAATTCATCTGGAAGAATGAAAGGTCAAGAATATCAAGGTAACTAATAAAAAAATGTGAAAGATGGTTGTCTAGCAGTACCAAATCTTAAACTGTACTACAAAGGAGTAATCATAAAAATGATCTGGTACTGGCTAAGAAATAGAAAGGTGGATCAATGGAATAGATTAGGGGTAAATGAAACTCAGCAACCTAGTGTTTGATAAACCCAAAGAACTCAACTTTGGAGATAAGAACTCACTATTTGACAAAAACTGCTGGGAAAATTGGAAAACTATATGGCAAAAATTAGATTTAGATCAATATTTCATACTCTGTACCAAGGTCAAAATTAGTATATGATTTAAAAATAAAAAATGATATTATAAGTAAATTAGGGGAACACAGAATAGTTTATCTGTCATATCTATTGAAAAAAGAAGAATTTATGACCAAATAAGAGAGAACATTACAAGATATAAGATGAATAATTTCAATTATATTAAATTTTTAAATGCTTGTACAAACAAAATCAATGCAACCAATGCAAACTGAAGGGGGAATTTTATAATAATTATAATATAATAATTTTAAAATAAATTTCTCTGATGAAGGTCTCATTTCTCAAATACATAAAGAACTAAGTGAAATGTATAAAAGTCCAAGTCTTTCCCCAATTGATAAATGGTCAAAGGATATGAATTGGCAGTTTTCAGATGAAGAAACTAAAGCTATCAATAATCATATGAAAAAATGTTCTAAATCCCTCTTGATTAGAGAAAATACAAATTAAAACAACTCTGAGGTACCACCTCACACCTATCAGATTGGCCAATATGACAGTAAAGGAAAATGAAAAATGTTGGAGGGAATGTGGCCAAAAAAAAGTGCTTTGCTGATGTAATTGTGAACTGATACAAACATTCTGGAAAGCAATTTGGAATTATGCCCAAAAAGCTATAAAAGAATGCATACCTTTTGATCCAATAATGCTACTACTAGGTCTCTATTCCAAATAGATTTTTTTTAAATAGAAAAGAACCTGTCTGTACAAAAATATTTATAGCTGCTCTTTTTGTGGTGGCAAAGAATTGGAAACTAAAAAGATGTCTCTCAATTGGAGAATGGCTGAAAAATTGTGATATGTGATGGTGATGGAATACTATTGTGCTATAAGGAATGATGAACAGGATGATTTCAGAAAGAACTGGAAAGACCTATGTGAACTGATGCAGAGTGAAATAAGCAGAAGTAGGAGATCATTATACATAGTATCTGCAAAATTGTGGAACAATCAAATGTGATAAACTTTACTACTAACAGCAATACAATGATTCGAGACAATTCTGAGGGACTTATGAAAAAGAATGCTATCCACCTCCATAGAAAAAACTGTTGAAGTAGAAATGCAGATGAAAACATATGATTTATCCATTGCTGTTTGGGGGTTTTAGTTTTATAAGATTTTTCACTTACAAAAATGAATAATATGGAAATATGTTTTACATGATAATATATGTATAACTCAGATTGAATTGCTTGTCAGTTCTGAAAGGGGGGAGGGAAGAAGAGAGGGAAACAATATGGATCATATAACTTCAGAAAACTTATGTGGAAATTTGTTATTAAAATAGAAAATCCAAATAAAAAAGAATATAATTCAACTTGTTATCAGCATCACCGCCAAAAGTTCATAAAAGACCATCTAACACAATCCTTGAAAAAAAATTAAAGAAGACAGAAAGAAGGAATATTTTCATCTTAAAGAAGTCATGCAGAACGATTAAGAATCCCAGTTCAGACTCCTGAATTTGACAAAGAAACACTAACTCATCAGAAACAGCATTTTATTCTATGACAATGCCTATCCATCTCATCTTATCTGTCAACTCTGATCTGTTATGCTTATCATCATAAAGGCTAGTTGGCCACCCTGAAGCAGAATTTAAAAACAAACTTAAAACTGGAGGAATTCCATGTGAACTGGAACGACCTCCAGGAACTGATGTAGAGTGAAAGGAGCAGATCCAGGAGAACATTGTACAGAGAGACTGATACACTGTGGCACAATCAAACATAATGGACTTCTCTACTAGCAGCAATGCAAGAATCCAGAGCAAGGTTAAGGGACTTATGAGAAAGAAAACTAGCTACATTCAGAGGAAGAATGGTGGGAGAAAAAACACAGAAAAAAACAACTGCTTGAACACATGGGCTGATGGGGGTATTATTGGGGATGAAGACACTAAACAACTCTAGTCCAACTATCAATAATATGGAATTAGGTCTTAATCGATACATGTAAAACCCAGTGGAATTGTGTGTCAGCTAAGGGAAGTTAGGGGGGTTTGGGGAGAGGGAAAGAACATGAAACATGTAACTATGGGAAAATATTCAAAATAAAAATATAAAAAAAAAAATTTAAGAGGAGCAGCTAGAGGGCATAGTGAATAGAGAGCATTAGGCCTGGAGCTGGAAGGACCTTGGTTCAAATTTTAGTCTCAGATACTTCTTAGCTGTGTGATCCTGGGTAAGTCACTTCATTCCATTTGCCTTGCCCTTGTCTTTCTGAATTAAGAGTTGTTACTAAAACAGACAGTAAGGGTTTTAAAAAAGAAAAAGCAAATGCAAGAACAAATAATCCTTTCTTACACATCAAAATGTGATGGAACCTAGTGAATCACCAATAGGACATTATCAAATAAGATGTCCTATAGACATTGCAAACTCAGCATGTCCAAACAGAATACATTATAACTGTTTTCTCAAACTTTCCTATCTTAGATACTATCACTCTCCCAGTCACCCAGACCTAAAATCTCAGTGTCACCCTTTACTCCTCACTTGCACTCACACATATCCACACTGTTGCCAGGTCTTGTAATTTCTACCTTCTCAAAACCTCTTTTATAAGTGTCCTCTCCATTAATACAGACACCACCCTGGCCAGGGCTCACATCATCTCACAACCAAACTACTGCAGTAGCCTGCTTGACCTCTCTGCCTCAAGTCTCTCTCCAGTCCATTCTGTCCTCCATTCAAATGTCAAAATGTTTGATCTTCCTGAAATGCAGTTATGACCAAGTCACCTTCCCCTCCCCATTCAGTAAACTCAAGTAGTTGCTGTTACTTCCAGGATCAAGTATAAAATCTTCTTTTTGCCTTTTAAAGCCCTTTACCAAGTGACCCCTTTCTACCTTTACAGTCTTCTCACACACCTCTCTCCTTATGATCCAGTGGCACTGACCTTCTTACTGTTCCTCATACATAGCACTCCATCTCTTAACTCCATATTTTTATGCTAGCTTTCTCCCATGCTTGGAGGACTCTTCCCCTTCTCCTCTTGGCTTCCTGGCTTTCCCAATTTCCTTCAAAATGAACCTTAAATCATACCTTCAGCCTTTTCCAGTTCCCCTTCTTCCCTCAGTTCTAATGCCTTCCCTCCCCAGAAGTGACTAACAATTACCCTGTATATATCTTTCTTATACATAGTTGTTCTCTTGTTTTCTCCCTCATCAGAAATGTGAACTCCTTAAGGTCAGAGACCATGTTTTTGTCTTTCTTTTGATTCCTAGCATTTAGCACAGTGCCTGGCCCAGAGTAAATGTTGCTTGTTGCTGCTGATGAATTGATGTCAAATTCTAGGTCTCTGCTAGTGGTAGCTACAGGGACACAGGGTAGTCCTACCAGAAGAGCCTCAAAAAGTGTGCACATCAGAAAAGTGGCAGTAGTAGAACACTGAGGGAGTTTATGCATCATGCCAAAGAGTTGTAAAGGAAGGACCAAGAAGTAGAAGCCAAGAGCCACTATATGGAGAAATAAATCTAGACTTTCCCTTCACTAATAAAGTCTTATGGACTGTGCAGGTCTCTGAGGGAAACAGAACAAACTAAAGGAAAGGGTCAGTGACCCTCCCTTGGTTATTATTCCTTTTATAGGGGTATCAACCACAGAATGGCGTTATAAGTCTGGAATCACTGTAGGAACCCCAAATTTGTTCCCTAATTTGGGAGGGGGTAGGGAAAAGGGATGGGATGTCCAACCTCAAGTTGGTGCTATAAAGTCTAACGTATGTATGTAGTATCCCAGAAAGGTAAGGCTCACCAGAAATGAAAATTACCATCTGTTTTCTACCATTGCTGCTACTCTGTCACTGTCATACCGCTGTTTCCCAAGTCTAAAAAGAGACCATCTAGGTCATAATTCCATCCCTGTGGATAGTGTGACCTTCAGCCCCTCCAATTGTTATATCCAAAGGACTGCGGCTCCAACAATAATCAAGACTTCACAGCTCATCCTTCTCAACCAGAGGTCCTTTGTTCTCATTCCCAATGAGTTAGGACAGTGATGGGCAAACTATTTAAAGAGGGGGCCAAAGGAAAGGAAATGCTCATCTGTCAGTCTGTTTCTAAGGCATCTCTTTCGAAGTTTCATTGTATTGTATCCTACTCATTGTATTTGTCGGACTAGGAATAATGTCGGTGCAGCAGGATAGAACATTTCAGGGGGCTGCATCTTGGCCCGCAGGCCATAGTTTGCCCATCACAGATCTAGAGCCATGATAAAAGGAATTGTAGGAGATTAAATGGCAGATTGAAGCATATAATTTTCCATTTTATTTCCTTCATGAGTTTTTTCTTATATTTTAGAAAAAGTTAGAAAGACTCACATGAACTGATGCAAAGCAAAATAAGCAGGACAGGGAGAACATTGTACACAATAACAGCAATACTCTATGATAATCAATTGTGAAGGTCTTAACTACTCTCAACAATACAATGATCCAGGACAATTCTGAAAGATTTATGACAAAGAAAGCTATTCACCTCTAGAGAAAGAACTATTGGAGTCAGATGCAGATCAAAACATACTATCCTTAGGGGGCAGCTGGGTAGCTCAGTGGAGTGAGAGCCAGGCCTAGAGACAGGAGGTCCTAGGTTCAAACCCGGCCTCAGCCACTTCCCAGCTGTGTGACCCTGGGCAAGTCACTTGACCCCCATTGCCCACCCTTACCAATCTTCCACCTATGAGACAATACACCAAAGTACAAGGGTTTAAAAAAAAAAACAAAAAAAAAACCATACTATCCTTCACATTGGTTTATTTACAGTTTTATTTGGGAGTTTGGATTTTATATGAGTATTCTCTTATAAAAATGACCAATAGGGAAGTATGTTTTGCATGATAATACATGTATAACCCAGATCAAATTACTTACCATGTCCAAGAGTGGGGAGGGAATGGAGAAGAAACAATTTGGATCTTATAGTTTCAGAAAACGTATGTTGAAAATTGCTATTAGATGTAACTGGAAAAATAAAATATTTTTGAATAAAAGAGAAAAAAAAGCAGGAGGAGGCAGAACTGGCCAAATCTCTGGCATACAAGCTAGATGGGGAGCAGTGGGAGAGGAAACAACCCCTCAGCACCCATTATTAATCTTTCATTCATAGGCTTATGTGGAGGAGTAATTGTTCTTTAATACAGCTAAATTATTTTGGTTATTACATGGCTTGTTCTCATAAGAAAAGTTCAATCCAGACATAAGGCATACAATGAGTAATATACTACTACTTTATCCTCCTAGGAGTCTTTCAGAGAAGGATGGCCTATATTAGATTTTAACTGAAGCTATTATTCTTTCCTTATGAACAAAGGAGCATTTCTTCAAGCATTAGTCATCATAACACACACATAAACAATTTATACTGTTTTTCACATTTACTATTCTCTGGTACGTAGCATTCAAATTTTTAAATTCTATCCAATGATCCATAAGGCCCTTTTGCCACACTGTTTAATGGTTCCCTGATGGGAATCTTTCTCCTTTTTTAGTCTCTTGAAAAAGAATAAAAGTGGATTTAACCATAGTTCTAAAATGAGTCTGAAAATATTAGGTAAGAGAGGACTATTAGGGAAATTTGATGGCTTCACGGTAATATGGATTGATATTGTGACTGTCTGAAAAGAGGGAGATTTTATGTTCTCATTGCCTACCTTTTTTTTATTCATCACCATGAAAACCAATTCAGGATTTATTTTTTCAATTGTGTCTATTCAATCAACAATATTACCTTCTCTTCTTTCATTTATTTCCCTTTCAATAAATAGAAAGGAAATTCTTTGCATTTCCCCAAAGCCTCTAATGCAGTATTTTGAGAAAAGTAGCAGTGTGTTAGACTGTGTTGGGCTTGGGGAAGAACTAGCTTTAAATCTTATTTCAAGTCTGTTAGCCTCTCTGAGCCTCAATTTCTTAAACCACAAAATGATGATAATAACAACACCTATCTAACACAGTTGTTGGGAGAATCAAATGGGATGGTGTATAATAAGGATTTTTCAAACCTCAAAGTGCTATTGAGAATTAAACATTAAATTAAATAAAAAATTAAATATTTAAATAGCTATGTGAGCTATTATTACTTTTTACACGGCAAGTGACCAATAAATATTTGGTGCCTGACTGAATGAATTCAATCCAACAAAGCTTTCTTTTATTAAGCATGTTCTATACACAAGGGGCCATGTCAGGTTATAGGGAATCAGAGACAAGCAAAACATACCTGTTCTTAAGAAACTTACATTCTACCAAAAGAATAGAAGGTATATTTTTAAGTAGACAGGCTGGGAGGGAATTCCATCTAACATTCAACATTCATTCATTCATTCAATGTTGGACAAATATTTATTAAGCATCTTACTCTGTCCAAAGCTAAAGGAGATGTGGTCTTTTTGTTTAAGGAATTTGCAACCAAATGATGGAAATAGTGCCCCCTTCACAGACAAATATAATGCAAAATAGGATGTGATAAGGGCATAAGTGCAGAATGTTCTGAGTCAGGAAAGACCAGGGAGTTCTAGGCAGATTTCGTCTGGAGGACGAGCATTTTATCAGAGTCTTGAAGGAAGAAGATAAGTATACATTAAGTGCCTACTATGTGCTAAGCACTACATTAAGTTCTTCATAAATATCATCTTATTTGATTCTTACAACAACCCTGAGAAGTAGGTACTATTATTAGCCCATTTTATAGATGAGGAAACAGTCAGAAAGGTTAAATGATTTGTCCATGGTCACACAGTTAGTGTCTGAGGCTAGATTTTTTAACTTTGGTCTTCCTGATTTCAGGTCCACTGCTCTAGTCATTGTTCCACCTAGATAGCTAGGTATAGATATAGGATTTAAACAGGTGGAGATGGGTGGGCTAGCATTCAAGGTTTAGGGAACAATGTGAATAAGGAAAACAAGAGACAGTTTCATAAATTTGCACATGAACATGATCTCAGAAGTCAAGTTGTTTATCTGACAGATGACGAAACCAAGACCTGGAGAGATTAAAGATTTGCCCAAGGTCACATGCTTAAGAGATGGCAAGCAGTTCAGTTTGGTTGGAGTATAACATATATAAAGGTGTGTAGCATGAGATAAACTGAAAGGGTAGGTTGGAGCCAAATTGAAAATGGTCTTACAGGCTAAGGAGTATAGATCATATTCAGTGGGCAATGAGGAAGCTTTCACTCTTTCTAAGAAGTTCAGTGACGTGATAAAAACTGTGAATAAGGAAGATTCATCTGAAGACAGTGTGTAAGATGGAATACAGCAAGGCAAAGAGGAGCATAGAGGAGCAGCCAAGGCTAGGCATATGACCTTTGGATTTAATATACTCTTGCCAAGTTGTTTTTTTTTTAAACTGTCAGTTTTATTTTCATCCACAACTTTGAAATATTTTAGTTTAGAGAAGTGTATAACTAGAAGTCATCAGTCATGTCCAACAAAGATACTCCTTTTTCTTTTCATGATTCTTTAGAAGTCTTCAAACTTGGTCCAGTACGAGGACCAACAGTATCAAACTAGAAGTGGCCTTCTTTAATAACCCCTTCAATTACAGCACATTCTTTGGCCCCATTTATCAATTTCTAGTAAGAATAGAAGTCAGAGGCTTATAGTTTCAATGATCCTCTTGTCATTCTCATTGGCCAGAATGTGTGTGTATGAGAGAGAGAGAGAGAGAGAGAGAGAGAGAGAGAGAGAGAGAGAGAGAGAGCGAGAGAGAGAGAGAGAGAAGGAGGGAGGGGAGGGAGTCAGGAACAGAGAGACAGAGTGACAGAGTGGTAGTGACAAAATGACATACAGTCCAAGAGACAGACAGACAGACAGACAGAGAGGAGACAGAGAGTGCTAATTCCTGAAGAGATCAGAGGAAAGCCTTCTGTAGGATGAGGTACTTGAGCTTTGAAGGATTGAAGAGATTCCATGAGGTAGAGTTGAAGATAGAGTACATTCCAGCTAAACTGGACTATCTATACTTAGAATTGCCTACTTCTCCATCTTTACCTACTGATATATAT
>NC_058132.1:603311465-603362211 GCF_016433145.1 Gracilinanus agilis | reverse complement strand
GAGAGAGAGAGAGAGAGAGAGAGAGAGAGAGAGAGAGAGAGAGAGAGAGAGAGAGAGAGAGAGAGAGAGAAGGAGGGAGGGGAGGGAGTCAGGAACAGAGAGACAGAGTGACAGAGTGGTAGTGACAAAATGACATACAGTCCAAGAGACAGACAGACAGACAGACAGAGAGGAGACAGAGAGTGCTAATTCCTGAAGAGATCAGAGGAAAGCCTTCTGTAGGATGAGGTACTTGAGCTTTGAAGGATTGAAGAGATTCCATGAGGTAGAGTTGAAGATAGAGTACATTCCAGCTAAACTGGACTATCTATACTTAGAATTGCCTACTTCTCCATCTTTACCTACTGATATATATGTGTGTGTGTGTGTGTACATATATATATATATATATATGTATACACATATAGATGGAAAGATACACAGAGAGTGAGAGAGAAAAGAATACAAATCACTCCCCAATTGATAAATAATCAAAAGATATGAACAGTTTTCAGAGGAAGTAATCAAAGCTATCTATAATCATATGTAAAAAATGCTCTAAATCATTGTTGATTAAGGAAATGCAAATTAAAACAACTTAGAAGCACTACCCCATACCTATCAGATTGGCTAATATGACAGAAAAGGATAATGACAGATATTAGAGAAGATGTGGGAAAATTAGAACATTAATGTACTGTTAGCAAAGTTGTGAACTGATCCAAACATTCTGGAAAGAAATTTGGAACTATGCTCAAAAGGTTATAAAACTGTGCATGCCCTTTGATCCAGCAATATCTATACTAGGCCTATATACCAAAGAGATTTTAAAACAAAAAGGGAAAAGAAAAGGACCTATACAAAAATATTTATACCACCTCTGTTTATGGTGACAAAGTATTGGAAATTGAGAGGATGCCCATCAATAAGGGAACAGCTGAATAAATTGTGGTATGTGATTATGATGGAATACTACTGTGCTATAAGAAAAAATGAGCAGTATGCTTCCAAAAATCTGGAAAAACTTACATGAACTGATGCAAAGAAGTAAGCAGAACCAAGAGAACATAATATAACTTGTAACAGCAATGTTGTACAATGCTAAACTGTAACTTAGCTACTCTTAGCACTACAATAATCTAAGATAATTTTGTAGGACTCATGATGAAAAATGTTATCTACCTCCAGAAAAAGAACTGATGGAATCTGAATGCAGATTGAAGCTTCCTTTTTTTTTAACTTTGTTTTTCTTGGGCTTTTTGTAGGTCTTTGTTTTCTTTTACTAAATGACTAATAAAGAAATATTTTGCATAACTGCACATGTATAACCTCTATCAAATTGCTTGCCTTCTCTACAAGAAGAGAAAAGAAAAAGAAAATTTGTAACTTTAACTTTTTTAAGAATGTTAAAATTTTTACATATAACTGGGAAAAAATAATTTTTTTTTAAATTTAAATATGAAAAAGAAAAATAGAAGCCTCAGGAGGAACTCATCAATGAGAGAAAGGGACTGACAAAGTAGCAGAATGTTCCAAGGTGAGAAGGAGACAAGGACTAATGGATGTTCCAGGGTGAAACTGCTGATGAAATATGGTGTTGAAGTCTGGAAAGTCAGAAACACAGTTAGGAAGGGAATAAAAATTGGCTTGCATTGCCCATTCATCAAAATGGAAGCCTCCAGGAAATACTCACCAATGATAGAAGGCTGCAATTATCAGAAAATGGAATGTTGAATTTTTGTCCTACAAAAAGCAAGATGTGCAATTAGAAATAGAATATTTTCCATTAATTCATCTAAATGTTCTCATCCATGCTTCCCCATTCTGGTTCCTGGATTTCTACCCATAAGTATATATTATATATACTACTAACCCTACCGACCTTCACATTTTAAAAAAAAAACCTTACCTTATAGTATTAAAAACAATACTGTGTATTGGTTCCAAGCAAAAAAAAGTGGTAAGGGCTATGCAATGGGGCTTGCCCAGGTTCACACAGTTAGGAAGTGTCTGAGGCCAGATTTGAACCTTGACATCCTGTCTCTAGGTCTGGCTCTCAATCCACTGAACCACCCAGCTGCCCTACCTTCATATTTTTTTTTAATTTCTTTTATTTCTTTTGTACAATGTATACCTTGCTAGACCTATATTCCAATCTTGAGTTTTATCTTACCTCATTTAGTTTCAGGATTACTTATGAGGTCAGATTTGCTTCCTTGCATTAGTTTTTCTAATTCACCTTAATTATTTCCTGAAATTAATGCACTTGTGTCTAAACACAAATGAATCTTTTAAAAAATGATTTATTTTGACTCCTGTAAATTTCTAGTTGTCTTTACTGCTATTTTTCATACTTTCTAGCTATTCTCTGTGGTATCTAGCTTAGAGATAGGTCTGGGCAGTTTTCTTAACCCCTTTTTATATTTCCATGCCTCTTAAAGAGAAGCTAAGGCAGCTGGAACAGTTAGGTAACACAGTGAATAGAGTGCCAGTTCTAGAGTCAGGAAAACCTGATTTCATATCTGTCCTCAAACACTCACATAGTTGTATGACCCTGGGCAAGTCACTTAACCCTGTTTGCCTCAGTCATTCATCTGTAAAATGAGCTAGAGAAAGAAATATCAAATCATTATCAAACCATTCCAGTGTCTCTATCAAGAAAGCCCCAAATGATGTCACAGAGAGTCAGATATGACTAAAATAACTGAACAACAATAGGCTTATAAAGATATACAAAGTGGGGCTGGCTTAATACCCCCAAAGAGATGATAGGGGAAAAGGACTTGTACAAAAATATTTATAGCCTCGCTCTTTGTGGTGGCAGAGGATTGGAAACTGAGGGAATGCCCTTCAGTTGGGGAATGACTGGGCAAATTGTGATATCCGTTGGTGATGGAATACTGTTATGCTAGAGGGAGTGATGAACTGGAGGATTTCTATGTGAACTGGAATGACCTCCAGGAATTGATGTAGAGTGAAAGGAGCAGAACCAGGAGAACCTTATACACAGAGACTGGTACACTGTGGCACAATCAAATGTAATGGACTTCTCTACTAGCAGCAATGCAATGATCCAGGACAATTCTGAGGGACTTATGAGAAAGAAAGCTATCCACATGCAGAGAAAGAAATGTGGGAGCAGAAGCACAGAAGAAAAACAACTGCTCGATTGCATAGTTCGATGGGGATGTGATTGGGGATGCAGACTCTAAAAAATCACTCTAGAGCAAATACTAACAGTATGGAAATAGGTCTTGATCAATGACACATGTAAAACCCAGTGGAATTGCTCGTTGGCTGTGGGAGGGGGGTGGGAAGAGGAGAGGGAAGGAACATGATTCATGTAGCTATGGGAAATATTCCAAATTAATTAAATAAATAAACTTTTAAAAAAAGATATACAAAGTGGGGGCAGCTAGGTGGCTCAGGGGAGAGAGAGTTAAGCATGGGGATGGGAAGTCTTGGGTTCAAAGCTAACCTCAGACATTTCCTAGCTGTTGGACCCTGGGCAAGTCACTTAATTCCCATTGCCTAACCCTTCCACTCTTCTACCTTGGAACCAAAACTTAATATCAAATCTAAGACAGAAATATGGATTTAAAAAAAAATAAATGCTCTACTGATTAGTTGATGATTTCCTCATTCAACCAGTACAGAACATTTCCCATCACTTTTGCATCTATAAAGGCTATTAAGACTACGTAATTTTGTAAAATCATTTGGTGATGAAGATTCCATGGTAGAATTATTGCTTTGTATAAAGCAATCTCTAATCCTGCTGAATAGAATAGATAACTGTGGATAGATATTCCTGTAATGAAGCTGGCCTAGGACTGTGGAGTGTTCCTTGTGTTTATATGTGTCTGGTTTTAATTTTGAATGGCAAATTCATTTTACATCTGCTATGACTGTTTGTTTTATAGAAAACACTTGGGCAAATTTACAAATATGGACATATTATTGAAACACAGCAATGGAAAGCATTCAACTTCATTTCATTTCATTCATACCCGTGACAACCTAGCCATATTATTGGTTCCTGTCAATATTAATGGCTCACCTGGGTTGAATTTCTCTGTCCTAAGTGACTAAAACAGCTGAGAGTCACACAGGGGGTGTGGGCCTTGGCATTGGGGGTACAGGGGTATCTCCTAGAGATGCCCCCACAAAGTAGTTAAAATAAGAAAGCTCTTTAAGGCAGAAGTCTCTGAGTCATGTCATTACACACTCTTGCCGCTAAGGGATGCTCTTTCCAATGAGAAGTTCCCAGGGAACCAAAGGGCAAAGACACAGCGGAAATCTATAAGGAACAGGAATAAACTTACCTCCAACTTAAAAGGGAAGCAAAAAACAAAGATGTTAGAGCATTCTGAATGCCCAAGTCTCTATAAGCAGCTGGGGTCCGCACCAAGTTTTTTTGAAGGTCAGTTTGCAATATGGTAACTTCTGACTTTACTGTCAGTTTCTCTAAAGGCAGCCTCTGAAAATAAAGGAGGAAAGAAGGTTTTTTAAAAGACCCATTAGTGTGCCCCCTCCCCCACAGTCCCATTAGCGGGCCTTATTAAACCAACACAGACAAAGAGCAAAGATGTCCTAGTTAATGGAGGGCCTTCGATAATTACTCTGCTCCGCCGCTTCTTTTTGGGTTTGAATGGCCTTTGAATAATGTTTCTCTTGCTGTGGTTGCAGACAATACCCTGGTAGAATGCTTTAAGCGGTGCCAATCCCATTAGCAGAAGAATAGCAAGGCTCTGTGTGTATGTGTGTGTTTTGGGTGAGGATGATGGCTTCCAGTGGGAACTAGATTTCAGTGTTATCTCCTTTGGTTCCCCCTCTTGCTACACAAATTGCTCCCCAGAATCAAAAGTGATGTATTTCCCTTGAAAGAAAATGCTTAGATGAAAATGCCTTCTTTGTAGGAAGGGTCTCACTGTTTAACAAGGGTCCAACCCAAGTGACTTGAAAAAGATATTTCGCCTTTTCAAATGGCATTTATTAAGGTTCGAGTTGCAAAAGATTCTGTGTGCAGTATGGGACGTAGAGAACCAACCTGCCCAAGAGCCTCATTAACTGGGGGGAGAATCTCCTCTACGGGTACAAAAGGAATTTAAACACAGTTTCCCCACCACCATGCCTGCCTTCTAGGGACAACACTTATCAGGACAAACAGAAAGAATCCATAGAACTAAACAAATTGTCAGCTTCTCAAAGGGGGAAACTTGTAAATGGCTCAGGGAAATCAAAAGAATAATGAAGTAAAGAAAATGCTGAAATAGGGAAATACAGAGATGCTTTGGGTGTTTTTCTCTAGACCTCTCTAACCAAATGCTAACAATGCTATTCTCTCATTCACAGCATGTTTGGGTATGTTTAAAGATGACTCACTCACCCCATATACCCAATCTGTGGTCAAGTCCTGTTGTTTCTATCTTGACAGCATCTTTTTTATATGTCCCCTTCTCTCCTCTGATACTTCTGCCACACTGATGCAGACGCCTGTCATCTCACCTCATGCCCACATAACTGACATAGGCTTCTGGATGGTCTCAACACTTCAAGTCTCTCATCCTTATCGTTTATCCCACACACCGTTGCCAAAATGATTTTTTTCCTTTTTTTATTGTCATGCAAAACATACTTCCATATAAGTCATTGTCGTAAGAGCAAAGTCATACATAACCCAAGCCCCTAAATAAAACCAAAGATACACTGATGTGAATGACAACTCCAAGAGTTCTTTCTCTGAAGGTGGATCACATTCCCATCATACATCTTTCAGAATTGTCCCATTGCTGAAAGTAGCCAAGTCTTCACAGATAATCATTGTCCAGTATTGCTGTTATTGTATTCTCCCACTTCTACTTATTTCACTCTGCATCAGTTACTGTAGATCTTTACAGCTTTTTCTAAATTATCTTGCTTATCACTTCTTATAGTACAACAGTATTCCATTACCAAAATGTACCATAATTTGTTCAGCCATTACCCAAATGCTGGACATCCCCTCAATTTCTAATTGTTTGCCACCACAAAAAGAGCAACTATAAATATCAAAATGATCTTAGTAAACTTCAGTGGTTCTCTAACTCCAGATCAAACATGAATTCTATTTGGCTTTTGAAGCCTTTCACAGGTTCTTTGCTTTTCCAGATTTCTTTAATTTCCTTAATTTCCATAATGTGAAATTATGTTATGCATTCTATAATCCATCTATGTTGGCCACCTTACAGTTCCGTTTACACAGCAGTCCATCCCCTGATTTTATGCCTTTGCATTGGCTTCCCCCTTTCTAGAAGCCTCCGATCTTCCTTGGATTCCTTCAAAACTTAGCTCAAATCCTACAGTTTTCAAGAGAACCACCTCCCCTTCCCAATGTCTTCCCTTTGAGATCATCTCCAATTTACCCTTACTATCTATAACTTGCATGTATATAGCTGTTTGCATTTTTTTTCCTCCAGTGGAATGTGAACTACTTGAGGGCAGGGACAATTTTTGCTTTTCTTTACACCTCTAGACATTTAGCACAGTGCCTGACCATAGTAAAAGTTTAGTAAATGTTATTGGCTTGAATTGACTTGATTCCCCAAACAACTTAGGTAATGAAAATAAAAGCAAAACTAGGGTTATTTCTCTCCAATTTTTTATGAAAGGTTAAATTTTCCAGCAAAGAAGTTAAAAATGAACCTTAGTTATACTATTGTTGTTGCTCAGTTTTTATACTGGAAGAGGATGCGTGACATCAAGATATTGAGGTCAAGGTATGGTGTGTTCAACTGTAGCTAATCAGTCCAAAATGAGTTCAGAAGACTCTACCACAAGTCAGACACAAATAGTCTATTTGTACATTTGGGACAAAGATGTCTTAATATTTGCATATCTCACCTTTCCAAAATGCTACTGAGATTCTGTTTTGCACATGGTGCAATTTCTTCTTTGATGTGGACACATGCTGGGCAGTCCTGTGCCAGGATTTCCCATGTCTCACAATCAATCCTAAAGTTCTTCTGAAAGACCTTAAGAGTGTCAAAAGTTCTTAAATCCTATGGATCCATGGAATGAAATTCTGGCCCACCTTTAGACATGATAGTAGATGTGAAATCTCCCCAGGTGTCCATAAGATCTTAGAAGTGTGGTCATTTATATTTCAATTCTTTATGTATGCTGGTGAGGGAGAAAAAAAGGTAATATCCCTTTGAGATTACCTCCTCTTTTATATATATATATATTTGAAACCTTGAAACACAGAACCACTGAAGTAGTTAGACAGAACAAGTCTTTAATCAGGACAAGGAAGATAGTGCTCTAATTGGCCCTACAGAGTCAAGCCCAAGATATCACAAAGATAAAGCTCTGGGACTCTAAGAATAATGTCTCCCAGAAAAAGCATCTCAAAAGGAGATTTTTCCAATGAGCTGAAGAACTTGGGGACTTATATACTTGATGGGGAATAAAGGACAGGAAGATTCAATTGATTTGGATTTATAATGGACACAAGGAAAAGATGATTCCATCTAAGGACTGGACTATCTGGGAGATCTGTTGCAATGGGAAAAATTTCTAAGACAAAAGGGTATTTAAGTTTTGATTATTCCTACTAATTCTATCAAAGCTGAGATTATTGAGTTACTTTAAAGTTCACTATTCAGTCTAAGACAAGGTCAGTCTGAGACTTCCCTGAAGATTAGTTTCCAAGTGACTAAGGCAAAGTTGGGGGTTCCATAAAACCAAGTTCAACAATACACACACACATAATATCCTATTTTCCATGTATATATGTACATATGTTTTATATGTGCATATATATATATAAATATATCTTATATATACAGTTATTTGCATGTTATCTCTCTCACTAGAATGTAAACTCCTCGAAGGCAGGCATCATGACTTTTGCCTTTTTTTGTATTAAGAGCTTAGCACATAATAAGTGCTTAGTAAATGATTTTTGATCAAATGATTGCCTGGAACCATACAAATATATGCAACTGCAGTGAAGAGTGGCTAAATGTAAATCAGTTTCCACTGGTTGGAGGGTTCCTTGGGGAAATTTCTACAGAGAACAATCAATACTGCAGCAAACAAAAAAATCAGCACTAGTGCAGTTTTAGAAAGCCATCAGGGCGGTGACAATCACAGGCAAGGAAGATAATGTCCTTGAGAAAGCTATGAGACTGTCTCTGTTCTGTTTTCTTTTCCTTTCACTTTGATCTCACTTTCAAGGTAATGTTTGAGAAGATTATATACTCTTATGCTTCACTTACTCTGTAGAATTTAATTTCATCATCCAATGCTATTTAATTCATAATCATGGCTTTACAATTATCAGGAAGATTTCAGTCTCTTGCAAATGTACCATTAATAGCCTCTCTGTTAGGTAACAACTTCCATTTAAGGACCTAATAATTAAAATGTGTGAAATAGAGAAGTGTGCTACAGAGATAGAACACAATGTATTTTATCCTGTTTTATAACAATGATTTTGATTTCAGTAAAAGAACCCAATGTGAGAGTAAATAAAAGTTCAGAGAGAGGAATAATACTGGGGAAAGGGTGGAAGGAAAAAGAAAAAGACTTTAGAATGCTTAGAAATGCTTAGAAAACAATTTAGTGTTCACAAATCAGGGCTAGACTCTGGTGTAAGAGTAAATCAAATCAGATTCAAAAATCTAGAAACTCTTACATGAAATTCCTTTAAAATTGCTAGCCCAATGCTCCAAATATATTTATGAAAATCAGTTGGATTCTAGAATATCAGATCTGTGGTCCAAATGACCAATCCTTTCAGATGATCAATTGTGATATTCAGCCTATTAGATGTGTAGCACGAGGTTAAACGTGTCGGGGTACATAAAAGATGTATAAGGTATATTCCTTGATTTCTGGGAGCTCACAAAATATTTGTGGAGACATGAAATAATTAAAGAATACCATAAGAGTATATAATCCAGAGCTAATCTGGAATAGATTAAAAGGCAGAACAAAATGCCTAAAAGAAAGGTAAAATCCATGATAAGTAGGAAGCTAATAAGAGAATACCTAGCTACTTTTAACTAGTTCATCACCAAGCATAAATCAATGACATCTCAGAATAGTGAAAGAACTGGTAGATTTGATTGCCAGTTCACAGTCAGTGATCTTTGGAAAAAGGTTAGGATATATGCTATGAGACTGGTGAAAGGGAAATGTTCTGATTTTCAACAAAGGGAAGAGAGTGAGAGTAAAGTCTGCAAACACTGGACCAGTGAGCTTGACTTCCATTCCTAAAACAGTTGTAGTATTTTTTGTGGAAGACATGGTTAATGAACTTCTAGAAAAGAAAGTAGTGGTTACAAAGAACCAGTATGATTTTTATCAAAAACCAATCATGCCAGGCTAATCTCATTTCCTTCTTTCACAGGGTTGTTAGACTGGTAGGACAAGAGAATTCTTTATCTATGGTTTTTATCAGATTTTTAGCAAGAATTAGGACATTTCTTTCATATTCTATTGTTCAGTACAGGATAGCTAGTCATAAATAATAGTATTGTTGGGTTGTGTTAAGAGAGTTTTTATTAATTTCTCTTTTTTATGTTTAAGAGGAAAAGGAGCAATAAAATTTTTAAGTAAGAGACACTCTGCTATGCTGCTTGGCAATTGGTGACAGTTAGAAGGGTGTGGCTGAGTGTAGTTTTATAAGTTAAAGATCATTGAAAAGGGATTTTGGTCCTTGGGTCTCTTGAGAACAGGCTGTGCTGCTAGCAATCTCTCTGGTTGGAGACAGAGAACTGAATTAAGGCCTTAGTAGCCTTATTGATTATTAATAAACTTGGGTAGATAAGGTATATAGATACTGATTATATTATTAGATAGAGAGTAGTGAGAGTGGTTGAGGGCCTAGCAGAAGATACTGCCCTCTGAGGCAGATAGATGTTGGGTTTTCTAGAAAAATTTAGTTAGGCTTGTGTGAAAGGGAATTCTTTATTCTCTTTGTCTATTTTGAGTTAACACTTATGAAAGGGAACTCTTTATTCTTTTTTTTTGAGTTATTTTTTTTTTTTAGTTAACACCTGGCTAACACTAACTTAAGTATCCCTACTTAGTATCTCACCAGACTGTGAAGTGCAATCAGACTTTCTTTTAGTACCCCTACTTAGTACCTCACCAGACACTAAGTAAGAATGTTTGAAAGTCATTTGCTAAAGTGGGTAACAACTCAATCAGTCAGGAAATTGTGAATCCTTTTTATAAGAGTTTACACCTCCAGAGGATGAGAAGTAGATCCCGTAATACACTGCCCCCCTGGGCAGTGCTAGACAATTTGAAAGCTGTGATTGGCCCCTGTGAAGAGGGGAAGGGACAATAAGTCACTATAAAAGCCCTGAATTTCTGGGGCTAGAGGTCAGCTTCAGGAGTTGTCATCTTCAGCTCAAACTGCCTCTTGGAGGGAACTTGAGTGAGTGAATAGCTGGCTTTCCTTTCTTGACTTCTGGAGTGAGCTTAATTCCAGTAGAGGGTTAACAAGTTGTGCTGGGATGAGTGGAGCATCAGATAAATATTTAGTGTGATAGGCTAAGTATCTTCTCTAACTTCTTTTTGTATTTCTCAACTTTCATTCTTTCCACCTATTTTGTAAATAAAAACTATTGAAAGTCATTTTGACATGAGCTATAATATTTTAAATCGGTGACCACCATATTATCTATAATTTTCATATATTTTAGTCAAACCCTTAATTTTAATTCCTTACAATTTGGATCTTGAGTATAGTTATCTATATTATATCTATTATAGGATTATTTTCACTTTCCTCCTTATTTCCTATCTGTATTTCCTAATAATAAACTGTTTTGTGTTTAATAAACTATGCAAACTCCTGCCCTCCCCCCCCAAATTTAACCCTACTCAGTTGCTTTGCTATAATAATGTCCATACCCCCAAAGTGGTCCTTAATGTTTCAGTGCCAACTCTGAGGTCTCAAATGGAGTGCCTAAGGAATTTGTCCTAAGTCATTTATACTAAAAATCAGTTATTTGTATGAAGTTTGTCAATTTTGGATGGAAGAGATAGCTTTAGATGACAGCCAGGAACCAAAAAGATTTTAATAGGCTTTATTAATCAAATTTTATAAGATATCATTTAATAAAGGGAAAATGTCAAGCTATGGAATCATATCTAGAGTTAAAAGTAATTTTATACATGATATGGTCTAATCCCTTCATTCTACAGATAAGGAAACTGAGAACAAGGGAGATTAAATGATTTCCTCAGTGTTGCATTGGTGATAAATATCAAAGATAAGCTTTGAAGCCAGATCCTCTTACTTCAGTAAGTGCCCTTCTCACTTTACCAGGCTGTCTCACACTTGGATTCAATTTTTTAAAACCCTTACCTTCTGTATTAGAAACAATACTAAGTATTGGTTCCAAGGCAGAAGAGTGGTAAGGGTAAATCACTGGGATTAAGTGACTTGCCCAGGGCTACATGGCTAAGAAGTATCTAAGATCAAATGTGAATCCAAGAACTCCTTTCTTTAGGTCTTGTTCTCTATCTACTGAGTCACCTTTTTGTGTTCAATGGCAGAGGTGTGGTTAGACAAAAGTTCATCTGGAAATTATCTGAAGGTTTTGGTGGGCTACAAGCTTATTATGAATCAACAATGTAATATGGTGACTAAAAATGCTAAAGAATCTAGAGGAAGGAAATCAGAATACTGAAGTTTCTTGAAATCATGCCACTTGAGAATCATTTCAAAGAACTGGGGCTGTTATGCTTGTAGAATAGTATCATAAACTTAGAGCAGGAAAAAACCTTAGAGGCCATCAAGACCAATTTTTTTTCACCAATATGTTGCTGGTGGTGCTATGTTAACTGTAAATTGCATAGCACTGCTATTTTTTCAAAGAATAAAGTTGCCAATGACCAAAAGGATAATGGAAAGACATATGGAGAGTGTAAGTAGAATGTAAGTAATATAGAAACTAAGAGCTGGTCTTTTCTCCCCATTTTCCTTTAAGATGAGGAGGAGAGTGAGGGGATTGGACTTGATGGGATTTCATCTTGGTCCCATAGATAAGGGAGCACCGCCTTCCTTTTGGTAAGGGATGGCTTGAAAATAGAATGTTACATACACTGTCACATGTTGTCACAATGTTGTTTGATTTTGCTGACCTGTTTTCCTTTGTTACACTTGGCAGAGTAGGGAAATATATACAGAAATGACTGTTACAAGAATAAAGGTAACAATGAATCTTTTTTAAAAGAAGATATTTGAAAAAAAATAAATTCTCTAAATTAAATTTTTAAAAAATTTAAAAGAATATATTTGCATCAGACAATCATTTAGGATCATTAAAAGCCCTGTAAAACTTCTCAAATGCAATCTAATCTACTCTCCTCCTACCATTCAATTCTAGACCTACTTCATTAATTGTCTATGATGGTTCTCCAAGATTTATATACTGATGGACTATTTCAATGGGCTGGCCAATCATTTGCATGTATTATAGTCTATATGTAATATTCATTCTTCTCTTAATGTGAGGTTCAGATGGAAACCAGTTGAAGATAGGGAGGATAGAACAGAGACTGATAAAGGTAGAATTGGAAATATTCAGGATGTGGGAGAAGAATTAATGGAAACCAATGGAATAGAAGGAGGAAATAAGGGTAGGTGACCTCTAAGCTCCCTTAAAAAAGTGAGATTTTTAAAGTTTTTTTTAACCTTTATTTTTATTTTTTTAATACTTATCTTGTAACCAACTAGAAAAATGGGCCTAATCTATCAAATTGGAAGTGTAAAGAATAGATGGAAGTCTTATATTTGAGTTTAAAAAAATCCATTTCACAAGTACAGGATGGGAATAACTAGACTAAAATTTGTATGAAAACGATCAAGACCAAGCATAGTATGAGGGAAAGAAGACTGGCTTTAGAGTCAGAGGACCTGGGTTTGAAGTTGCCTCTGGTACTTGCTACTTGTAAGAACTTAGACAAGTTACTTAGTTTTAATGAAGTGCCCATTCAGTACAAATCAGTAGTATGATATAGCATTAAGAAAAGCTAGGGTTAGTCTAGGCTTCATTAAAAACTACCACGATGGCAGATATCCTGAAGAGGGAATTCTTGGTCAGGTATGGATTGAAGTGTGGTATGGGGCTTTTGAAATCCATTTCAACTCTGAGAATCTGCAAAGTATTAGAATAATCGTAAGTATGGCAGGAACAAATTCTATTAATTCATCATCATAATTTATGGTGCACAAAATAATCCTCATTATATGTATAGAATATCCTGAAAGTCTTATTGTAGTTTTCCGCTTTAATAACTTAAAATTAAGCTACTGCTAGCTAACTAGCATAAATCTACAGTAAGACTTTTCTTATAGACACTATACCTCTCTTATTTTTAATGTAGCCAGGATAACATTAGCTTTTTTGAATGCTGTATCATACTGAATTTGCACTACCCTAAAACTTGCATGTCATGGATTAAAAATAGATTAAAATTCAAAACTCTCATTTTATAAATGAGTAGTTAAGTGACTTTCCAAAGTTATGTAATCTTTAATAGCTTAAAACTGTAGTAGACTTTTCAGTCACCTATATGAACAAACACTTTTGAAAGTCACATAAATTAATCTATATACCTTTTTGTAATTCTTAAGAAAACCCCTTGGGCAGAAACTAGATATAAACCAATATCTTATACTATTTACCAAATTAAGATGAAAATGGATGCATGATCTAAGTATAAAGAGAGATATTATAAATAAATTAGAAGAACATAGAACATATGTATCAGATTTATGGATAAGAGAAAAATTTATGAATAAACAAGAAAATAAAAAGCATTGTGGAATGTAAAATGGATAATTTTTAATAAATTAAGTTGAAAAGTTTTTACACAAAAAAAACCAGGTAGCCAAGATTACAAGATTACAAGGAAAGCAATATGGGAGTGGGGGGGGGGTAGTTTCTCAGATAGAGGTCTCATAAAATACAAAATAAATATGTTTGTCAAATATTTATGAATATGAGCCATTCCCCAAACAAAATAATGGTCAAAAGATATGAATGGATAGTTTTTGGATGAAGAAATAAAAACTATGTATAACTATATAATAACATATAAATTATTAATGTGAATCATAAAATACCTCTACCCACTTATACAAGATTTGATTTTAATGTTATCAGTAATCTTGAGATAACCATAATTGTAATTCTAAGATAGTTAACATAAGACATGATTTTAGCAGGCTTTTGTGAATATTCTGGTATAAGTATAAGGTTTTGGATTAAGGAAATAACTGCTTTTGTAAGACCTTAGTGCCAGCACCCCCCTTCAATGCTGCTATATCAGGCACTCTAACTTGTGATCCATTATACATCAGGATACCTGACCTTTAGTTCAGAACCTGGTACCACTCATCAACTCCTACTCTTAGCCCAGAAAACATCCTCTTCTCCCCCAGATAACCATCAAGTGACTCTTAGGTAATGGGCAAAAGACCTCTCTCACCAAATAAGGCGTATTTCCTACATGACCTAACCTATGAACAAATATGGGTTGTTTCCCAGATGAACTGACCAATGAGGGTTGTTACTGGGTGACTCTGACCTTTGAAGGCATGATCGATCTTGTGATAATCTTGTGTACTTGCATGGAAAAATCAGAATCTTTTTCTAAAGTTATATAAGACAGTTCCTCCTAGTGCTTTGGGTTTCCTATTGTTAAACAGGGGGATCCAGCTTTGTTGGAGGACTTGATCCTCTTCCAATAAAACCTAAATAATTACCTGGCTTGGAAAATTTGGCTTTATTTATCTAAAATGATTATTCTTTTTTTATTTATTCTTTAAGGATTTCACAAATACATTTTCTTTTCTTTTCTTTTTTTTTAAACCTTTAACTTCTGTGTATTGGCTCATAGGTGGAAGAGTGGTAAGGGTGGGCAATGGGGGTCAAGTGACTTGCCCAAGGTCACTGTAGCAATCCAGGTATACATTAATTGTGATATTATTTTAAGAAGTATTCAAAAAAAACTTAACTCTTATACTGCTAATGATTGATCTCTGTAATCTTGAGTCAAATTGCCAAATCCCTAGCCCTTCCCTAAGGCTACACCCCAGAAGAGAGTCAGTTATCTCAGTCTCCTTACTTTTCCTTCAATGATCAATTAACATAGGTATCAAACATCAGTAGATGCCTTAGGCCATATCCACCCTGGATCCCGATCTTAGCTCTACCTATTGTTTCAGGTTTTGGCAGTTTGCATTTTATGATGATTACCTCGTAATGTTAACGTATCAGGCCACTGGCCTCTCCCCTTCCCCCCCATACTGTTGTAACCCCAATAAAAGTGACAAGACATCAGTTGGCAAGAGAGCTCTTAACCATCAGAGCTCCTAACCATGAAGCTCTTGACCATCAGAGCTTACTCGCTGTCTGTCTACCTTATGCCAAAACTTTCTGTGTCTGCCTATCTTTATTCTCGCCTTATGTCCTCTTTCCATTAATCCTTAACCCGTAACCCATTTTCACTCAGTCCTTTCTAAGTGCCCAACCCACTAGGAATCTTCGTGAAGCTGCTGGATGGCTTCAGTCACACAGCTGGGAAGTGTCTGAGGCCAGATTTGAACCTAGGACCTCCTGTCTCTAGGCCTGGCTCTCAATCCACTGAGCTACCCAGCTGCCCCCTAAAATGATTATTCTTAAGAAAAATTTTTACCATATTATCAATTAGACAAATATATTTCAAAACAACTCTGAGATACATCATATCTTTCAAATCAGCTAAAATTATAAAAAGGCTAAATGACATATGTTGAAGGGGTTATGGAAAAATAGTGACTTTCATTGGTGGAATTGTAAATTGATCCAACCATTTTAGAGCGGAAGCTGGGACTATATAGACTCAAGAGTTATAAAATTGAGGATCTCTTTAGATCCATCTATTGGGTTTATTTCCTAAGGAGATCAAGGAAAAAAAAAAGAAACTACATATTCTAATAAATTTATAGTAGCCTTTTTGTGGGAGAAAAAACTAGAAACTGAAGAGATGTCCATAAATTGGGAAATGGCTAAACAAACTGTATTATATGATTATAATGAAATACTACTGTGCCATAGAAGATGATCACAAAAAAATCTGGAAGACTTATATGAAATGATACACAGTGAAGCAAACAGAACCAGAACAACATTGTATACAGTAACAATAACAATGGATGATGATCAACTGTGAATGATTTAACTATTATCAATAAAATAAGGATCCAGGACAATTCCAAAGGACACATGAGGAAGAAGACTATCTACCATCATAGAAGGAACAGACGGAGTCTGACTGTAGAATGAAACATATTTTTCTTCATTTAATTTCCTCCATGAAATTTTCTCTAGTGTAAGCAATATATGTCTTGTTTCAAAACACATGTAAGGCATATATTATATTTATTGCCTTCTTGGGAAGAGAGGAGGGCTGGAAGATAGAGAGACTATAGACTACAAAATATCAGAAAAATCAACATTTAAAATTGTATCTAAATGAAATCTGGAAAAAACGTTTAAGAAAATAAAAAAAAGAAAATTCAGTTGTTGACTACTTGAGGGGTACTGAGACTAGAGCATTGGGCCTGAACTCATGAAGTCCTGGGTATAAATCTGGCCTTAGATACTGTCAACATGGAATCTAGAAACCCCAAACTTGTAGCCTAGTAAGATCTGATGAACCCCAAATTTTAGGACTAGCTGATGAGCTGGAAACTCCTAAGCTTGTTACTGTTCCCTCTTCCCATGAGAATCCACCCAGAAGGAAATCTCAGGCTAGCAGTTTCAGACTGAATAATGGACCCTAAGATAAATGACTAAGCAAAAGCTGAATGCTTCTTTTTGCCTTAGAAGCTTCTCCCATTGTACCACATCCTCCTTTCAGCTTATGAGACTGACATGCTGCCTACTGTACTAAGAAGGCCTATCTGTTTCAATTTATCTGTAAAATGGGAATTATAATAGTGTCTACCTCCTAGGGTTGTTGTGAGAATCAAATAAGATAATAATTGTAAAGCATTTAGCATAGTGTGTAGCACACAGTAAGAGCTATATAAATGTTTCATCATCATCACCATTACTATTATTATTATTAATATTATCACTTAGCCTATAATTAGGATTGGCAACATATGACATATGTAACAAACATAGCACAGAGGCCTATTTTAGTAGTATACAGTTCAACTTCCACCATCATTCCTGCCTCTGTACTACTGAGAGCCACTGTACAATTTCATTCTTCTTTTTCCAGAATATCAATATGCATTAATTTCATCTATTCTCCTGAGAATTAGTACATCTTCAACCCTATATTTTGAGATTCTACTTCTTTCCAGTTCTTTCCTGAGTACCTTCCCCCCACTCAAAAGCCAGGTCATATTTAGAACATACCTGTGTCTGTATAAATTTCCATGATATTAGATGGAAGTAGGAATCTTGCCAGAAAATTGTTTGATCTTGATAGCTTGTTTTAATGTCCTGAAATATATTCTATATTACCCTTAGGATTCTGTTTTTCTCTAAAGGTCACTTAAACACTTTAAATTTGAATGGCTGTTACATTTTCTTATAGCATATATAAGCTTATGAATTTTTTTTTTTGGTGTGAAACATCTTTTTTCTAGAGAATATAGAGCAACTCATATATGGCATTATTATCTAAAAATCTCTAACGTCATCCTCCCTGACATCTCTGCAGCCTCTGACACTGTTTTTCATTGATCACTCTCTTCTTCTTTGAACTCTCTTTTCTCTAGGTTTTCAGGATACTACTTTCTCCTGGTTCTCCTCCTACATATCTGACCATTCATTTTCTGTCTTCTTTGCTAAAGCCTCCTCTAGATGATGCCCTATAACTCTATTATCCCTCAGTGTTCTGTCCTGGGTCCTCTTCTCTTCTTCCTATACTATTCATTTGGGGATCTTATCAACTCTCATGGAAATAATTATCTGTATACTTATGATTCTCAAATATATCTATTTTCCCCCAAACTGTCTACTGATCTCATCTTTCATCTTGTGATGAATGAAATTCTCTGGCAGGTAATATGACAGTGTAACTCTACCTGGTATATTTTGTGATAATGAGATTAAATCTACCCTGCTCATCTTTAGATTTAATCACAAAAGGTGAAAACATCTCCACTTAACTCACAAGTTGGGTGGTCTGTAACCCACATGTGCTAGAGTAAGTAACAGATCAGAATTTACTGACTGCCTCCTGGGCAGTCCTAAGAAAAGCATCTGTTGTGATTGGACAAGCAAACTAAAAAGAAGGCACAGGAAGTGATACAAAAGAGGCCTCTTTAAAAAGAGAGAGTTTAGTGAGCCAGGTTCTCTTCTTGTTCATTGCTGGGACCTGGAGGAGCACTGGACCTGGGATCCTGAGACCTTGATGAGACTACTCTCAAATCTCTCTCTTAGAACTACACGTGGTGAGTGAAGAAGACTGACTCCTTTAACCTCCCAGGAGGTAAGAGCCTCCTGGAGGCTCTCTTGATTGAGAGAAGTCCTTGTGGCTAAACCCCTTGTTAATTTACTTTTAGGCTCTGGCTGGGCCTCTGGAGTCCTGCCAGAGTAAAGCCCAGACTTGAATACAATCTCTTACTCTACCCTCTTCTCATCTCCCTACTTCCACTCTCTCCTATATTTTGTAAATAAATCACTAAAATCATTTTGGGGATTGATAATTATTCAATTCCCTTGGCAACCTAACCTTTTAATATATTCAACCAAAAACTCCCTTTTCCCCCATACAATTTGGAGTCAGAGGACATTTTGTTAAGATTCCAACTTTGCAAGTTACTAGTGGTGGAACCTTGGTTAAGTCATTTAAGGTCAATGGTCTTCAGTTTCCTTTTCTATAAAGTAAAGGAATTGGACTACATGACCTTTAAAGTTTCTTCTAGTTTAAGATCTAGAAGACTTAACTCTTACCATTGACTGATTAATTGATCTGTAGTATGAGAGCTAATTCTCACAAAAGAGAGATGACCAATTCATTGAAGAGTGAGTTTAAAATAGAGTCTAATGCTGATGACATTTGTTAGTCAATCAATAAGCATTTATTAAAGCTATGAATGTGAAAATTAATATTATAAATTAAAATGGATTTAAAACATTTATTATTATCCTTATGTGCCTCTTGTTGTGCTGAACAAACAACAAAAGGCAAAAACTGTCCTTTCTCTGAAGGAATTAACTTTCTGTTGGGGGAGACACATGTAAATAAATGGGTATATAGAAAATATAGAGAGAGAGCAGATAGAAGGTCATCTTAGGGGAGAAGTTCAGTTGTCAAAGTTCAATTGGATATGTCAATAATTCCTAAATAGTGAACTCTTTTCACTGATCATCCTTCATGCTCTTTTAGTAGTATTTCACATTGAGGAACATCTGCTTTCTTTGAGATTTTCTTTTCTTCCACTATGACACTTTCCTGTCTTGATTTGTACCCAACTTCACTGGTTCTGTTGTGGGGGTCTTGGGGTGAACCCCATGGGTTTGGGAAGGGCATTCTTTGCAAGAATGCAAGACTCCAAAATTTAGCTTAAAATTAAAAAGAGAAATTTATTTAGGAGGTAATATTGAATCCAGCCAGGAGGACAACATAGATGGAAAGCTGCCTCCTAGAGGACATCATTTCTGGAGTCTTTATACTCTTTACAACAGACAAGTACATGACTTCAAGGGGGGTATGCACTCAGAAACAAGGGAGGAGGGGGGTTGGTCAGCCTGAAGACATAGGGGGTGACCTTCATAGTTTAGGAGACAGATATCTTAGATACAACCAGAAGATATCAAGGCATAGCCTGGAGGTGTATCCCTAGGTCCATCTCAAAACCTAAAGGATGCTCCAAAGAGGATAATCCTCCCAGGGGACTTTCCCGATGATGTAGCTGGGTCTTATCAGGAGTTATCAAATGTTTTACAGTTAGTAGTCATAAGGAAGCAAAGGAATTTCCCTGCTTACAGTTTGGTCAGAAACACTACTGTAATTTTGGGGAATACATCCCATGCCAGTTCCTTAACTCTGCCCATATAAGATGTATATGCCCACTTGGCATGTCTAAACCTATCAAAAGAAGATTCAAGGAGATACATGGATAGATCTTTCTGGAATCTTGTTCACTCTTCTCCAAAGGAGACTGAAAATCCTGCCTTGAGGGAAACGGGAGAAGGGATATAAGATTGGACACTAATCTCCCATATCTAAGAAAGATACTGCTCTAGAATTATATCTATCTTTCCCCCTAAGCATTTCTGGTTTAGACACTGGTTTAGGGCAAAAAGTCACTAATTTTCCTTGTCTCTATCCCTTAAATTCCTTGATTCCATTTCTTTCCACAAAATGCTAGTTTCACAAAAGACCATAGCAAGTAGTATTTGGCAAATAAACCAGGGAGTTTAAAATATACAAGAAAATACAGAGTGAACGAACTCTTCCAATGGGAATGAGATATCTTTGATCAGATGGAAAGAGAGTGACCCTGATCTCACTCATAGGGAAATTCCCTCCAAGTAGCATGCTTTGGAACTGGCTTCCCCTATATGTCTGTAGCATGGAGTCTTTCTCATTCCCTTTCTCATGGAGTTGGTTCTAAAGAGAAGGTGGAATCACTTATATTTTCTCAATAATTGAATTAATGAAGAACTGAAGAAAAATGAAGAATGTCTTTCCTTTCCAGTGCACTTGAGCCAACTTCTCTCTTCACACCATCATGCCCTGCTTGGCTAAATTCTGTCACTTAAAATTTACTCATTCATTTAAAAAATTTTTCCCTGTCAATTTGAAAAAACACAGAACCACCAAAGCAGTTACCTAAAACATGTCTCTAATGAGGGCAAGGGAGACAATGTTCTTATGGCAAGCCATCACACACATAACCACATAACACAGAGCCACCCAGATTCTGGAAACACTGTCTCCAGGAAAAACACCAAGAATGGAAATTTCCATGGAACTATATAAAGAAATTGGGGTCTTATATATACTTTAGGGAATATAGGAAAAGAAGAAGGACAACTGATAGGCTTACCTAGAAGCTAGAGAAAGACCTAGAAGCCACTAAAACCAAAAGAGAAACTAAGAAGACAAAAAGGGTATTCAAGGATTTGATTATATCTGCTAATCCCATCTAGGGTGACCAATGGGTAACTGAAGGTTTATTGTTCAGTCTAACAATAAATCTACTAATCCTATCTAACGTGATCCCTAGGGTGCTTGAGGGTTTCATAAAACTAGGTTGTCATCCCCAATATATATAGTTTTTCAATTTACATGCAGAAACATTTTTTCACACTTTTTTTTTTTTAACATCATTCCGTCATTTTCACGGGAGTCTGTTACAACATGCCCCTAAGTTTGGCTAGAAACCTGGGTTACCTTCATTTTCAAACTTCTAGTTCTTTGTGTAAATCTCCCTACTGGACTATTGGCTCCTCGAAGGCAGGAAAAGCCTCTCTTCGTGGCCTGGATTCTTGTAGATTCTGCCAGTGGAACACAATTTCGGTAACAACCTACCACGTTGGAAATTCTTCAAGTTCAATTCCAGCGTGGAGCAGATGCCTTAAATATTAAAGGCTTATTACGGTAATTTATTTTTCAACTCCCCACGACCATCTAAGAAGGCCAGGGGGGACAGGAATGTTAAAACGAATGCCCAACGTGAACCAGAGAGAAGCCGAGCAAGGACTGGCTTTGTGCCAGGGCATCCCCAGACGCCGGAGGATGCCGCATTCGGCAGGAGGCATAGTTGTGGTTTCCCCGCTCGTGCCTAGGCAGACGAGCCCTGGAGGAAACAAACAAACAGCTCCGAAGGGCCACACCTTCCTAGCCTCTTCCTCAGGCCAGGCGAAGGAGGCGGGGGTGAGAAGGAGGGAGAACGGAGTTTCTTTCTTTCATTCTTTTTCTTTTCTTTTCTCTCTCTCTCTCTCTTTTTTTTTTGGTGCCTCCTGCAGGCCTGGAACCTTGTTTGTCGGAGTCTCTGTTTCCCGAGGTTGCTGTAGGGAAGAGTTTAAGAGGGGAACCGAGGTAGGCAGATTGTAAACAGAGAGCGGAGGTTCGGAGAGAGGCGCCGGCTCCGAGCTGTCATCGCGGCCGGAGGACGAGGAGGACCAGCTGCGGAGGAGGGCGGGCGGCGAGCCCAGCCTCACCTGCGCGCCGGTGCTGGTGCCGGCGGGGGTGGGGGTGGGGTGAGTACCTGCCTCTAGCGTGGGACCCTCGCGTGGGCTGGTCCGGGCGGGGCTGGGGAGTGGGGTACCTCCGGGGAGGCCCTTGTACTTCCAGGGCGAGCGAGGGCCGGGGTCTGGGCTGGACCATCGAGGCAGCCTGGTTGGGGTGGGGGAGGGGAGCGCGGAGCGGGCCCGCGCAGTCCTGGAAGGATGAGAAGATAATGTGGGGCGCCTGGGTGTGAGGGAGTGGGGAGAGCCGACTTTCTGGGGTAGTGGCTACCTCGGGGTCCAAGAGGACCCCAAACCATAGCCCAGACAAAGAGACTACGGGGCGGAGGAGGGCAGAGCCAACCTTTCTCTTCAGTCAGTCAGCTTGTGGGATTGGTTTGAGAGGATAAGGGGTGATCCTTCTGTGACAGGCCTAGGGGAGCTGGGGTAGAAGGTGCTTGTGAGTGTTCAAGAGGGACCCAAGTTTGAGTCAGGCAGTTATCAGCCTTTTGGGGCTGTGCTAAAAGGAGTCAGAGAGGGGATCAGGCTTTTGGGGAAACAATTTATTTTAAAAGTGTTTTTATATCCACAGTGGTCCATATATTTGTATATTGTATGTATAAAGAGTTTTAATTTTTGAAAACTGTAAATTGTAAGCTAAGTATGTATATCTGCAAATGTATATATTATATATAATTTATAAGATAGAAGTTCAGGTATATATTTACAAATGCTCATGTATATGTGTACTTCTGGATGTAATATATGTATACTTATATACAAAATAGTTTCCAAGATATTTTTGTCTATTTACAAATATGTATACATATGTGATGTAAATTTTGCAATATAAGATTATATATTACAAATGTGTACATATGTATGCTTATATATTGATCTAAATTATATTGTAAGCCACAAGGATGATGTCAGTCCATAGGCTTCAGGAAATGCCTGGATCAAAATATGAACTGGGCAAAACTTCTGGTAGGTTATGTCATATGTCTGATTAGTCATTATTAACTAGCTACATTAGCATAAATATCGATTGAGTGAACGAATGAGTGAAATGCGTTGAGAAGCATGCTTTTTGGAGACATGTTGGTATTTTCAAAGTTGAATTTTTATTTTAAAAGTCATATACACCAGCCTTAATAAAATATTTATTTCCAATATTTATTAGCACACATTATTAGCTATTGCCTTTGTGAAAATATAATTGCTGGAAGTCTTCCGAGGATTGTACTGAAGGCCTCAGAGTAACAGAATTCTTTATTGTGCTTTAAATTTTCATTAAAGTTCTTAATTTTGATAAGCCTGATTAACTTCAGGACTCAGATTAGTGTTCATTTTCATGGCTGTTCGTGTACATATTTACTAATGATCAAACATCCCAGATTAAGATTGTTGCTTGCGCTACCAGCTGACCAGTTTCATGAGTGAGGTAGCAAGGCTCAGTGGGAAGAGCATTGGACTGATTCTCAGGACCAACATTTTAATCCTGCCACTGCCATTTCTGTGATCTTGGGTCAAATCTCTCCACTCTACATATCCTTATCTGGGAAATGAATTATGTATTACTGGGGTAGATGACCTCTGAGGTCCTTTCTTGTTCTAGATTTGTGCTGAATAATTAGGATCTGCTAACAATCATTAAGTGCTGATTTGATTCTTGTCATACTCATTTCCAATTCAATGTGTATTCCTGGGGAAGTTATTCGAAGATTAAAATGTGGGACTTCTCTGTGCAACTCAGTATCTTCCTTCTTTATGACCAGTAAAGGATGAGATCACCTCCCCAAAGAAGAAAGTAAAGATTCCATCATTTCAGGTCAATAGTTTTCCAGAGGAGAGAGTTACTTCTGTAGCTTTTTCATTTTCTCTTCTGCTCCTCCTCTACCTTTCCCATACTCTACCATCCTACAAGCCCAGATTTTGCCCCCTAAAAGTACAGATGGTACCTTAGATGCCCAGTGGTCTTCATCTAGACCCATCTGTGGTCCTCATCTAGACCCTGTGGCAAGTAGTGACCAAGGGATGCACTGATTTACCAAGAAGACTGTAATTTTTCTTTTCTTCTTAGAGTAGATATGTTATCTGACTCATAAATAACAACTCTATTATTGCTTGGAGCCACGGAATTTCTGAAGCAGTTAGATCCAAATATTTCTGGAGAACAAGATGAGCCAAATAATGTGGTGAAATGAATGCTACTTCAGCATATATGAAAAATGAACAGTTAAACTCCATTCATTACTTTTTTGTTGTTTTCAGTTGACTTTCCCAACCTTTTCCAGACATGGAGAAGCTCTCATTTTGGGGGAGTTGACACAATATGATTTAAAAATGCAATTACTTGAGCTGTCATGTAATTTCTTTTAAGAGCTACAGGAATCATAAGGCCAAACTAACAGCAAAAATAGGGCTATAATTTTAATTATGAAGAAGTGCTTTTTAAGTAACATTTCATTATATAGTCTCTCCCATTAAAAATCTGTGGTTATGTATTAAAAGTACAATTTTGAACTTACATGAAATTTAGTAAGCACAAAGTGGAGATTTGTAGTTATCTAGTTAATTTGATCCATGTAGTTAGACCAACTATATCATTTAAGTCAAAACAAAATTTACTTGTTGGTCAGGGGCATTGAATTAACCATTTGATTTCTTTATAGGCAATTGGGGTTAAGTGAGTTAACCAGGGTCACAAAGCTAGGAAGGGGCTGAGTCCTGATTTGAACCTATGTCCTTCCACTCTAGACCTGACTATCTACTGAGCCACCTAGCTGCCCCTAGAAACAAATGTTTTTGCAAATGTCTCATCTAATAATTAAACAGGAAAATGCTGTTTTGTGGAACTCTTAGAGAATCATGGGAGGAGGGGGTGGCATCTTATGAGAAAGTTTCACACCTTTCATATAGAAAAAATATTCACATTTTGATGTATTGTATGTAGTGACCCTTTCCCTCCCTTTTTCTTCTTTATCTCAGTTATACTCCATTACACTGACCTCTTGCTATGGTAGAGCCTCTTTTTGTTCTTGTTCAAAAGATGAGGTAGATTGAGACAGGCTAAACATTGTCTTTAACTCTCAAAAATAAGAACCAAGCAGAGGGATATCCTAGAGATAATTCTCTAATATTTATCCAGCTGGTTGAAACACAGAGTTTAGAAAAGTTTCTTTTTTTATCAGACAAATCAGGTCCACCTAGAGCAAAGGATCACGAAAAGTAAATCACAGAAAATTTTTTTTTCATGGTATGGCAGTGCTTCTTCTGTTCAAATAAATAATGGTTAACTCTGATGAGAAACTTTTATCAGAATATTGAAAATCAGAGTGGACAAATATTTTATTACTATTTGTAAATAGTATAATTCTCTAAATTATAAAAATCACTTACTAGCAAGATCCAAAAGCAAAATGTACAGATGTGACCCACATAGTTTAGGGGACAGATAGATGTCTTAGATACCACCCAATGCTATCAAGGTATAGCCTGGAGGTATATCTCTGTCCATCTCAAACCCAAAGGACAATTCAAGGAGGATAATCCTCTCAGGGTTTTATGTGAGTAGTTATCAGATATTTAGGGCTAGTAGTCCCTAGGTTGTAAGGGAGCTAAGGAATTTTCCTGCTTACCATTTAGCTTGAAATACTTCTATAATTTGGGGCACAATGTCCCATGCTACTACTACTAGTAATAGTAGTAGTGGTAGTAGTCACAGAGTGGCTACATAAAAGAGGAATTGAGCTATGTCTCACTTCCTCTTCTAGGGAGACAATAGGAGCAGAAATATAGAATTTTAGATGTGGAAAATCTTTGAAAAATACAAATCCTTGCCTGCAACATGGATCTACTCTACAACATGTCTGAGAAAAGGTTCATATTGCCATTGCTTAGGAACTTCATTGGCAGGATCTGTCTTTGGAGAAACTCATTCTATTTTTAGACAGTTCTAATAGTTAAGAAATTCTTCCTTACATTAAATTGAAATCTACATTTTTGTACCCTCTGCTCTTTGGTCTTGGCCTGCCTGATAGGTTCAAGTAAAGTAAATCTCTTCCACATAATTATTAATTAGCCTTTTGTAAGAAAGATCCTGGTGTCTTCCATCAGGGTCAGAGAAAAGTACCTAACAGGATATTTTTGTTGTGAAGAGGTTGAGTAGAATATGGTAATGTCTCAAGGGAATAAAAGGAGATGCTATTTAGGAATTTAACCTTTTTTGCCCTTCAACACTATCCATGATGTTTCTCCTTCTGGTCTTGACTATAGTTACGTTGGCTCAGTGGATAGAATTTCCAGCCTGGAGATGAGGTGACCCACGTTCAAATACAGATTCAGACACTAGATATTGTGTGACCCTGGACAAGTCACTTAACCTTTCTCTGCCTCAGTTTCCTCAAGTGCAAAATGAGGAGCATCATAGCACCTCTGGATCCAAAGAGTTAATATTTGTAAAGCACTTAACTCGGTGCTTGACATATTATAGGCACTTTAATAAAATGCTTCTTTCTTTCCTTTCTTCCTTCCTTTTTCTTTCTTACTTTCACTTAGCAATAATCCCTTTTCTCTATCCTTTATAGTTTTTCACATTGTGATTATAGGTACATGACTATAATCTTTTTCTTTCATTTTTGTTAATGTTACTGTGTTGACATTTTTATTTTGTCATGTTACTCAGATTAATAAAGGTTTTCCTACGAATGCTATGGTAGTCAGGATAGATCAAATGAGTTAACTACAGGTTATAAGGCTGGGATGGGGGGTTCAATCAAGAGGATTAATTGATAAGGTACAATAAAGTGCAAGGGTTAAAAAATTAAGGTTGGACTAAATATAAGAAATGTGGTCATCGAAATTAATATATCTCAAGTCAATGACTTTTTAGCAGTATTTATTTATTTATAAAATAGAGGGAAAGAGTGAAAGCAGAGAAATGAGAGAGAGGGTAATGTGGGGGTGTATATGCTTGTGGTGATTAAATCTAAAAGTGGGCAGGGGAGAGTTAATTCCATCTTCACAAAAGGTAAAGGACTTAAAGAAGCCAGAGAAAGGGTTAGCTAAGAGGGCTTGGGTCACTGAGCTGTTCCCCACCTGGCAGATATCCAGGAAGCATTTGAAAATAAGCCTGATGTTGTAAAAATTAAAATTAATTTTTGATAATAACTTTAAATATTGTGTTTTTGTAAGATTTATTAATAATCACTAGAAGTAAAGGAATAAATAAGTAACAAAATAAACCCACATACCCATGGCTAGTCTACCTGTTCAAACAGCCTGCATTCCCAGCTGCCAGCTGCCATAGGAAGGAAAAAGCACTAGCCCTTAAAGACCACCCAATTTAGCCCTCTGTCTACATCAGCATGGAATGACAAGAAGTCAGTGGGCTCTTGGGAAGTGTAGTTCAAAGGCACAAAATTTCCAATAATACAGTGCCATAGTTCTGGAGAGTGGCTGGCCCTAAGGGCAGGTCTAAGAAATCCGGGTATTTGGTCTTTAGCTGTGAAAGTACATGAGCTTAATTTTTGGAAATGAAGCATGGCATAATATAAAGAGCAGTGGGTTTGGGGTCAGAGACTCTTCCTGCCCTTCTGACCTCTGGCAAGTTTCTTTGCTTTGCTTGGCCTTCCTCATCTGTAAAATGAAGGATTGGAATAGATGATCTTCCAAGGCTCTTTTCACCTCTAATTCTGTGATCATAAATCAAAAACGTTCAGAGGATTCGGGAAGCAAAGATAGAAAAGAATAGTGTGTTCTCATTTAAAGAACTGGGAGACTTGTCAGGCCAGCATCTTTTAGATAGAGATACTGAGTAGTCAGAGGCAGAGACCAAAACCAGACTAATCAAGTCTGTGGGAATGTTTTTCCCTCAATGAATCTAGTTGATTATACCCCAGTTTAACAAACTTCTCTATAGTTTATTTGGAGGAATAACTCATTAGTCAGGTTCAAGTAGCTACCTAAAGTAGTTAGATGAAATGATAACCTATCTAAATTTGGTGTCATATTTTGGAAACTTCCTTGTTTAGCATTAAAGGTAATTCCTGTGGTCGGTCCCAAGTTTGGCATATTTTTGCTGCTGGGGCTCAGAAGGTTAAAAGTGCATGGAATACCTCATGTCATTTATTTTCTATTGCTATTAGAACTGACTTTAAAAGCTAACTCCAAAGAGGTAATAAAACTGTATCTGTTTGCTGATGACATGATGGTATATATGGAAAATCCGAGGAATTCAACTAAAAAGTTAGTTGAAACTATCAATAACTTTGGCAAAGTAGCAGGATATAAAATAAATCCACATAATTCAGTAGCATTTTTATATATTACTGACAAAGTCTTGCAAGAAGAGATACTCCATTTAAAATAACCACAGACGATTAAATACTTGAGGAGTATGTCTTCCAAAACAAACCCAAGAATTACATGAACATTATTATAAAGTACTTTTTACACAAATAAAATCAGAGCTAAATAATTACAGAAGAATTAATTATTCAGGAATGGGCATAGCTAATGTAATTAAAATGACAGTCCTACCTAAACTAATCTAACTGTTCAATACCATCCCAATTAAATTACCAAAAAATTATTTTGAGTTAGAAAAAAATAAAATTCATTTGGAAGAATAAAAGATCAAGAATATCAAAGCAATTAATGAAAAAAGTAAAGGAAGGAGGTCTAGCAGTGTCAGATTTTAAATTGTATTATAAAGCATTATATAATTATGTTATAAATTATAGAATTATCAAAACTTCTGGAACTGGCTAAGAAATAGGTAAATCAGTGGAACAGAATGGACATAAAACAAATAGCAAAAGATTATAGTAATTTTGTATTTGACAAAATCATAGATCCAGGTTTTTGTCATAATTAGTAAAAATTGCTAGGAAAATTGGAAATTAGTTTGGCTGAACTAGGTATAGACCAATATCTTACACCATTCACTAAGATAAAATCAAGATGTATACATGATCTAAATATAAAAGGAGATATAATTAAATTAGAAGAACAGGGAGCATACTACCTATCAGATTTATGGATAGGATAGGAATTTATGAATTAACAAGAAATAGCATTGTGAAATGTAAAATGGATAATTTTTTTGTACATTAAATTGTAAATTTTTTGTATGAATAAATGCTGCCAAGATTAGAAGGAAAGCAGAGATATGGAAAGGAAGCTGTACATATAGCCTTTCAGATAAAGGTCTCATCTCTAAAACATATAGAGAACTTAAGTTTATAAGAATAAGAGCCACCCTCCAATTGATAAATGGCCAAAAGATATGAAGAGACACTAACTAAAACCATACTTGTATAGGTATATGAAAAAACGCTCTAAGTCATTACTAATTAGAGAAATGCAAACCAAAACAACTCTGAGATATCATCTCACACCCATTAGACTGGCTAAAATGACAAAAGGGCAAAATGACAAATTCTGAAGGAAATGTGGGAAAATGGGAACACTAATGCACTCTTGGTGGAGCTGTGAACTGATCTAACTAACCATTATGGAGAATAATTTGGAATTATCCCCAAAGAGTTATAAAACTGGTGTATAATATACCCTTATGCCCAGCAATATCATTGCTAGATCTGTTTCCCAAGGAGATCAGGGAAAAAGGACAAGGACTCATATATTCTGAAACATTTATAGCAGCTCTCTTTGTGGCAGCAAAGAATTGGAAATGGAGGATGTCCATCAATTGAGAAATGAACAAATTGTGACATATGATCATGATGGAATTACTACCATGCCATAGGAAACAATGAAACATCTGATTTAAAAAAAAAAACCCTGGAAAGAACTACACAAGATAATGAATGGTGAAATGAGTAGAACCAGGAAAACCTTAACATAGACACTAATTAATGCTGGAAGAATAAACTGAATGTTAGTTCCAGAAAGTGAACAGAAAGGTGAAGTGCAAAAGACTTAATTTATATGTATGTATCTTAATGTTATCTTTTGTAATGTGGGGAGGGCCTGGGACACTTGTGGACCAGAATTATTCTATTAATATGAAGAAAAGCTAAACATATAGATTTGTGATTTCATTTTTGTATCACCTTTTTCTTTGTATATGGAAATATGTGTTTTGTTTGGGTTTGTAAAATTTTGGAATTAAAAAAGGAACAGCTAACTCCAGCAATATCTACCTAGGTTTTTATGGTTCACACTATTGCCTTTTCCTGGGCTATCCCAGGATGAAGACAACTTGAGGTTGTTTTTCATTTTTTTGTTGCAGCTTTAAATCATTGATTGTCTATTAAGAAGACAAAAAGGAAAAGCAGAAGACTCTCAGATAACTGGGTTATCTAAGTGAACTATTTTTTTTAAACCCTTACCTTCCACCTTAGAATCAATACTAAGTATTGGTTCCATGACAGAAGAGAGGAAAAGGCTAGGCAATAGGGGTTAAGTGACTTGCCCAGAGTCACACAGCTAGGAAGTGTCTGAGGTCAGATTTAAACCTAGGACCTCCTGTCTCTGGGCCTGGCTCTCAATCCACTGAGCTACCGAGCTGCCCCCAACTGAACATTTTTGATAGAAAGTTTTCTGTTCCTTTTAAAAACAGTAAACAGAGATGTTTTATAGAAGGGTTTTAAATTGATTGCCAGAGTTATTTTAAGAACATTCCCTTACTGCTATTACAACTGCATCTTGGGGTCTTCTTCACTGTGTAAATGATAATACAGTATATAAGCATAAGCTATTCTTTAATGAAGAATAAACTAGACTAGTGATGGGCAAACTATTCCCGCTGGCCAGATCCAGCCCTTAGTTTGCCCACCACTGCCTTAAGCAATTCCCTAATCACTATACCCCCACATCCAGATATAGTGATTAGGGAATTGCTTAAGGCAGTGATGGGCAAACTAGCCTGGATCTGGCCCACGGAGAATAGTTTGCCCATCACTGAAGACCCTTGGTAGTACTGAAGTCCGCAAACCTTTTCAAATCAATCTTCAAAAATCCAGGGTAAAGGCATGATTAACACTAAATTGGACACTCAACTCATCACAAGAAGAGATGACCTAGTGCTCTCTCAACTCACCGAATACCTTCCACGACTTTCTGTCCACTTGAAGGCTAATTTCTGGTCTTTTGTTCATATATCCACTCCATGATATCCTTTGGTCAGTTTGCTTGTTTTCCCTGCACTCCTAACCTATGTGATGAAGGCAAGATCTGAATTACTTTTATACCCTCTTCATTTTTACCATGTAGATGTTAGATTAGTGGCTTCATTCACAGATCTCAGGAATGGAGAACAAAACAATTTAAAGATTAAAGTAATAAACAAAATTGAATTACTAAAGTAACATTGAATCACCATAGTTAAATAGAATTGATAATTGTAGTAGTTTGATAAATTAAAAAGTGCTTCATCGGTGTTTTATTTTTCTACCTTGTAAGATCTGAAAAGAAAAAGATGGGCAGCACTCTCATTCCACCTACCTTTTTTCTTTGTATGTAGTGTATGTATGTATGTATGTATGTAGTAAAATGCCAGGATTTTAAAAATATATCATTTTTCCTTTTTATTTACTAGGAATAGACTTCCATTTTAATGAGATTTGGATATATCATAATCGCAACTATTTTAAAGACCCTTAAAGCTCATTAGAATATTTTTTATCTGTAGATCTATTTTTATGACCTACAGTTCCAGTAAATTCTTTGGTAGTGTACAAAGAAATATCATTTCTCCTTAAGCTTTTGTGTAATAGCCAAAGGTAGAGAGGGGGAAGGGAACAATAATGACAGTAGGACTTAGTTCCTGAATTTGTGACTTCATCAGTGTAAATAATTTCCAATATGGCAACTCCTTCCATTACTTCAAATTGATAGCTTCTCTATAACTTTTATTGGAGAACCGCCTGACTTAGAAAGCAGTTCTAAGTCACTTTTCCAGAGATACACAATAAGTGAAGTCTTTTTGCCTGCCTTTATCTACTCTAACATTCATATTGTATAAGGATGTTTTCCATTAACTTCCTATGTTGCATACTTAACATGGCATTGTGAAACTTATTGTTCAATTCTAGAGTCAGGGCCAAACCTTAGCAAAATTGTAAAACAACTGACATTTATTTTTAGTTCCCCATATTTCCTCTTTCTTGTCCATTCCCTATTCTTCTCTCCTGCCATCACCACACATACCCAATGCACTTAGGTGGCTCCAAGGTTCCTCTTTCATAAGCTTCTGAAATACTGCTCTCCGTGAACAAGTCCTTTTGCCTCTGTGGGCCTCAGTTTCCTCTTCTGTAAAAGGAGATTGTTAGTAAATTAGAGTTATTTACTACAGGAACTACAATGAAAGCTTCTTGAGCTTGAGAGGTTTAAAAATGAGGAGACAGTCATTTTTTCTTCTATCTGCTTTTTTTATTTGTAGCAAATGCCATTTCAAATGAGAGAGTATGTGATTCCCAGCATCCACACAAGGGAAGAGAAAAAGGAATAAACTACATATAAGATGTGTCCAAAAGAGATTTATTAAAGAATATTCTTTAGAGCTAACTGGAGATAGAAATGGGGTTTTCTGGTGGCCTCCAAATAATGCACCCAGATTGGGGGTGATTGTTTGGAAGTTCCCAAGGTTGTGGTGATTGTGATGATTCTCTAAAAAATGACTTCCCAGGTTTGCCTTTTTGTTCAAGAAAAGACTTCTTGTGGTAGGGATGCTCCTTGCCTTTTGGGGATTCCAGAATAGTGATTGTTGGGAGTAATTATCTGCTTTCGGATCTATGCTGTGAGTTCTTTATATGCAGTAATTGGTTGATGACAATGTTGCTATGATATTGAAATGTTTTCCTAATAATTTAAGGTTAACTAACAAGGAGAATATGGAGGGACTTATCTATGATGCCAGGTGCCTTTAGGCTGCATAGACCTAGATGAACATTATTCTTCAAAGTTAAAATTGGAGAAGAGGGCCAGCTAATTTTAGTGGTGAAAAGCAAGAAACAATTAACACATATAGGATACTATATAATTGATCTACCCAGGGAGTTCAGGAGCAGTGCCAGAAGGATGCCCTTGGAATGTTTTCTCAAATGAGAATCAAAGACTTTTTTGAAGGTGCTTGATGGTTTTTTTTCTTAGTATTCTTCATATGAATACTAACACAAATGCCATAGGGGTGAGAAACTATATCCTTCCAATACCAAGGTTACTAAGAAGAGGGGGAAAGACCTTAAATAGCGATGTAACTATCTATAAATGTATATATATATGTATGTATATATATGTATATATATATGTGTATAACAAGCAACACATCAATTTATTTACATTTTGCAAAGGGGAAATGGCATTTTGAATGACAAAATATGAAGTAAACATATATGTAAGTATTTATATTATACATATAATAAGAAGTGTCATAGAAAAGCTAAATCAGACACTATGAAATGAGTTGAGGCTGTTATAGTTTAACAAGCCCTACATTTAGATGATTTGAAAATCCCTTAGGGCTTTAAATTTTATAATCCTTTAATCTTAATGCAAGTTAATTTAATGCAATAGTCATTCCAGGAGTATTTGTATTTTTAAAAGATATCAAGGAAGAAAACTCAGAAATTAATGTCCTAATTATAGAATTTCAAGCACTCTGGCACCAAGCTGAGTAGCAAACGAGTTATTTTTCAGTAGCAGAGATTTATTAGAGCTCTATAGTAGCCCAATAAGAACAACTGTCTACTTTGCCATATAAAAAGCTTTTTATTTTTAGTATGAAGACTGGTCCCTTTCCTATTACAGTTGTCATAAAATTCTGGGAGAGATTCAAACTGAGCTGCAATGAAGTATTCATGTACAGTGAACTGAAGCAGATTGTCCCTGACCATCTATGCAACCTCACTTGGTCTCATTTTTTAAAAATTATTTGATAGAAAAGACTTTCTCTGGATGCCTTTCCTTGTTCATTTTTGTTTGGAGCATCTATCACTGCCTTTGAAATGACATAGTTTGAGACACCATCACAATAGTCAGCCTTTGTTAAATTCAGTTTATGTCATTTAGCTAAGTGGGAGGAAATCTGAATTGACTTCTAAAATGGTTTGCTGTCTAGTCCCAGATAAAAAAGGCATCTCTGGGTAGGTTGGCTGAGCATTGTTCTGTAATGTTTCTGCCTTTATGTGAGAGGGCCTCAGCCTTCATCACTGCTAGTGATTTTGAACAAGTAATTTTTTACAAGTACAAGGGCATTTACTTGTTATAAATAACAAGTAAATAACAAATGTTAATATTTCATATTTCAAGGTACAAGATTATTTGGCCTTTTGTTAATACCTCCACTAGAGAACCTCTGGGAGAGGTACTCTTTTTGAACATTAATTTCCTAATTTTTAGTGTAGGGCCAGTGCCTCTCTCTCAGTTTTGGTGAGCGGGTTCTTTCAGGAAAACAGAAATAATTGGAAAAGCAATGTAAATGTCATAGAGCTCAGGTAAGACTTGCTACATAAAAAAATTTAAGGTAATTTGTAGAGAGTGTGGCTGTATGGAAAAAGTAGTGAACTTGGATCTATAAGATTTGGGTTCAAAGTTCAATATTTACTAGCAGTGTGAACTAAAATAAATCATTCAACTTTACTGGGCTTAAATTACCTCATCTTTAAAATGAGAATACTAATATTTGAAGTACATTTTTCATAGATATGATATGTATATCAAATAAAATAATATATAAAGTATTTTGTAGCCATAAAGTGCTACACAAATGTGAAATATGATCATTATTAATGAACTCTAATGTATAGTAGGGGTAAAAGATCTTTAAGGGGGAAAACAACATACTACCTTACAGGATGATACATACAGCAGTAATTGACACAGTTTGTTAAATTTTTAGTTTAATTTTTTTTAAATATAGATTCACAGGTAAGACTGAGAGGAAAGGCATTTTGGGCTCAGAGTGCCAGAATTAGAATACAATTTTAATTAGTCACTGATTTCCAATTTGCTCTTCAGACAGACTGTAGTGCCCACACACACAAATCTTGTTCCATGTAATTAGCAAATGAAATTAAGAATGCTACTCTTCTGTTCTCAAGGCTAAATAATCCCATTTTCTATATCCTTTTCTTCTAGTTCTCATTTTCCCAGACTGATAAGCATTTGTGCAGCATTTTGTGGAATCCTCTCTAAGTCCCTCAAGCTTTTCAGGACCTGAACTAGTGGGAGAACAAGACTAATACCAAAATGATTCTCCGAGTAGCAGTCTTAATTTTGTTTGCTAAAGAAAAATAAAGGATATATGGCTTTCTTGAGACTGGCCAGAGTAATGATAACAAAAGACTATAATTATCATTATCAAATATTTGAGGGCTTATTCCTTCAAAATGCAGGCCCACGAGAGTGTAGTTTAGACATTTTCTCGACATCCCTAAGCAATGCACTTGTCCCTTACTTCCCTCAAATCCCATGATTTACTGTTTCTTTACATATTAGCCATATGTAATGATGTTTATCACATCTGCTCAAGTTTCACTTTTTTATCTTCCCAAACTTGACCCTATTCTCTATTCTTGAATCCTTTACCCTCTTGTCTGTTAATAATTCTGCTCACCAAATCCCAATTCCAAACAACTCCTTGACATCTGCTTCCTTTACTCCTAGTCCTGTACCATTGACTAGAGCTAGAAGAAGGCAACTAAGGGGACTAAGTCTACTATGAATGTGTTGTCTAACCTCAACTGGGCCCCTACTATAGCTAAGCAATCTTTTGGTTCATTCCTGGTTCATTCTACTGTCTACAGCTATTCCAAACCTGCTTTTCTATTCTCAAACCTTCCCTCTCCCTCTTTTCTCTCTCTTTCCCTCTTTCCTTCTCCCTCCCTCCTCAATCCTCCAAGCTATGAATCTTACTTCATACTGTTCTGAGAAAATAGAGACCACTTGCTGAGAGCTCTCTGTCTGTTGCATGTCTCAAAACCTTTTTTCATCATCTTTGAGTATTTCCTCCTTTATCCCTATCTGGTAATAAGAATGAACTGTCTCCTTACCAAGTCCCAAACCTAAACCTAATCTCTCCCATATTTTTTTCAAATTTTCCCAGTAGTTTTTGACAAATAGTTGATTTTTGTTCCAAAAGTTGGATTCTTAGGGTTTATCATAGACTGTCTTGCTGATGTCACTTAACCCAGATCTATTCCATTGATCCTCCTTTCTGTCTCTTAGCCAGTACCATATTGTTTTGATGACCACTGCTTTATAGTACAGTTTAATATCTGGTACTGCTAGGCCACCTTCCTTCACGTTTTTTTTTTTTTTAAATATTTCCCTTGATGTTCTTGATCTTTTGTTCTTCCAAATGAACTTTGTTATAGTTTTTTCTAATTCAGTAAAAAAAGTTTCTTGGTAGTTTGATAGGTATGGCACTAAATAGGTAAATTAATTTGGGTAGAATGGTCATTTTTATTATGTTAGCTTGTCCTACCCATGAGCAATCAATGTTTTTCCAGATGTTTAGTTCTAGTTTTAATTGTTTGGAAAGTGTTTTGTAGTGGTGTTCATATGATTCCTGTGTTTGTTTTGGTAGATAGATTCCTAAGTATTTTATATTGTCTAGGATGATTTTAAGTGTTATTTCTCTTTCTAACTCTTGCTGCTGAGGTATGTTGGAAGTATATAGAAATGCTGATGATTTGTGTGCGTTTATTTTGTATCCTGCAACTCTGGTAAAGTTGTTGATTATTTCCACTAGCTTTTTAGTTGGTTCTCTAGGATTTTTAAAATAGATCATCATATCATCTGCAAAGAGTGAAAGCTTAGTCTCCTCATTGCCTATTTTAATACCTCCAATTTCTTTTTCTTCTCTAATTGCTACTGCTAGTGTTTCTAGTACAATGTTAAATAGTAGATGTGATAATGGGCATCCTTGTTTCACACCTGATCTTATTGGGAAGGCTTCTAATTTGTCCCCATTGCATATAATGCTTGTTGATAGTTTTAGATATATACTGTTTATTATTTTTAGGAAAGGTCCTTCTATTCCTATGCTTTCTAGTGTTTTCAATAGGAATGGGTGTTGTATTTTGTCAGAGATTTTTTCAGCATCTATTGAGATAATCATGTGATTTTTGTTAGCTTATTACATGTTTGTTTTTTAGCATTACATTTTTGTTTGTAGCATTATTACACAATTGATCATCATTACAATATTGTTGTAGTAAAATACTTTTTAAAAGCTCTTTAAAATTGATTGACTAATTGATATACAATCATGGGAAATATACTGGTGGGAACTCATGATATGGTATTAAAAATACACCCCTTCCCCATACACTCTAGGTTAACTTAGAGCCCTGAGGAGATATGGTAGCTGCTCTTTGGATATCTTGCTGGTGAGAGTCAGAGTTTGGAATGTAGCTTCAGAGTCTATGTGTATTACCCTTACAAATCTCTCACTTGACTGTCCCATCCCCTCAAGTTATTGTCCTCTATTGCCTCTCCTTTTCACAGTCAGACTCTCAGAGAAAGCTCTCTATGCTTCTTGCCTCTACTTATTTTTTCCTCATACTTTACACAATACCCTCTGTAGTCTGACTTCCAGCCTTATGATTCCACTGAAAACTACTTTCTCCAAAGTTACTAGTAATCTAATAGCCAAAATTAATAGATGATTTTCATATTTTTCTTTCTGCATACTGGATTCCTTTTTCTGGATTTTCATAGCTTTGCCTCTACAATTTCTCTTCTTACTTGTATTTCTGCATTTTCTCAAATTACCTTTGCTGACTCACTATCCATATTATTCCCCTTAACAATGAATAATACTCCAAGACTCTGTCTTGGATACTGTTCTCTTCTCCATCATTTGATGATATCATCAACTCTCATGTGTTTAATTATCATCTCTATGTAGTAGACTTTTAGATCTCAATATCCAGCTTCAGTCCCAGGATAATTTAGACATTTCAAACTGGATGTATCAGAACATATCAAACTCACCATATATAAAACATAACTCATTATCTTCTCTCCCAACAACAACAAAAAACAAACAAAAAACCCTTTTCTTTCAAACTTACCTATTTAGATAAAAGGCAATATTATCCTTCTACGTCCCTAGGTTCAAAGCCTCAGGTTCCTTCTTAGTTCCTCACTCTCCCTCCCTTTCTATATTCAGTCGCTGCAAAATTTCTTCTTCTTCCTCCATATCACATTTCACATCTGATCCCTTCTCACTCAATCACCACCTTAGTTCAGGCCCTCATCACGTCTTGCCTGGACTATTGCAAAAGTGTTGTAATTGATCTCACTAAGCTTAGCTCCAAATACAGTTCATGATACACAGTAGGTGTTAAATAAATGTTTGATTGATCATTGCACAGGCAGCAGAAATACAAATGCAAAGACTTCCATTTATTGCTTTAAAAAAAGCTGCTTAATATTATTTGTTGCTTGAACTGGTCATTATATGAGATTTGAAGGCTGCAGACATTGACAGTAGTGTTTAAATCCAAAGAGAGAAAAAAGCTTGCCATCCTAGAGATCCAGAGAAGGCCTAGATTCAGACCTGGATTCAAGCTTTAGGTCTTTCATTTCACTGGTCAGTGATGTGAACTGTCAGGGCCAGGCCCTATCTATAATGCAGGGTCTCACTAGATGATCTCTGGACTTCTTCATAGGTTTGAAATTTCAAAGGGTGTGGGTTGGCTTGTACCACCATTTGCCCAGGCAAGATCTCAGGGTCTGGATATTGGACTTGGGTTCCAAACCTGGTACAGCAGATGTGGAGTGTTGGGGTGTGTGGCTTACTCTTTGCTTGCTTTCCCCTCCTTGCTACAGCCTCTTACTGGCTCTGCTCCCCTCTCACCCCAGTGCCCCAGATGATCTCTGCCTACTTTTTGGGGTTTTCTTTTCTTGAAAGTTGTTTCACTCTGTCTCTTTATTGGTTCTTTCATTCCTATATTCATTTTGTGGTGATATATTTTTTTTAATTTTTATTTTGAATATTTTTCGATAGTTACATGTTTCATGTTCTTTCCCTATCCGCCAACCCCCCTAACCTCACTTAGCTGACACATAATTCCCCTGGGTTTTACATGCATCATTGATTAAGACCTAATTCCATATTATTGATAGTTGGACTAGAGTTATTGTTTAGTGTTTACATCCCCAATAATATCCCCATCAGCCCATGTATTCAAGGAGTTGTTTTTCTTCTTTATTTCTCCTCCCACAGTTCTTCCTCTGAATGTGGCTAGTTTTCTTTCTCATAAGTCCCTCAGCCTTGCTCTGGATTCTTGCATTGCTGCTAGTAGAGAAGTCTGTTCTGTTCGATTGTACCATAGTGTTTGTGATGATATTTTAATCTTGGCCGGAGAGGATTCTTGTGGTGGCACAGAGCTGCACTGGATTACTCTGCCATCTTGACTCCACCCCCAGGATCTCTAAAGACCCTTTCTAACATTCTTTGATCCTAAAATGATATTCCAGGGAATTGTTTTTAATTATTTTTTACCTAGGTAGAAATATCACCAACATTAAAAACTCTAAAATATGATACTGCCCTGGACCAGATTCTAGGGAATTCTTGCTATAAGACACCAAAGAAGTGGTATTGTAGCATTAGCTAATATTATATTTTATCAGAAGGAATGTTTGTGTAACTTACATAAGAAGGATATCTGTTAGGGTCAGAGAGTAGAAAGGCATGATCCCTGAGTTCTATGCCTAAAGTAGAGGAAGAATTTCTCTCTCTCTCTCTCTCTCTCTCTCTCTCTCTCTCTCTCTCTCTCTCTCTCTCTCTCTCTCTCTCTCTCTTTCTCATATTTTTCTAATGCATTTCTAGTTCCACAGTTCTTTCTCTGGTTGGAAATCTTAACAAAACAAAAATTAAATTTTCCAAAATGATGAATGAAATGAGATTTTACTTTTAGGAGCGATTATAAAAACTGAAATACATTTAAACTTAAAGAATCCGGATTTTGTGTGTGTGTGTGTATTTCTATGTATGTGTGTTTGTGTATAAACTCTCCCCAATAGTGCAGGTCACAACTGTTTCTATGTCATAGTAGTTTTTATTAATTGCTGTAGCTGAAAGCATTTTGTCACTAGGTGGCCAATTGATGAGTCTCTTGGAATTTAACTAAGATGTTAAAATAATTTAACTAACTTAGGTAACTGACCTAAAAGACANTAAGAGACAGCTCTCTCTCTCTCTCTCTCTCTCTCTCTCTCTCTCTCTCTCTCTCTCTCATATTTTTCTAATGCATTTCTAGTTCCACAGTTCTTTCTCTGGTTGGAAATCTTAACAAAACAAAAATTAAATTTTCCAAAATGATGAATGAAATGAGATTTTTCTTTTAGGAGCGATTATAAAAACTGAAATACATTTAAACTTAAAGAATCCGGATTTTGTGTGTGTGTGTGTATTTCTATGTATGTGTGTTTGTGTATAAACTCTCCCCAATAGTGCAGGTCACAACTGTTTCTATGTCATAGTAGTTTTTATTAATTGCTGTAGCTGAAAGCATTTTGTCACTAGGTGGCCAATTGATGAGTCTCTTGGAATTTAACTAAGATGTTAAAATAATTTAACTAACTTAGGTAACTGACCTAAAAGACATTTGTCATGCCTGTAGTCAGGTTTTCTAGCTTCATTGGAATTTCCAGACTTTATACTTTATTAAGATACAGCTTTTGAGACTTTATGACTTTAGTAAAAAGATGCCAAAACTTATCTGATAATATCAAAATCAATAGAAATAGGGAAGTTCAGAAGAGTGGATTTGGAGGAAAGGTAATGTAATCTCAACTCATCTATCACATGTCTTGGCCAGCAGAAGCAAGCAGAGTAGATAGTTAAAGGAAGGAAGTAGTACTGTTGGGGAAAAGGCCTACGTTGCCTGGGGCTGGATAGAGGAGGAGAGTGAGATGTAATCTACAGATTGATCTCACACCCCTTGGGGTCAGGCTTCCTTGGGCTTATTCATATGCCACAGGGCACTGTATGGAAACCATTGCCCTAGAGAACTCCAAAGAACCGTTGTATCGAAGAGACCTCTGGACCTCCAACACTTGCCCATTCAAGGCTGGAGCTGTCCAATGTACAACACAAAGTCCTTCTCCTACCACTGGAGTCCCTAGGAGGGCAAGTCTTTCCTGGTCTTTCCTCTGCCAATAATTGTCTTTTATAGAGCAGGATTCAGAGGTGAAAAGGAATGCAAGTATAGAGTGAGCTATATAGCTTTAAGACTGACCCAAAGCTACTACTGTACTATAGAATATCCAGCCCCTTCCACTAAGGGCCTTAAAGTGAAATGAAAATTAAAAGAATGCATTTTAGAAAGGCCAGTTATGCTTTCTACTAGTAGCAGATGCAGACTGAGAAAGGTGGGGTATTTTGGCTATGTGATAAATCCACCAGGGAGGGCTGCTAGGGATAAGAATGTTTATGTGCTTTCTTGATGAATGTCCTTAAGGGAATTCTTGAGGGTATCAAACAGAGCTTTGATTCCACTGGAGTCAAATCAGCCAGGTTTGAATGTAAGTTCAGCCCCTTACTACTTTGGTGACCTGGGCTTTCAGTAACCTCTTTGGCTTCAGATCCATCATCTATAAGATGAGGGGGTAGAACCAGATAGGTGGCTTTAGAGCTATAATGCTATGATCTATAAATGTTCTTAGCCTCAATTTTCTCATCTGTAAATTGGGAATCATAGTACTTAACTTCACAGGGTCATGAAGATCAAATGAGATAACAGGTACACACTTAACAAACTTTAAAATGTTATGTAAATGTTAGTTATTAACTTGTGTTTGGCAAATAGGAAATTTGAGGGACAAAGTTTTCTTTAGATTTCAGAAGGATCTTGGTACTGACAGAATGTCCATAATTATATTGGCTTTATTATAAAGGATAAGTACTGTCCTTACCCTACCTGACTCATAGATGCTCTGAAGGTATCTTAAATGGTTCATGAAATTGATTGGCCTTCATGGGATTTAGACCTCATCATAGGATTTCTGCTTCTTTTGATTATACTGTTTTAAGTCAAGTATTAAGGAAAGCTGCCACAGTAATCATTTACAAGTGCATTCAAAGACATCTCTAGAAATAAAAGCTATTGGCTTCATTTTCCCCTTATCACACACTCAGTCTTTTGTATAAATTGTAATAAAAAAGTAGAGTATAATCTTCTACTTTGAGAACAATAGAACCTCTATTCTGGCCTTTTCACTTTTGTAGAGACTGTGTTATAGTAAAAGGGTATTTGGAAATGGTGGGAAGTAATTAAATTTATCTTTTGTTATATAGAACACATTTAATAAAATGTTTTTATTTTGTTTCTCTGCTTATTATCCTTCAGGAAATAAAGTTTCCTGTGGACAGCTAACCAAAACAGTTCCTGACTTGTGAAACTTCAACTTACAGGAGCATTTATTCCCTATTGTCATCAGTAAAAGTCCATTGGAAGCTGATCCTGCTAAAGAGTACTTATTTAATAACCAAAAAGTTCCAAGAGTGCTTGTGCCTTCTCTATTGCATCTAATTAAATGAAGGTACTTTCCCTGTTCCCAGAACTACTTTCTTGATGCACCTTATCTTTTTGGTGTTAGAATATTCATGAAATTCTCTCCTTACCCAGTTTAGGACACTTGAATCTCTTGAAAACCAGTGAAATGGAAGCCTTAGAAGTAGATGATATCAGCCCAGCCTTGGAAGTGACAGAAGATTTTTTCAGTTGTTTTGATAATAAGTTAGAAAAGGTGGTACAGCAAGCTGAGGTTTATGGGATTCAGGAAGTCCCTGAACTAGTTGGGCATGAAGTATTCAATAAAATAGCAGACAGTGGTGCCATGAGGAGTGGTACTTCCTTGGGCAAAGGCAGCAGCATCATTTGGGAGAACTGTCAAAGTGGCCTCTTAGAAACCAAAGCACAAAATTCGTTCCCTGCCAAAGAACAGTTTATAGTCCAGCGAGGTATGGCTCCCGATAACCTCTCCTGGATGGAACAAAGAGAAGCTTCAACCTTTAATTTTTTCAACATCTGTCAACGTCGGAGAGACAGGCCTCGGTCTGTGAATGACTTACTGGATGAAACCTCTTCTTTCAAGCCAGGCCATGCTCGATCCCGGTCAGATACTACCCATGTGGAGTGGGGAGTAGTCTTCAAATCAACTCCTTTGCAGCAGGCGACTGTTCAAGGCACTCAGTCAACAAAGTCACCTTTCTTATCACCATCCCAACACAAGGGAAAAGATGCTCAAGGAAATACAGGTATGCTTTTCATATTTGTTTTTTATTCAAAGGATGCTGCTTTTTATTCATATTGACAAATTGTACCAACATTTTCTCTTCAGTTCTTAAATTTGACATTACCTTCATTGGTTTTATCCTTTCTCATAACTTTTTCTTCACTTGCCTGAGATAAGAATAATAACCTGATTCTTGCCATTTGAGCAGAATGGCAGAATGTTGGGAAAAGTAAATTATAGCTATTCTCTTTTTTGGCATATATTATTTCTTATTTTAAAACCAAAATCATCTCATGTAAAATTTATAGATTTGCTTAGTAATTTTCTACTTATTTATTCAATTAGTAGATAGTTATAAAGTATCAGCTAGTATCTGACATTGTGCCAGATGCTATTGAGGGATAAAAAGAAATATAAAATACAGTTTTTATACTTAATGAATTTGCAATCTAGCTGGGAAGATAAAATATAGTCATACAGAAAGTTAACTAAGTATATGAGTAATTATATGGGAAAATCAAGTGAGGGATGCAGATAATAAGTAGTGTAAAAATTTGGAGAAAGGAAGAAATGCCGTGAGCTAGAATTGTCTGGGCAAGTCACTTAATGCTATTTGCCTCAGATTTTTTTTATCTGTAAAATGACTCGGAGAAGGAAATGATAAAAGTACTTATTTTCTTTGCCAAGAAAACTCCTCATAGGGCCACAAAAAGTAAGACACAATTGAAAACAAATGAACAATCTCTTGTTCTTATACATTTAAATGAGTTGACTGAGATCTATTCATTTGCTTAGGTCACTAGTGCCTTCATTTCATTTCTTTCCTTTTAATTCCTCTTTTAGGATTAACCTTCTGAAATTTGCTTTACTCATGACTATTCTCTCCCTGGTTCTACCAACCCTTTATATCTGTCACTTTCTTTTCTCTACCTCTGTCCATTTTTCAGTTGAATAAGGCATTTGCTTGCTGAAATACTGAATATTGGAACCAGACGGCAAAGTGCCAGGACTAATCTCCCCCATCCACAGGCTTGTATGGAGTTGTCAGTTCCAGATTGGTCCTGATCTCCATTTCCTGGGTTCCTGCTATTAGCTTTTATCTCCCATAGAGTGTGTAGGATAGGAGAACTGTCAGGATTTGGTGACTCAAGTCTGAGTTCTGTACTTGCTAGAGAGTTAACATTTTGATACTTTAAATGAGATGTATGTGATTTGATTAATTTATTCAACCAACCTTTTCCCTTACATTATATTATTGAGGCCATTGGACTGAAGTATTCTCTGGGCAAATTATCTTGGGAGATGGCAGTCTCTCTCTCATTTTATAGGTAAAGAAATAGACCATTAAGAGATTGTCGTTTTAATAGAGTATTATGTAACATATGAAGTGCTTAGAATATTTAACAATAGTGAGAATTGAGTGTTATTAATACCATAAACTCTTACTTCTGTATTACTTTAAGGTTCAAAAAGTACTTTTCCCTCTACCTGAGGTAGCAAAAATATTATTATTCCTATTTTTGTAATGGTGAAAAAGGGGTTTTATGGGTTCAATATATTAAAAGATGGTTTCCAGAGGATTGAACTATTGTCAATCCTCAATTAAGAATAATCTCAAATCAAAATTGACTTTATGGTGGTTTATTTACAATTAGGAAGGTTGAAGGTAGGGAAATTGAGAGAGAGAAACTCTGTCCTGGACCAGGTAAGAATTTAGAGACTCAGCAGAGGGGCACAGAAGTGAATTAAACAAGGCTTCTAGCCACAAGACCTTTTACAATTAGAGAGGCAAGAGAGGCCTCCCTGAGGGTAGAGCCTCCAGAAACGCCAAGGGAAGAGAGAGAGAGTCAGCCTAACTTACCCACTTGACAATTCAAAGGGGAGCAGTCAGAGGTCCCACCAGAATCTCAGCATTCCAGCACTTCTCCATGAACCAGAGAAGGTCCTTCACCAGATGCTCTCTTCTACCGAAGACTTCAGCTGACTGAGGACCTTCTCCTTTTAAAGGGGTCACTTATGGGTCATTTCCTGTGCCTCCCTCCTATGGCAGTGTAGAAAAAAACTCAAACCCATTTGGGTTAAGTGATTTGCCTGAAGTTTCATAAGATAGATAGGTTTCAAACTAAGATTTTTTTGGTTCCAAATCCAGTGTTCTTTCTACTATGCCTTGCATACACCACCTATATAAAGTGACCTTTTGATTAGGTCAGAATTAGAAATTAGAACTGCTTAGTTTTATTTTTAGTTTATTTTAGAGACTTTATTTATGTTGTTGAGTGGTTTTCCAATTGTTTCCAATTCTTTGTGACACCATTTGGGGTTCTCTTGGCAAAGATACAGGAGTTGTCGTTCCTTCTTCCAGCTCATTTTACAGATGAGGAAACTGAGGCAAATAGGGTTAAGTGACTTATCCAGAGTCACACAGCTAGTAAGTGTCTGAGGTCAGATTTGAACTCAAAAGATGAATCTTCCTGAATCTATACCTATCACTCTATCCATTGCACTAGCTAGATGCCCAGACTTTAAAATAAACTTTCTTATAATACTTATCTGCATTATGTCTTCTCTAGTTCCTTTCCTGGACATCACCTTATAAAAAGTTGGAGAAAACCAACCCTCTCTTAGGCTCTTTCCCATCCACTTAATCTTTCCCCACAAATGCTATAGCAAGGCCAAGGGTTTTCCCCATTTTATTTGGCCACTTCTAAAATTCACTTTGTTTTTTACACTTTCATTTCTATATGCTATGAGTAATCTGGCTCTCTAATGTATTTCTCTAATTGAAAATAAGCTCTTTGAGGGCAAAGGAGTGTTTCACTTTTATCTTTGGAAATCCACAAACGTATCCAGTGCCTGGCACTAACTAGGCATTTAATAAAAGTTAAATTGATTGAATGTTTGATCCTGAATGAGTGTGGGCGCTGTATCAGTTGGAAATAGTCCAGGTTCTAATACAAGAGGTATAGGGCAGTTTTTGTTGGCACAGTTAGAACTGTTGCTAATAAGCAGACCTGTCTAACTTTCTTTTGTGTCGTGGTGTTGAAACTAGCAGCAGTTGACAATAACGTTGCATGGTTTTTCCTTAGAATTCATCGTCTAAGGTTCCTAAACCTCTTTGCAATATATTTAGTTTTTAATCTATATGGTATCTTGTAGTAACACTGGATACAAAGCTAAGATAACTCTTTAGTCTAAAGAGTAATGAGAAAAGCATATCTCCTTTGAGAGAAATGAGAAAATAGTCACCTTCCTTTATAGTCAAGAAAATATACTTTTATACCTAGATCAACCTCGAATGGATATATAACCTAGATATAAAAGGCCATATCATAAGTAAATTAGAGGAAACAAGATGATATTACCTTTCAGATCAGATATATGGAGAGAAGATGATGGAGAGGATCACATGATAAAATGGGTAATTTTGATTATGTAATATTTAAAAGTATTTCCACAAATGAATCTGACGTAGTAAAAATGAGAAGGCAAACAGGTAACTGGGGAAAATCTTTGCAGAAAGTTTTTCTGATAAATGCCTTACATTCAAAATATTTAAAGAACTGAAGGAAATTTATAAAATGTATAAAATTAAGTGCATTCCCTAGCAGATAGTCAAAGGATACAAATAGGCAATTTTCAGAGGAAGAAATCTAAACTATCAACAATTGTATTTAAAATGCTCTAAATCACTAATAATTAGAGAGATACAAATTATATTAATTTTAAGGTTCTACTTCATTCCTCTCAGACTGAAAAAGATGATGAAGCCTTTTTTATAAAAAATATTTTTTATATTTTTTTATATTTATATTTTTATAAAAAAAAGAATAACCTCTTGTATTTTATGTGTGTAGCTAGCTAGCTAGATATATACATTATTCTGGTGGTTGTTCAGTTATGCAGTGCCTGACTTTCTGTGGCCCCATTTGGGGTTTTCTTGGCAAAGAAATGGTTTGCCATTTCCTTCTTCAGCTCTTTTTTTCAGATGAGGAAACTGAGACAGTTTTAAGTAACTTGCCTGTGGTCACTAATAAGTGTCTGAGGTCAGATTTGGGAAGATGAGTCTTTCTGACCCACTGCTCCATCTAGCTCTGTGTATGTATACACATACACACACAAATATATACATACACACATATGACTTTCTGATGAAGCTAAGTTGTAATGGTCAGAATCTTTGGAGGCAGGATTTCCTGTTATTCAGTCAAAAAAGCAACCTTTTTTCCTAGAATTAAAAATACCTTTAAAAAAATCAAATTCAACACTTAGCAATCTAGAATAGATGAAATCTGGACACAATTTCTGATGGAAAGGATTTAAAGAGTACAATTTTCTTTCCCCAGCATCAATATTCTTTCTTTCCTGAGCTCGCTCAGGGAATACTTGTAAAGACATCCAGGGAAACTAACCCTGAAAAAAGAACTGAGTCCCAACCATGCTGCTCCATCTGCACAGTTGTAGCTCAACTTGGAGTATCCTATGTCTTATTTTCTAGTATCTGACAATATAACTAGAAAATGGAGAAGAGAAATAATGACTTTCCAAATTAGTTTAGTATATACAGCAGTGTCATTCATTAGAAGTAGGGGCCACTAAATTAGACATAAGGATCCTTGAGGATCACATATTGACTTAATTTTAAAATGTAACAGTATCTGTTTATTGTGCTGTGATTTATTTTGTTAAATATTCCTCAGTTACATTTTAATCTATAGTGGTTATTGGCCATCTGTAGCCTGTGAGCTCTGTGTGACATCTCTGGTGTCAAAATTGTACCCTTGACTTTGTATTTGGTGTTTCTAAGGCCTTAAGATTTTCAGGAAAACTCATATTTCAGATTTCAAATTTTAACATAGTATCTATGTATACAAAACAAAATGAACAAGAATGGATTTTTAGAAAATAGGCCATTTCCAAAAGAGATATCATAGAAGTAGTAGTTCACCAAACTAAAATTAGTGAATTTGTCATTGGTTAGGAAAAATTGAGAAATATGAAAATCAACTGAATAAGCAAGGATGAGTACGGGTCTGGAATTCAGGAGACCTCAGGTTTGCCATTAATTTGTTGGGTACCTTTGAGCACATGATTTAACTTCTCTATGCCCTAGCATCTTAATAAAATAACAGCAATAATAATAGCTAGTGCTTATGTAAGACTTTAAGGTTTGAAAAGTACTTTAAATATTTCATTTGAGCTTCCTAGTATTCCTGTAGGGTAGGAAGTATTATTATCTCTTGTTTTACAGATGAAGAAACAGAGACAGACAGAGATTATGTTACTTGCCCAGGGCTACACATTAATAAATGCTTGAGTCCAGATTTGCCCAACTCCATATCTAGTGTCCTATGCATTATACCACCTATCTGCCTTTGTGCCACCTGGTATTACCTACGCTAAAGGACAGAGAGATATGTTCCTATATTTTCTGAAGCTTAGCTAATATAGCTACTCTACTAGTTGACTTGAAATTGGTGGCAGAATCTCAGTGGAAATTGTATCATAAATAGAACTAAGAGTGTTATGGATTCTAGTTAGAGAATTGGGGAAAAGAAACTACTACAAGGCAAAACCTGAAGAGAGTACTCTTCCCAAAGAATGTCAGTAGAAATGATAGGATCCAAGGATTCTTCAGGGCTCCTTTTCTCTTAGTGTGTTTGCATGCTTGCTTATTAATAGAGGAAGGCAAATAATACATATTTGAGTTTAGATAGATACATTCATTTTGATTTTTAATTGAAAAGAGATTTTTTAGCTCTTTATAAATGTTAAGAGTGGGTACCTAAGAGATTGATGGTGACTTTGGAAAGTGTATTTCAAAGGAACTACTGTTGAGATGATAAAAATTGAATATTCTAAAAGAAAATTCTCATTAATTGCTTTAGATCAAAGAAGCTTAATCTACCAAAATCTAATCAGCTTTCCCCCTTCACTATTATTCATATTTTCTTTAGTTTGGCAGCAAAATAAGCCTTCCCTTTTGTTTTAGTCATTTTTATTTTCTGAAGACACGGTACCGTAACTTTTCTGTTTTTGTTGGTAGTTCTTCTGAGAGGTGTCAAGTAGAGATTTTTATTGACAACACTACCTCTTCTGGAATAGGAGAAAGAAAAAGGAAGAACGACAGATTTGAGATTTTCACTAAACTGATTGCATTTTTATTTACTATAGTTATCAAAAGCCTGGATCTTTGCAGTCTTTTTTGTTGAGTCTTTATTTATTTCCCACCCTGTTCTTGTGAGTGTTCTTTAAGATTCTCTTCTGGGCCCTTCTTTTTCTTCTAAATCTTCCACTTGGTGAGCTCATGAGCTCTTTTTGGCTTAATTCATTCTTCTGCAGATTATTTTAATATATACCTATTATATACCCAGTGCCAGTCTCTCTCCTGAACATTAGTTCCATATTATTAGTTGCCAATTATACATTTCAACCTGGATGTCCCAGAAGCATTTCAAATTCAACATGTGCCAAATTTGTTGTTCATCTGACTCTTTGTGACCACATTTGGGGTTTTCTTGGCAGAGATAGAGTGGCTTGCAATTTCCTTCTCCAGTTCATTTTATAGATGAGGAAATTAAGGCAAACAGACTGCTGTTCCCAGTGCCCTTTGCCTTGGGGATGGGGTTCTCAGGCTCAGCAAACAAGGTGAATTCACCACTCCTGCCTTCCCCCATGTGTTGCCTTGTTGCTTTCACTCTGTTCTGCTCTGTTCCTGCCCCCAGGGCCAGAGGCCAGGGAAATCAGAAACCCCCTTCCTCACTCTCCATTCCTCTGTTTTTGCCACTTTTAGATTTAATTCTGTGGAGTTATTTTTGGTTTGTGGGGGGGACTTAGGAGGACAAGGAAGCTTCACATCCTACTCTACCATCTTCCCACCACCAATCCCTCCCATGCTTTTTTACTGGCCCTCCCTCATACCCAGAATCCATGCCTCCTCACCTCTCTGACAGAATCCCACTCTTACACATGGCTTCTCTCAAGCATCACATTCTACATGAAGCTTCTCCTGGTCTTCTTTCCTCCTCCCCCACTACTACTACTCCCTCCAAAATGTACCTTGCATTTAACAATGTTTTATTTATTCTGTTATATTTTTCCACTACATACAGATATTTATTTCTGCTCTGTTGTTAGCATGCAAACTCCTTGGGAGTAGGGAGTTTCGTTCTTTGTATCCTGATTACTTAGCATATGGCCTGGTTAGTAAGGATTTAATAAATGCTTTTTTTTTTTTACATTTATTAATATTCATTTTTTTAACATTTATTAATATTCATTTTTAACATGGTTACATGATTCATGCTCCTCCTTTCCCCTTCAACCCCCCCCCCCGCACCCCCCCTACCCATGCG
>NC_058132.1:603257538-603306465 GCF_016433145.1 Gracilinanus agilis | reverse complement strand
TGCTCTCTTCCTCTCCTTCTTATAATAGTATTTGTCCCCTCTCCCTTCCATGCCCTCTTTGTGTGTAATAGAATATTCTATTTTCTTATTCACTCAAGTTTCTCTTGGTATCCCCTGCTATTTACCCCCTCTTTCCAATTCCCCCCGCCATCTTAGATTATTTAGTGTTCCACCCTCACCCTGTAAATTATTCTTCTGATTACTATAATAGTGAATATTATAATAGTGAATAGAGTTCACTACAGAGAATTAAACATAACATTTCTCTACATAGGAATACAGATAATTAGATCTCACTGAGGCCCTTAAAAAGGCAAATTTAAAAATTACAAGTTTTCTTTCTTTTCCCTCTGTATCTTATTTACCTTTTCAGGTTTCTCTCGATTTTTGTGGTTCGATATCAAACTTTCCATTCAGCCGTGGTCTTTTCTGTGCAAATACCTGGAATTCTTCAATTTTGTTGAATGTCCATACTTTCCCCTGGAAATATATAGTCAATTTTGATGGGTAGTTGATCCGGGCTTGAGGCCCAGCTCTCTTGCCTTTCTGAATATTGTATTCCAAGCCTTACAGTCTTTTAGTGTGGAGGCTGCCAGATCCTGTGTGATCCTGATTGGTGCTCCTTGATATTTGAATTGTCTCTTTCTGGCTTCTTGTAAGATTTTTTCTTTTGCTTGGAAACTCTTGAATTTTGCAATGATGTTTCTTGGTGTTTTCCTTTCTTGATCGAATGCTGCAGGTGTTCTATGAATCCTTTCAATGTCTATATTGCCCTCTTGTTGTAGGACTTCAGGGCAATTTTGCTGAATTATTTCTGTTAGTATAGAGTCCAGGTTTTTATTAATTTCTGGTTTTTCTGGAAGACCAATTATTCTCAAATTGTCTCTTTCTAGACCGGTTTTCTTGGTCTGTCACTCTCTCATTGAGATATTTCATATTTCCTTCTATTTTTTCAGTCTTTTGACTTTGTTTTATTTGTTCTTGTTGTCTTGAGAGATCATTAGCTTCTAATTGCTCGATTCTAGCCTTTAGGGACTGGTTTTCCTTTTCAATCTTGTCATTTCTGGTGTTCAATTTGCTTATCAGTTCATTTGATTTCTGAGCCTCACTTTCCAATTGCAAGATTCTACCTTTTAAACTGTTATTTTCTTGCCAGATCTCTTCCATTTTCCTCAGAATCTCAGTTTTGAACTCTTCCATAGCTTGTGAGGAGTTTTCCTTATTTGAGGAGGGTCCGGATGCTTGTTTGTTCTCCTCCTCTGTTTGCTCGGTTGTCTGGATTTTCTCTGTGTAAAAGCTGTCGAGTGTTAAAGACTTCTTCTTTTTGTTATTATTCTTTCTCTTCTGAACCTCCTGATGCTGAGTAGCCATCATTAGCCCAGCAGCTTCTCAGCTTTATCCTCGGGCTCAGGGTCTGTTCGCAATCTATTGGTTCCTGAGGTCTGAGTTCTGGTTTTTTCCAAGGTCAAGCCCCCTGGTGGGCCCTCTTGCTTGATCCTCTGCTGGAGGTTTCTTTACAAGTCTCAGGGTGCTGCTTCCACAGTCGTATACCCGTCTGCACTGGTTCCCCACTTAGGCTTAGTTCTGCCTCCACCCATGCCTCTCCTCAGCCGGCTCTCTGCGCCCAGCGTCCTGCTCCCGCGCGCTCAGATTTCGCGTGCTTTTTTTGACTTAATGGGGTCCTAAGTCTTCCTGCTCTCAGGAACAGGTCCCGGAGCTGCTGATGACTCGATGGGTGCCCCAAACTTGCCCTATTTCTTTTTAGCTGGGTTCGGAGCTATAGATGAGTGTGGAGGGGGTGGGGGTGGGGCGGTTGCTCAGCCTGCGATTGAGTGGGAGCCCTTTATAGCCTGGAAATGTCTCGATTCCACGTACCTTCCACGCTGTGCCCTGTTGTGGGGTTCCTCCGTTCGTCTGGACTTGTTTTTATGTCCCCTTGAGGAGTTTTGTATGTTTCGGTCAGGAAAGGTTAAGAGCTGCTTCTTACTCTGCCGCCATCTTAACCCGGAAGCCTTAATAAATGCTTTTTGACTGGCTAATTGACATATCTGAAAGAGATGATAATGCTTTGGAGGGCTGGAAACAGAACAAGGATAGCCTCTCGAGGAATTTGTGACTTGCAAAATTAGTCATAGCAAAAAAAAAAAAAAAAAAAAAAAGTTGCTAAGGGGCAGCTGGGTAGCTCAGTGGATTGAGAGCCAGGCCTAGAGATGGGAGGTCCTAGGTTCAAATCTGGCCTCAGACACTTCCCAGCTGTGTGACCCTGGGAAGTCCCACTTGACCCCCATTGCCCACCCTTACCACTCTCTTCCACCTAAGAGCCAATACACAGAAGTTAAGGGTTTAAAAAATTAAAAAAAAAAGTTGCTAAGTAAAAATATGAATTTAAATAGTTGTTAGTATTTAACAATTAGATACTTAATTCTAGTTTATGAGCTTCTTGGTTTGTTTGGGGTAAGATCAAGAGAAATGAATTCTGGTTACCTAAAACTACTACTGGGAGATCAAATATATCCCCATCAGCATATTTTCAGTATTCGTCTCTGAACGAGAACTCTACAAAAATGTGGCTGAAGTCCCTTCCAGTTCTCACATTCTGTGATTCTGAAATGTGTTTTCTTATAATGTCACATGTTAACTATGCTCAAACCAAATTAACTCTAAAGTAATTTTATTCACAAATTTAAGAAACATCTCCATCACAAATGTATATACAGATAATTTGTGCCCAATTTGTTTGTTAGAGCCTTGCAAGTTCAATCCTCCACAACTGCACCACTGTACATTGACTACAACATAGTGTTATGATTTTGGTCCACTTCAGATATAAAGGACAACAACCTATTATACTCAAATAGAATAAAATTAACTTTAAAGGAGTGTGGGACTTATATGACCTTCTGCCAATAAAGGAGACAGTGTACTGTAGTGGAAACAGTGAGAGGCTAAGCTAGGATGCCAGAGTTCTAATCTTGCCAGTGCTGTCAAATCGTATGGTTATCTGGAACATCTTCATCTCTTCAGGCATTATTTTTAGACTAATGGCTCTGCACTGAATTATATCTGAGTTCCCAGACAGTATGAAAATTCTGGAGTTTTGCAAAGACATTGTAATATTATTCATTCTAGTAGCCTTAGCTTCTGAAAGAATTTTTTCTAACTCCAGTTTCTAGGGAGTTGAAAAGTCTGACAAATATATCAATATTTTTGTACCTATAATCTTTAGAATAATTACTTTTTTCTGTCTTCTAAAATTGCCTTTGCATATTTATATATTGAATTGTCTTCTTCCAGTAGACAAGAAAACTTTGCTTTCAAAATACTTGTGTCTGTGGTATTCTAATTGGAATCATATAAGAGAAGGGAAATTGACAAGAGTTCATTAACTTCCACAATGCTTTTGTTGTTCATACCTAGGAACATAATGTTTTTGGAATAGAACATCCTTTTGAGAGAGTAATTGACAAATAAGTTGCTAGTCTTTTTTTCCTCTACAGTTCTTAATGGATATCTAACTCATTTTGTAAAATTTAGTGTTATGGAAGTGTGAGCTACTATTGATATTTTTATTAAATTACTTGAAAGCTAGCTGTTTTTTTCCCACCATTTTACCGATAGGGAACATTTTTTAAAAGATATGGATGACTTATTCAAGTTCACAAATTTGTGAAGGAATCCTACAACTTAGAGCTAAAATGGGTCTTAGAAAGAAGAAAGCAAGAAGAAAGGGAAGGGGGAGGGAGGAAAAGGAAGGAAGGAAAAGAGGGAGGAAGGAAGGAAGGAGGGAGGGAAGATAAAGGAAGGAAAGAAGGAAGAAAAAGAGGAAGAAAGGAAAATTTTTAAAAAGGGGGGACTCTTAGATTATTCAAAGCTTAATCTCTTATTTTATAGGTCAGAGGAAGAAAGGTCCAGAGAAATGACTTACAAAATAGTAATGAGATTAGGACTATTACCCAGGTGTCCTGTGTCCTTATTGTTGCTTTAGGCCTATCAGATGACACTAGAACCTAAATCTACTTCACTCAAATCAATAACTCTTTAACCGAGTATTTACATTGGTTTCAGTATTGTTAGGTGATGCAAAGCATGCAAAAGAATTTATAACAGGATTTCTACTCTCGAGAAACTCGTTCTCATCAGAGAGAAGTAGGAGACAATAGCAATGCACATAATTAGAGAATTATTAAGTACAAAAGTATGTGATATTTACTCTCATGGAATTTTAAAAAGGAGAATGTGGAAAATGCCCTTATTGGAATGCTATAATCATAAAAAACATTGTGGGGAAGAAGGCAAACTTGAGATGGTTTGTGAATGGGCATGTTGAGTATAAGGGACAATGAAAAAAGCATGACTGGAGTAAAGAGTGTTTTGGGGAATAGTGGGAAATTATGGTAAGTAGAGGTATTCATACTTAATGCAATATAATGGAGAATTTTGTAGGTTCTTTTCCTTTTCCTTTTTGTTTTTAACCCAGGCCTTTAAAAATCTTACCTTGGAATTCATACTAAGTATTGTTTCCAAGGCAGAAGAGCAGTAAGGGCTAGGCAATTGGGGTTAAGTGACTTGCCCAAGATCACATAGCTAGGAATTGTCTGGGGCCAGATTTGAACCCAGGATCTCCTATCTTCAGGCCTGGCTCTCTATCCACTGAGCCACCTAGCTGCCCCCTGTCTAGGCTCTTGAGAAGTGAGATGGCATTCAAAAAATCTTTTTAAAAGTTTTTTATGGAAGCAATATGAAAGATAAGTTGAAAGAAATAAGAAAATGGAGGCTTTTGTAATCTAATTAGAGGTTAAAAGATTTGGTCTAGATCAGTGATTCCCAAAGTGGGAATCCCCTGGTGGGTGCTGCAACGATCCAGGAGGGTGGTGATGGCCACAGGTGCATTTATCTTTCCTATTAATTGCTATTAAAATTAAAAAAAATAATTCCCAGGGGGCTAAGTAATATTTTTTCTGGACAGGGGGTGGTAGGCCAAAAAAGTTTGGGAACCACTGGTCTAGATGTTACTGGATACTGGATTCTAGTTTTGACATTCTATGACTTTCAAAGATCTTTTCTAGCTCTAAAAATTCTGTAATTTTAATAATGGGTATAGTCATAAGCAATGAACCCACTTTCCATCTGGGCATAAATTTATAGTCAGAAAAATGTTTTCATAAGTTAATTTTTTCCTTATGGAAATGTTTGGTTGGCAGTGCAGGACATTTTGTATGTTGATTTTCTCTTCTAGACTATTACAGTTTTTAAAAATCCTATTCTTGAGTAAGAATGTCATTCATTATGCTTGTGTAATGAATAGCAATTCCCAATTTTTTCATTCACTGCCTTATAACACTGGATTCAAAAATTAAAAAACAAAATGGATTTTTTTTTAATTTAGAAAGTGTCATTGTAGAAAGAGTCATCTTAACTGGTATTAGTTATTGTTATTACTCACATTTCTCATTTCCATGTTGAGCAAGAGCCATCTCAAGAGACCAAGACTCTGACTATTGACATAGTTCCTATTGACCTAAGTATAAAAGCTAGCCCATGAAGAGACAGGAGTGGCTTTCCCTCAGACTTGATTGGTGGCTTGATATGGCCAAAACAAAATCAAGGAGGCTGTGTTCATTTGAATTAATACACTATACTTGCTGAGTATCTTTTCCATCCTATGACTGAGTAAGTCTGTATTTTAACTATTATTTGGTCTTTTGTCACCTTTGTTTCATTTCTCAATTTGAAGCATGAAACCAGGCAGAATTAGTCCTAACCAACCACACTTGGCATCGCAAGTAGGATTGGCTCAGAATGAGTTTGTTAAACTTGTGGTCGAAGTGGGGTAATGGCAGATTTCAGCATTTTAGGCCCTGACAATGGGATTCTTCCACATTTCTGCTAATAGAGTACCCAGTGGATATTAGATAATTCCATCGCAAAGAAGGCTGAGAGTGCTGAGGTGACATTGCAGGAAGGTAGTTGCTTTCTGGTAATAGACTGGACATAAACTGATTACCTGACCCTTTTACAAGAGAAAGGCTACCCCTCAGCAAAAGCCTCTAAAGGAGTAGAGTTTTGGTATTGTGATATTGGAAATTTGGGGTTCTTTGAACTGATTTTGAGGTCCCTGGTCTAAACTTCCTGGGGACATTTAGGACTCTTTAAAAACTACATTTCCCATAATTCCTCTAGCATAATACAGGTGGGCAGGAAGTGTGATTATGTAGAGAGAGGTATAAGACTTGGGTTGTGATTGGGACACACTCTCTTTCCTAGGAAGCAGCCAAGGGGAAGGTATGGCGGACATTTGAATTAGATCTTAGCAGGCACATGGTTCTTTTTAATTATCAATATGGCTGTTAATAAAACCCTAATATCTTTAATAATATCCATCTATATTAATTTTATTCGTAACAGTTTTAACCTTGCCAGGGGAATTACAGGTAGAGGACACTCTATCTGAAAGTTCAGGAAATGTGAGGGAGTGGTGGTAATGAGCAAATCTTGGTATCCAAGGTAAAACAGTCTGTATCCAAGTGGGTAATCATGTCTTAGCTAACAAACAGTTGAGTAGTGCCTGTCAAGTAAATTAGACTAGTCTTTTCTTAAAAGAAGCCTTGAAATTTAATTGACTTCTTAATGGTGGCCCAAATACTAAACCTTGCCTGTAAGAAATCAGGAGTTGCCTTTGGCTTGGCTGGTGCACCAGCATGGCCAACACAGAGTAAAGCTGTGTTCTGACAGAGTATCTTTTCCATGATATGGTTTACTAAATCTTTTGTTAATTTTTAAGACAGTCTCAGGGTTTCATTTAATTCTAATTCCAAACATGAAGCATAGGACCAGCCTAAATCCTTATTATCACACTGTACCATTTTTCCAGTTCTCCTAATGATCCTGTGACAGAAGTGGTTCCCATTTGAAAAGACAGAACCTGAAACACAAAGAGATTGTGATTGCTCTGAATTTATACTGCAGGAAAAGCAGCAGAGCTGGTGGAGAGAGGATACTGGGTTTGGAGGCAGAGAGACCTGGGATCAGAGCTGACTTTTTTCTTGTAAAGACATTTTATTTTGCCAGTTACATGTAATAATAATTTTCATCATAAGTTTTCTGAAGTTATATGATCCAAATTTTCTCTCTCCCTTCCTGGAGATGGTAAGCAATTTGATCTGGCTTATACATGCATTATCATGCAAAATGTATCTCCATATTGTTCCCTTTTGTAAGGGAATGATCATATAAAACCCAAACCCCCAAATAAAAACCCTGTTAAAGAGATTTTCTTAACCTCTCTCCCCTCTGTCTCTTTAAGAGGCAAAAGAGCACAGGATTTCTAAGCCGAACTGACAGGCTTCAGTGAGAGAGAGCTGAGGATTCCATTACCTAGGAGATGAAGTAGATATATAAGGAAGGAATCAGTTGACAGTTGGGTTTTTTTTACCTCTGGATCTGGAGGGAGCAGGAGGTCGATTTCGATCTCTCTCAGTGAAGGGCCACTACTGACAGTTTTGACTATTGATAGTTGGGATAGAGAAATGGATTTAAGGAGTTCATAGGTGATGAATGTTTATTTATTAGTATAGGTAGGTAGTTAGTGAATAAATTTCTAGGTAGAGTAGGTAGAGTAGGCCTGGCCTGACCAAGCAGAAGAACCTGTCCTTGAAGACAGTTAGAGTAGGGTTTTTTAGAAATTTTAGTTAGGATTAGGAATTTAGAGTATTAGAGTAATAATCTATTTTTCCTTCTTTCAATTTTCTATCTGTACTTCTTTTCTCAAATTAAACTAAGTGTTTTATCAAACTGCTCTCCTCATTTTTGTCAAACTTACCAATTAACCCTTACAACCCAAATAAATTAAGGTGGAAACTAGTATGGTTTGATCTGCATTCCAATTCAAACAGTTCTTTCTCTGGAAGTGGATAGCATTCTTTGTCATAAATCCTTCAAAATTGTCCTGAATCATTGTATTGCTCAGAATAGCTAAATCTTTTCATAATTGATCATTCCACAGTATTGCTGTTACTGTGTACAATGTTCTTCTGATTCTGCTTATTTCACTCTTTTTCAGTTCATGTAGGTCTTTCTAGCTCTTTCAGAATGTAAGAATTTAAATTTAGTTTTTATGCTAAATATGATATTTATAAAGTAGTATTGTGGTTGCCGAATTAAAAATATTATAGCTTAAGTCAAAATGACTTTTAACAGTTTTAGTTACAAAGAGATGGAAAGTGTGAAAGTAGAGAAATGTAGCTAAAGAGATTTTAACAAGCTTACCAGCCCTTCTCCAGTGAAGTGAGGCTCAGCCCTGTAGGAGCTTCCCTACATCCCTTGTCCCCACGTGGATTTCCTGGTAATCCTCAGCCATAAATCCTTGTGGTGTCTTCAGCCAAAGTTCCACCAACACAGCCCCCTCCAAAGCCAAGGCAAGAATCTCAACCACTCAGCCAGAAAACTGACATAGGATCCAGGGAAAAGGTCTCCTCCAAGCCAAGGCAAGGAATCTCTGGAACCAATCTCTCGAAACACCAGGAAGGGAATGAATGCTAGACCATGTTGGTCTCTTTTTATACCCCTTTTTCCTCCTCATATCATTTCCTGTCACTTCCTCTCACTCCTTCTCCACAAAAAACAATGACAGTCTTTCAATTTGCCTAGCACTGTCCAAGGGGTGGGGGTGGGGTCAGTGACCTTTGGACCTTAGTAGAGTAAGTGACTTGTGAACTCTCATATTTAATGTTAAGTAGAGGTACTTTAAGTTCTTGATTTGATTAACTAAAAATAAACAAGGGGAGAGTGAACCCTCTCTTCACGATCCCCCCCCCCCCCCATGATTCTTTGGGAGACAAGTCTCCTCTATAAATCATTTAACATAACTAGCTTATACACCTAAAGATCTTCTAGCTAAAGGTACATACAATATTGCACTTTCTAAGAGGAAACTACAATATTTGGAGATAAGAGGGAAATAGAAGAGAAAGAGCAAAACCAGTGTTTGCTAGGCACATTGACAAAAAGCTAATTGGGGGCAGTCCCCTTTGGCATAAGAGTTTACATTCAGAATAAATGATATATTCAACTCCCTTCAGGTCAATCAATTATATCCCAAGGTTCATTCTGGATCTTCTGATGAAGTATAGGTTTCTTTATGGCACTTTCTCCAAATAATTCACTTTTTTGATTCAAAGAGTTAGTGAGCTTCTTTTTCCTGAAATTTCTCTCAAAAATGTTTAAATCTTGGATTTTATGAAAATTATAAAAGAAACCATCTTGTTCATCATTTCTTATAGTTCAATGGTATTCTATCACCATCATTTTACCACAATCATTTATTCAATCATTCTCCACCTGGATATTCCCTTCTTTTCCAATTCTTTGCCTCCACAAAAAGACATGCTATAAATATTTTTGTATAAGTAGGTTCCCCCTCCCCCCCTTTATAAATCACTTTGGAATATAGATGCAGTTAGTGGTAATATTGAATAAAAGGGTATCAGTGTTTTATTGACTTCTGATATTAATTGTAGAACCCGAGAGACAACTTTCTAAAACTATAAATTATAGCCAAAATGATTTGCTTTGGCAAGAGAGAATTCTATGTTGGCCAATGAAATCACAGTGTACCATATAGAAAGACAAGCTTTCATTCCTGGTTCTAGCCATCCTGTTGTTAGATAAAGCCACCTCTAAATGACCATTAATTGGGCTTTTGGAAATTATAACAATACGTGGGAAATCTTACGATAACACTCTCTTTAAAGTGTGTCCTGTGAGACCATCTTCTAGTTTAGCATTGACTTGTAATGAGATACTTTTGTATTTAAACTCCATTGAATTCTAAGTATCAAATCCAAAGTTGACCTGTTCATACTAAATTCCATTTGATAATAAATATTAACAAGATTTAGTTTTGTTTGATTTGGTCTAGTTTTAGATAATCCTTGGAAGAGAATAGATTTGATTGCAATTTATATGGATACAGACATTTAGTAGTCAAAATGAGTAAACAAAAATTATTTTAAAGCTAATAATGTGACTGTAAAAGTAGTTAGAAACTTTCATTTGGGGATGACTTGGGCTAAAAAAGCATTCTGCTCACCTACTTTTTCTGACACATGGCCCTACTCACTAGTTAAGACATATATTTAAGGATAAACTGAGAGCCTTTACTGTGCACAATTCTACTGAACTAGATAAGGTTGTAGGTCTTACTACTAATCAACAGATTTCCCCAAACTGCTTTACATATTTAAAGAACTCAGTTCACTTGAGTACCTGCTTTCAATATAGGCACTCAAGTTGGGTTCTCCCATGTTTCATTCCATGTCTATCTGTGACCTTTATGAGAAGAGAATGTGAGTTCTAGTATCCTAAATATTTGCTCTAGATGCAGGTATGGGAGGGAAGGGAATTCAGTTATAAAGAATTTCATTAAAAATGTTTTTACCAGCTTTTTATTCTTGAATTAGAAGCAGACACATTTTTTGTTAAAGCATGAGAAAGAGGGTGGCTGGTCTTGCAATGCTGCCCTTAAAAGCAACACATAACTATGGGGAGTGATGACGGAAGCCTTAGGCTAGAGCTTCCTGTTTTCCTGGCAGTGACCTTCTTCAGGGTTCACTTCAGTGCTTCTTAAATGGCAGAGGAACTTGAAGCTGGTGCTGGAAGTTAGGTGGTATTTGTTTCTTGGGTTGTTCTTGTTTTCTCAGTTGGCAGGTCTAGTTGTTGTTTCCCTTAAAGAAACACATCAAATCACTACATTTCTACTTGGGTTGTCTTCCCCAAATATAATCACCCAAATCTGAAGGGGAAAAAAAAAGTCAATTTGGAGAGTTTTCCTTCCCACAGAGTTAAGGTGTTCTTATAAGATGGAATGATGACACTGAGACAAAAGGTGTCTGTCAGGTAAAAGTCCTCATTTCCTCTTTGATCACTAACAGTTATTAAAAACTGGCTATGTACAAAGCACTGTTGTGTATTAAGGAGGAATTACGATCATACCAGAAAAGAAAGTGAGGTAATCCAGAACTTCAACGTAACATAGAAAGTAATGTGAAAGTGACTAGTTTTTAATGAGGAGGTATTGACTCACTAAAGTTATTTTTCTGTGATTCTCTTTCCTTAATGGTGAAATGGTGACATTTAAGAGCATATCTGAAGACTCTACAATAAAATTAACTGGTTTTGTATTTATATTTTTAGATGTGTGATATTGGACATTGTTCTACTAATGCAGACAAAGACCCCTCCAACCTTTTTCCTAACCTCTGTCACCACAAATAGCCTATCCCCTATGCCTTAGTAGTCAACCATTTGGTGATTATCCTCTCCACATTTTGTTGGTCTTGATCTTTGAGGGGCAAATATGTAGTCAATCCATCCTGGTTCTTTATGTGAACCCTTTCCAAATTTAGAGGACTCTGGTGCTTTTGCTTTCTGGATCTTCTGATGCTATGAAGAAGCCTTAGTGTTAAACTCTAGAAGAGGACCTTGGGGAATGTAATGATTGTGTTTTTTTTAATGAACCTGATTTTTAAAGGGTCTGAGAGAACATTTATTGAAAGAGGTCATCAATTCAGGCAAGAATAGAAAAATAAGCCAATTAAATTTCTAGATTTGACCACATAGCTTCTGATCTACCATGTAGAACCAATAAAATGATTTGACTATAAAGAAGAAATATTAATTGGCTGAACCTCTAAAGCAGAGTTTTGCACGTATGGCTCTCAAGCCATATCTGGCTCTTTTGAGGGCCAGATATGGCTCTTTCTGCAGGAGCCATAAAGTCAATTTTTTTTCAGACACTGTTACAGGAGCACGCACTGTGAGCACTGTACGGCTCTCACGAAATTACATTTTAAAAATTGGTGGCGTTTATGGCTCTCACAGCCAAAAAGGTTGCTAACCCCTACTCTAAAGTAATATATATTAAAAATATACACGTATACATATATGTGTAAGTATATATTCATGTAAGCACATGTGTACATACTTCATAATATAAACAATATTCAAAGAAGAGGTACAATACAAAATATCTTCAGTTGTTTTTTTTTCCCCCAAGAAAGTATAGTGCAAAGTACATTATATTAACCCCTCTTCTTTGCCTCAATTCAATCCCTTTTTAGAGATAATAGACAAAAGAGGCAGCAAAGATAAGAAATGTTGTTGGGCAGAAATTGAGGAACACTGAATGGAAATATATCTTTTACCTTCATTGTACATCAATGAAATGAAAGAAGGGAGTACATTGGATCATAATGGGACTTCTTGATTAATATACCCACTGCCAGCATCCATTCTGTCTTTTAGAGTATGATAAATTTGTTTTAATTGAACTGGCTGCTGATTTTTCCCCAGTCATCTTAATTTCCAAGAGCTGTAGTAAGGCACTCTGTGGATACAGGGAGATGGAAGGAAAATTCCTTTCTAATAGAGATGGCTTTTATTTTACTCATTCTAAAGCAGGTGAGCTTGTGGGTCCTCAGAGGGATGTTGGAGGAAAGTATGGTCATGAGTGTTATTGTGAAGAAGGTTGAACCTATCATCTGTACTTGATAGAAATGAAAGGGGTAGGCACTATTGCAGTGCCTCTGACAGCTCTGCTTCTCTTATTGGATTAACAGAAAAGTAAGATGATTAGAGGATAATACTGCTCCATTATCTGTACTTACAAAGAGATTAGTGTGGTTTTCAAAGAAATTAATGGCTTTTGAGTTAGCACAGAAATACTAATGAATGTCAGGGCTGGAGATGCAGAGCAAATAAAATTGGTTTTTCTTTGACTTTCATTCCTTTTGATTGTTTGCTATTTTAAGACCTAGATCTGTATTTTTCTCTTCCTTCAGCAGAAATGAGAAATCACAACCTTTGGGATTTTTTTGTCCTTTTTAAGGAATGGTTAAATTTATTTATATTTGTATTCAGTCTTCAAGTTAAAAAATTGGAAAACTCAGAAAACAAAATGACAAATAGAGAATAGTTCCAACTTGGTATGTACAGTGATAAAGCACAAAAAAAGTTTACCCAAATGATAGTTAAGTTTTGTTGACAGTAAAGTACTGCATTTTATTATTATAATTTTATGACTTGTTCAGATAGAGTAGAGATACAGTAGCACCATCAAGATGATTCAGGCAGCATATACAAAAAGTCTGAGCTTCTAGAGCTGATGTGTAGAGAATAGAGGGAAGGAAGGAATGTTGGAAGGGAGAGAGTGGAAGGGAAGGGATGATAGAGAGTTGGTTTGGAAGATAGCTACTTGCTGAATAACTACAGGCAAGCCCTTTAACCTCCCAAGAGTCTCCCCAAACTCTAAATATTTAAGTTGCCAAAGAGTTGCTATTCTGCACTGATAAATGGAGTTTCTTACCAAGATTTCTCTATACCAGTGAACTCAGATGTTTGAACCAATAAAAGAAATAAGGAACACTCTTGAAAAAAAAATTTGTATAGGGGCAGTGGATAGGTGCCACGGTTGGAGTCAGGAAGATGAGTCTTCCTGAGTTTAAATCCAGCTTCAGTCATCTACTCTCTGTGTCACTTAACCCTTTTTGTCTCAGTTTCCTCATCAAATTAGCTGGAGAAGGAAATGACAAACAATTCCGGTTTCTTTGCTAAGAGAACCCAAAATGGAGTTGTGAAGTTGTCCATGACTAAGCAAATTTTTTTTTTTATTCTTGAACCTCCCGTCTTTATAATCACAGCTCTATCAACTGAAGGAAAGATGGGGGTATTAACTAACAGAGCATCTGGTAGAATAGCAACAGAGCTTCATTTGCCTCTTGCCCTTTTATATGTCACCAAATATGTACCATCAGCTAGGAATCCTGCATACTAGTCTGTTTAATATGAAACAAAATGATGTACATTGTACAAATGAAGATAACAGTGTCTCCCAATTCCCCTAAGTTTATACCTTACACACTTGAGTTTCCAAAACTAATTCTTTTTTATTTCATTTCTTCCAGAACATAGACAGACATTCCCAAATATTCTGAAGAAGGGTTATCTTGAAATTAGGAAAGATCATGACAGTTACTGGCAAAGCTGTTATGCTGAACTTTCACCTTATAATCTGTACTTTTACTCTCTTGACAACAGTGGCAATCAAAACCTTTATGCCACCTACCAGCTTTCATGCTTCCAGAGTATATCAGTCCTGGGCAACCTTGAGAGCAGAATGGTGGATACAGTCCTATCTGATAATACCCAGCTACAGCTAAAAGCAGAGACACCATGGGAAGCCTTGGATTGGGGGCAGAAACTTTGGGAGATGGTGCATGTTGCTGTGCCAACTTATATGGGGCAACGTGATGAGCTAGAAAACTCTACAATGCTAGGACATGATGGCTTTATTCATACTCACCGCTTACAGAAGTCCAATGAGCTGCTCCAGTCAACTTCTTTCATGGATAGCTTGAAACAATATCAGAATATCCTAAAGTCTGGGACACTTTATAGACTGACTGTCCAAAACAACTGGAAGGCTTTTACATTTGTACTGAGTAAAGCGTATCTTATGGCTTTTCAGCCTGGTCGACTAGATGAGGATCCACTGTTGAGCTACAATGTTGATGTTTGTCTTGCTGTTCAAACCGACAACCTGGATGGCTGTGACTCTTGTTTTCAAGTCATCTTCCCACAAGATGTCCTCCGCCTGCGGGCTGAGACTCGACCAAGGGCACAAGAATGGATGGAAGCCCTGAAAACAGCTGCCAATGCAGCGAGGACTTTAGGACAAAACCTACAAGTCACTCTTAGAAATAAATCGAGAGATCAAATGGGTGGGCATGATCTCAGGAAGAACAAACGCCAGTCAGTGACTACCAGTTTCCTCAGTATTCTTACAACATTGTCTTTGGAGAGAGGACTCACTGCTCAGAGTTTTAAGTGTGCAGGTAAGAATCAAAATATATTCTATTTCCATCCTAAAACATAATTGACAAAATTTTAAATACCATGCAACTTTATTATAGAAATTCACTCAAAAAGCAAAGTTATTTCCCATTGATGAAAGTACCTTTTCTCTAAGAAACCAAAAGTAGTTTAAAAACATTAATCCGTCCTCATGCCAAGAATGATGGTATATCCTTTTATGGAAATATATAATAAAAGGATCAAGATCTAGTGCTGAAAGGGAGCTAAAAAGCCATTTAGTACAATCCCTTGCATTTCCAGGTAAAGAAACTGAAGCCTCCCACAAGGGAAGTGACTTGCCACCAGACTCTACCAGATAATTGTTTTTCAGTCATTTTAATTTCATCTGACTCTTCATGACCCCATTTAGACTTTTGTCAAAAACATTGAACTGGTTTGGCATTTCCTTCTCCAGCTCATTTACAGATGAGGAAACTGAGGCAAATAGGGTTAAATGACTTGTCAAAGATCACACAGCTACTAAGTGTCTGAGGCCAGATTTTAATTCAGAAGACTAGTCTTTCTGACTCCTAGCCAGGTGCTCCTTACACTGCGTCACCAGATACTCAGCTTCAAAGGTAATTTGGCCAAAGCATAAATAGAACTAGAATCCTGGCTTTCTGACTCTGCTAAGAACTAAGGGTCATAGCACATTTGGCAACTGAAGTTTGATACCAGGTAAGAAGTTTGGATCCAAAGGTAGATCCAGAACTCTCTTAGGAAGGGCTGCTCCTGAGAATAGATATGAGAAAGCTCCCTTTACTGCTTTGCAGAGGTAGAGGGTACTGCATGTATTGTCAGGCTCTTTCAATGTGCAGGTTAGTTCTACTGAGATGATTTTTTAAAATTCTTACCTTCTGTCTTATCATCTTTCAATTCCAAGGCAGAAGAGCCATAAGGGTTAGGCAGTTGGGATTAAGTGACTTCCCCAGGGTCACATAGCTAGGACTAGGAAGTATCTGAGGCCAGATTTGAATCTCCAGGCCTGGCTCTCTATCCACTGGGCCACCTAATTGCTGCCCTCTGAGCTGGTTTTTTAAACTTTAAACTTCTCTTTTATTCTTTGCTATAAGGGATTTTCTTTTAATTGGGAATTAGAGAGATACATCTGGGAAATATAGATGATATTAAAAAAGGTATCAATAAAAAGATTTGGCAATTTCTGCAGTTAATAACAGTGTTTTGAAAGTGATCTCATCCAAATTAGGTGAGAATCTGGAGAGCTATCCTCTAAAGAAAGTTTGTGGTTGTTCAATTCAGTTGTGTCTGACTCTTCCTTGATCCCATGAACCATAGCTATCCATGGGATTTTCATGACAAGGGTACTGGGGCAGTTTGCCACTTCCTTCTCCCATGGATCCTTTTTGTCAGTTACAGGCTAAGTAACTTGCCCAGGGTCACATGGCTGGGAAGTGTCTAAGGCTGGATTTGAGCTCATAAGTCTTCCTAACTCCAAACCCAGCACTCTATGCACTGAGTCACCTAAGTTGCCAAGGAAAGTTTAGGAATAGTTAAAATTTAAAACAGTCATGTATTTAGCAGGGAATCATTCTTAGTCATCCAGTGAACTGGTACCTCATTCTTGGTGGGGGGAAGAATGAGACAATGGTGTCCTCTAAAGCAACTGGCTTAATATAAGATATAAAATGGGTTATAGTCAATATATGATCTTTCAAAACTGTCCTTCCCAAAAACTAAATTTGTTGTTCTGGGAAAACCTAATTTAAAGTAATTAAGTTTCATATTTAAATAAAATGTTATTTATATGTAGAATAACTTAAATAGAATTTATTTCTTGAAGTAAAACCCCATTCACAGTTTATGACAAAAAAGATTAAGAATAAAAAGGGAGGGAGGAGCAGATGGCTGGCTCAGTGGATTGAGAGGCAGGACTGGAGACAGGAGGTCCTGGGTTCAAATCTGGTTTTAGATATTTCTTAAGTGTGTGACCGTTGGCAAGTCACTCACTCCCTATTGCCTAGCCATTACTGCTCTTCTGCCTTGGAACCAATGCACAATATGGCTTCTAAGACAGAAGGTAAGAGTTTAAAAGAAAAAGAAGAGAAGGAGACTTTTGTCCCATAGAGAAAATTTGCATCTGTCTTTAGATTTGTGAGTTTGGGGCTGGTGAGGAGGATTTTTTTTTTTCTTTTTTTTAGGAATAAGAGAGAAGATCCAGGATTTAAGGATATATAAGAAACATATTTTTGGCAATGACCAAATTGTGGGTTTCAGTCCTTGTTCTCTAAAAAAAAAGAAAGTTTTGAACTAATAAAGATACAGGGATACTTAATGATAGGATGGTTGCCCATGTTTGGTGAAATAAAGCATTTGCTTAAAAGGTAATATCAAATGAAATATAATTAGCCCTCTTCTGCCCATTAAATGACAGTGATATTCAGCAGACATCTATAGAAAGAATAGTAAAAACTAAAATCTGCTGAATAGGCATTGTTTCAGTCGCAAGATTTTGAGGAGTAGAAGTGGTAATGAGGATTGCATTCAAGAGATATGGAGTGTTGTTGATTTGAAACTGTTAAGTCCATTCCGTTCTTACTGGTATTCTATTAAGAATATAGTAGGAAAAGATGCAGTTTTGTAATAGAGGGAAGTGGAAGGATAGATAAATATATGTGATTTTTCTGAATCCTTTAAGTATGAAATAGTTTAGAAGGGAAGGAATTAGCCTTACTTAAATCCTCCTTTTACTCTGAGAAGTGCTGCATTCAAAGTCTGAGATGTGTGTCTAGCTTTTGTCTATAACTTGTCATCCTCTACCTCCAGTCAGTTGAATACTAATAACCTTTCTATTACAAGTAGGACTACTTTTTCTCCTGTAGGGGGCAGAATCTCAAAAGGAAAAGAAAACGCCAAGTGATGCTGTGGAGGATTTTTATTTTAAATACCCTTGATTGATATTCTGTATATTTGAAGTCAAAACGGCAGAATATTTTAAATGGATTTATATTCCTCAAATATAATTATACTTTACCTAATGATTCTTAATTTCTTGATGATCTCCCTTATCCTTATGAATAAACTAAAACATACATTCAGATTTTCAAAACAAGTAGATTAAGTTTTTATTTGAATTATAAAGATTTCTTAATTTTACCAAAGCATTTGACCTGATTTCCTATAAGCAGTAAACTTTCTTAGCATATTTAAAATATCTATCAATCAGAATATGCAATGAATATTTATTAACATGCTGAAAGAGATAGACATAAAACATGGTCCAGCTTCCTAGAAAATGGAAAGATAAAATGAATATGTATGAAACAAATGGCACCCAATGGAATCAAATGCTAAACTACATGACATTATTGACTGTATCCGTGCTCTAGGAGTTCAGAGAAAAGGCAAATCAAATGCATACTAGAATGTCTTACAGGATTTGGGAGTTAAAAGGGAATTCGTAAAGCATTTCCTGGATTAGGCTTCTAGAATTACAGAACTAGAAGGGACCTTTTTTCACAAATGAAGAAATAAATCAGAGGAATGAAGTAATTTGTTCACGATCCCACTGGTAGTAAGGAACTGAAAGGCCTTCTAACACCTGGCCCACTTGTTCTTCCCCTACACTAGGCTGCCTTCAGTGAGAGCCGAAAGAGTTCAAGAAGGAGACAGGCCTAAAACAGTTTTAGAAGATAGATAGGATTTGGAATAATAGAATTCTGAAGCTCAGGAATGTCTTAGAAATCATCTACATTGTTACCACCCCCACATTTTACAGATGAGGAATATGGCAAATCCAGCTAATGACAGAGTTCAGTCCAGGATTTTAGGTAGAGAAAACAGTGAGGGGGGTATAGAGGCAGAGGGGAGGGTGACTGACTGTCCATGGGGCAATGGAGATAGTGAAAAGTCAAGTGGTGGAGGGAGGGTGGGGCAAGAGTATAGAAGGCTTTGAAAGCTATGAAAAAGAATTTAGATTTGATCTAGTGTTCTATAGGGAGACCTGTGAAGGTTTTTGAACAGAGAATATATATGTTCTTTGAGGGGTACTGCCACACAATGGTTAAGGGAGGCTGGCATAATTTTCTGAACAACTTTTTAGGAATGAAGCTTTTTAAGGTTTGCAGATGACTTCTCACAACTGCTCTGTGAGACCATGAAATCACTATGTGATATATTACTTTTAGCCTTGAGTAGGAGGTAGGTATCGTTTAAAATATGAATTGGTTGGTAAGCCATTGTCATCATGGTCTTTTGTGGTTGCTGTTGGCGTGGTGTCTGGCCTTCCCTTCAGTATGGGAAACTCCTGAAATCTGGCAGTCTTTGAGAATTGCTACCTGGCATTGAGAGTTTAAGACACTTGCCCACGGCCAGTGACCTGCACAGGTCAGAGGTAGGACCCGAAGCCATGTCGGGCTGGCTACAGGGCTGCCTCTTGGCCATCTGGATAAAAATCCTTAATTAAGCATCCTGTGGAGTGCTTCTGAATTCAGTGCTCTGCCACCTCCCAGGTATTTGAGGTTGTGAGGCAACAGCCTGGCTTCTAGATAGGTAAGTCTGCCTGTGTCTGCAGGGAATTCACTACATGAAATGTGCATATAATTTAGTGGTCAAGAGTATCAGAAAATGGAGTTTGGTTGAATTGTCAAAAAATCAAGAAGCAGAACTATTAGAACCCTTTGGGGAAAGAAGAAAGCAGCTTATGTAAACAAGTTGTGACAACACACACAAGAATGTTTTCAAGTCTTCCCATGTGGAACTAATGGCAACTTGAACTGCTAACTGTGTGATCCCCCCATTTCAGAAATTAGGTTGAAAATAAAAATTCAGGCCCTGGCGAGGGAGGAGAACGGGTCAGTCTTGGGGACTGCCGGTCTCACTTTTCACACTCTGTGGTGATTGCTGCTGTTTTACTCCTCAAGCTGCTGTTTAACCTCCCTGGCCACCGAGGCGCTTAGGAAGAGCTCTCTGGAGTGGGGTGGGGGTGGGGGTGGGTTCCAGCCTTGGGGAGGGACGAGCCAGAGGGGGAAAAAAAAGTTTTGCTGTGAATTCTTCTGCCATTTAGTGCAAATTCCTGTAATTACCGTCATTGTGTCCCGTCTGAATGGCACAGAATACAGCAGAAGCCATTCCTAATTGAGACCTTACAGGAGGTACAAATCCCTTCTTTGTTCAGCCTGACAAATTAGTGCCAGAAAGTGGCAGGGTCCGAGTGGAATCAAAGGCAAGAAACACAAAGATGGAACTTAAGGCTACAGTAATAACCCTCTCTTGTCCTGCAGGAAAAAAAATAATGACCAATGAAAAATGAAGTTTTTTTGTTCTAAATTCCCTTGACATGACAGCACCTCAGGGCTGCTCTATTTATTTAGTAAAAGTGATTAAATAGTAATACAACAGGGCTGGCCATTGTTTCCCGGGCTACCCCCCACCCCACAGACCCCTGCTGTCTTGGCTAATTGATTGACAATGAACCTCTGATAAAGAAGTAAGTTGGGAGGACCTGGTGGGGACATTTTCCCCCTCCTTTGTGTGCCTGAGTGTGTGTGTGTTTTATTTCATTTTTGTTTGAATTGCACTCTGGTTTTTCTTTGTCCTCCCTCTCCCCTTTTCTCCCTCTCCCCCTTTCCTTTTTTCCCAAAGCTTTTCATGGGCTGCTCCCGCCTGACATTCACAAGCAGGTAGAGAGGAATTACGATTGGGGTGCATAGCTTTTGACAAGTTTATCTTGGGGGCTCACTTCCCCTTCCCCCAGCTCTGGGTGAGACAGAGCCTCAGTGGGAGATGTAGCCCTAAGAAGAAGGAGGGTGGGGAATGCAGATTGTTGGTGCATGAGGGTCAGAAGGAGAGTTCAAAAACAAGTTTTCCATTTGTGGGAACGGATGTCTGCACTGTCTTTGCATAAAAGAAGTCCCCCCCCTATTTCCCAATACTGCCTTCTTCCTCTCAATATTTGCCCTGACATTCTACATTGCAATCAAAAAGACTGTGAACTCATATTTTGTCTGATCCTCAGTTCCAAGATCACTCTGACTATATAAGGGTAAAATCTAGCAGAATGTCACAGTAACTGTATCTTGAAAGATGCTCAAAGTTTCATTAAGATGAGATATATAATTAATGGATCATCCTTTTATGTTCATCCAGCACAGCTATAGCTTAAACCTTTAATTTAACAGACTGAAAGTTACAAGTGAGAAAAGAAATAATTTCAAGTTGCTAACAAAAAATAATATACTAAGCAAACAGTCCCAGAATTTCCAATATCACATGGCAATCCATGTGATAATTGGAGGCTATTTTTTTGGCAAAGTGCTGTTACTTGTATTACTGGGGTTCGGCTGTGAAAGGTATTTTTACTTTAGCTATACAACCTCCCTGTTATGTTTGTGGTAGTTAAATATTCATTAAATTTAAAGGAAGGGAATATTTCCATGTTGGTCATTCTTTCTCGTTAGTCTTGGGGCAAATGTTATATAGCAAGTGTTATAACTGACTTATTTGTCAATCAAAGGTGATCTTCAAGCTCTCAGAGATTCAATATAACACAAATCAACTATTAAGAGAAAGGAAATGATTTTCTGAATATCTGTACAAGTGAGTTCAGGCAAAGTACCAAAGGCTTCCTAGTATAGAGCATCACTACAGGTATTTTATATTCTAAAAAACTTTTTTAAAATTCCAGTGTCTAGCCAGGGAATCTTTATTTATAACCACATTTTACATTTTCTATGGAAATGAAGAACATGGACAGAGTATTACATTTTATTTTCATGACTATCCCTAAACTTTATTTTAGCTTTTTCCTTCCCCTTTTCTCCTCCATTAGGCTAAAAGAGCAATAACTAGGAAAATAGATTTGTTTGACGGGATCTAGTAATAGGCAGTGACGTAAAAGGAAGAAGAAAAGAAAAGAATACACAAAACACACATAAACCCCAAATCAGATAATCAATATGGAGAACATGAATTCCTTTTCCAAATTATATGCTCCTTCTAATCAAGATTTTATTAGACCCAATCTTGTAGAGCAGTGGTCTCTTTGGTGAGAAAAACAGATCATCAGTAAAGTGGAGTGGAGGTAATAACGCTTGCATTATTAGTTCTACTTTTGGACAGCTCTGATCTGATTGCTGGGAAGTGAGCCGAAATTTGTCTTCTCTCGTGACTTCTACTCTTTGCTACTGGTTATTCCCTCTGGAGTCAAAGGGAACCAGTCTTTTCTATGTCATTCTAAAAGCAAGTGTCATATCTCTTAGTCATCTCTTTTCCAGACCAAACATCCATAAGCCCGTCAGCCATTCCATACACAACATGATTCAAGAGTTTTCACCATCCCTTATCTAGGTGCATGTTGTGTCCCCATAGTAGAAATCATCTCTTTAAATACGAAGTTTAGCTTTTCTGTTTGTGTCCTTAGTGCTTAGCACAATGACTGGCATTTAGTAATTGCTCAATAATTGCTTATTGAATTTAAATAAATAGAATTTCCTACCTTACAGAGTGGTTTTGAGGGAAATGCTTTGTAAATCTGCAGTGCTAGATAAACGTGAGACACTTTGTTATGACTTGTTATGGAAATAGAAGAAAGAAGCTGACATTAAAGTCCCTGACTAGCATGGGGAAGGTAATAGACCTTACTTATTCACTGTACTCTCTTCTCCTGTAGAACACTGGCAAACCAGAAGTAGAACAAGGACAATTGGCTTGGGGAGTCTGCCAGACTGAGTTTGACTGGTGAAGAGGAACACCGAAACAAGTAAAAGAACAACTCACAAAGAGAATGTAAAAATATTCTCATAGGAACAACCTCACAGGAAAACTAGCAGAATTTCCAAAGACATGACCAGGAAAATGAGACCCCCAATGCAGTGTATAATTTCCATGGGATAAAAGAAAGCAATGAGAAATCTCCAGAAGGGAAGGGCAAAACTGCAAAAACCAAAAACAAAAAAACCTCTCCTTTAGAAAGAAAAAGGACAGACAGTAACAACCTCTACAGTGATTTGGAATCCCAATAAGAAATATAAAAGAAAGTCTGACCAGAAGTCTGATTGCTGAAGGAGATTTATGTCTCTCCTAAAAGACTCCCATGTATTCTTACCATTCCTTTACACTACCACTATACATTTCTTTTTCATAGGAGAAATGGGTGGAAGTCACAAGCTGTCTATAATCTTTGACAGTGATCTCACTTCATGTCCCCTTCTCAACCTCTTCCAAACTAGCATTCCACTTCATTACTCAACTGAAATTTCTCTCTCCTAAATTAATAAAAATCTCTTAATTGCCAAGTCAAATTGCCTTTTCTTAGTTGTAGTCTTTCCTGATGCATTTGACACTATGGCCACCTCCTCTGGGTTTTTGTGGCACAGCATTTTCTTAGTTCTTCTTGCCTGGCTGCTCCTTTCCATTCTTTCTGGATCATCATCCTTATCTTAACCCCTAACTGTGGAAATACTCCAAGGCTCTATGGCTAAACTACACCATCTTAGAACTTCTTCCTTTCTCTTCGTGATCTTATAATTTCCCATACATTTAATTGCCTTCTGTGGAGGTAACTCTCAGACCTAAACATCTGGCCATTAATCTTTCTCCCAAGCTGCATTTCCCCATCTCTTTACTGCCTTTTGAACAATTCAGATTGAATTTTCTCTAGACATTTCAAACTCAACATGTCCAAAACAGAACTCATTCTTTCCTTTCAAACCCATACCTCTCCTGAACTTCCCCATTTTTGTCAAAGGCACTAACATTCTTCTAGACTCCTGGATTCACAGACTCTGAGTCATCTTCATTCTCCTTCACACTTCATATCCAGTTAATTGCCAAGTTCTGTCAGTTCTGCCTACACATCTCTTGCATCTGCCCCATTCTTTACCTTCATATAACCACAACCTTTGTTCAGACCCTCACCATCTCTAAGCTCCCTCCCAAATAAAACTTGTTTCAAATCATGTGTTTAAAATTAATAAAGTATTCATATGATGATATATAGAAGAATGCTATTCCGAGCAAAGTAGTAAAAACTATTATGTGTCCACATATACACTAAAGCCCAGAGAGATGTTCATCCACTTATTAGCTCTTCACAAATGTGGGCAACATGATTTTATAGGCTAGAAATTTGCCTTTCTGATTTATTCCTGGTTTTCTCAACATGATAGTCACATGATAGTCTTTGATACTGTTCAGAAGATGTAAAACCATTTTGAATTTCAGAAGATAGAGATCTTTTGATGGACCTCCCAGAACTTCATAGACTATAGCTGTGCTTGCCTTTTTTTATTTCAACTGTTCATTCCTCCTAGTCTTTGTTGCTGTACTTTGGTCTGAAAAGTTCTTGTACCCTTTATGTTTAGCTTCTTTTTTTGGTTAACATTGTTCTCATCATGTGTTCAGCTCTAGCTAAATGCCTAAAATGAAAATCCAATTGTTCCCTGCCCCTTTATGTTTCCATTTTGGATAAAAGGTTTATATTTACTACCCTTTCCTTGGTGGAGATGGGGTAGGGAGAGTAGGAATTTCATCCAGTCACAAAGATTTATTTCTTATTTACTAGCAGGATTTCTTGATAATCTAGGGTAAGTACTTGAAGGTTTTTAAAATTTATCATACCGAAATGAAAATTATCCAACTTTTACAAAAAATTTGTAAGATTTTATAGTTTCTTTAACTGGTCTATTCCAGTGTTTAGTATTCCATTTCAAGAGTTAGTTACCCCTTTCTAGATTTCTTCTCGAGCTTAGGTATACTTCCTATACATGTTACCCATAGGTAAAGAATATCTCATTATGTCTAATGTGTGACTTACATTTTGGAACCTAAAACTAGAAAAAGTGTTCTTTTAAGGTTTTAACCAATGGTGAATACAATGGTGCTTTTGGATTTGAATTCAGAACTTGATTCGAATCTCAGCAAGGGTGGTATTATGAAGACCAAATGTCATAATGTTGTAAAATATTTCAGAAACCTTAAAGCATTAGAAGGTGTCAGTTATTAATATTCCTTACTTACTGCCTGCATGATTGCAGGCAAAACATTTGACTTCTTTATGATTCTTGATCTGCAAAATGAAAAGGTGATTGCTCAGCTCCCTTTCAATTTGAGATATAATGATTAGGGTTAGTTTAAACTCCCTGACTACACAATACTCCTTTTTAAGCATCTAAAGATCAGACTTAGCTTTTCTTTTCTTTTTTTATTGATGAATCATTTTAATTTTCAGTTTTTGATCCACATGATGATCCCTTATTCTGCCATTGCAATAGCTACTCATTCCCCATATTACACTTGTTATTTCCTCTCTACCTGCTGACTCAGTTTTTTCCCTATTGAATTTCATTCTGTTAATTCTTATCTCTTACTAAGTTTGATTTTACTAACTATGAGTATTATATACTTATACTATAATAGTATAGACTAAAACTGTAATGATACTACTGGTCATTTCTCCTGATTTACCTCCTAGATTGTTGTCATCTACTTGGTAGAGTAAAAAGCTCACTGAACTGGTAATCAAAAGACCTAGGTTTGATTACTAACATTGCCCCTTATTAATAAGTATTTACCCATGGGCAATTCTCTTACTGTTTGGAGACTGTTTTCTCTTCAATAAAAATGGGGATAATGATAATTAACCTGTCACAAGGATCTTAAAAGAAGATTCTTTTTAAGCATTAAAATGCTAGATCATTGCTGAACTTTATTTATTCATTCATTCATTCATTCATTCATTTATTTATTTGTTCATCTGCTCATTTATTTATTTGTTTGTTTGTTTTAGCCCTTACCTTCTGTCTTGGAGTCAATACTCTGTATTGGCTTCAAGGCAGAAGAGTGGTAAAGGTAGGCAATGGGGGTCAAGTGACTTGCCCAGGATCACACAGCTAGGAAGTATCTGAGGCCAGATTTGAACCTAGGACCTCCCATCTCTAGGCCTGGCTCTCAATCCACTAAGCTACCCAGCTGCCCTCTTGAATTTTATTTTAAGCAGACATGATATATACTTTTTCCTTTTGACGATATCAGCCACTCAAAAAAGTCTTTAAGCCCAGCCACAAACCCCTAAAGAATAGCACTTGTTTTTTTCTCTCCAGGTACCAATGATAAGTATTTTCTAATCCACCAAACCCTAAACTGAGAGCTCATAGGAATATCTTCTTGAAAGGGGGCTCATAAAATTCTCAAAATTAACAAAATTTTAATTAACCTCAATCTTAAAAAACAAGCTTTATGTTTGGTATACATGCAGGACAATACTTGATACACAGGAATTTAATAAATGCTAGCTGACTAACTGGATGCTACAGAGTACTTTTCAGAGAGAAGCAGAGGTGATACTGAATTTTTTTTTCAATGAGAAATTGGGGTATTCACAACTCCAAAAAGTTTGGAAATCACAGTAATCACCAGGGATGTGTCAGTGGTCATATCTAAACCACATTTCTTGTTATTATTAGTGTGTTATATAGAAAATTCCTTGATAGCAGTCATTTTTCATCCCTTTCGATCAGGACTACTGTTCAGAGGCACATGAGGGTTTCAGATTCAGTCTGAAGCATTTGACTTTTTTCTTTAGCACATCTTTTTCCTTCATTTTAGCCAAATGAAGTTGCATGCTCCTCCAGCTTGTAGTCAAACCCAACAAAGTAATTGATCCAGATGATATGACAAAAGGGTAAACAAGAAAATTAGAAGCTTGAGGGCTTAGTGTCTCATCATAGTCATTTGCATCTACTTTATCTGCATAATTTGGGGGATCATTGAGGAGGAAGACAATTATGGTTTGGGGAAATAGCCAGTGAAAATGTCCAGAATTGAGGGATAGCTAGATAGTACAGTGGATAGAGTGCCAGGCCTGGAATCAGGAAGATCTGGATTCAAATTGACCTCAGATACTTCCTAGCTGTATGACCTGAGCAAGTCACTTAGCCTAGCCCTTGCCACTCTTCTGCCTTGGAACCAATACTTCTATTGTATCTATTCTAAGACAGATTTTTTAAAAATTCCATTAAAGTTATATTCCATGTTCCAGCTTTGTTTGGGACTTCTGTAATTCTGGAATAATTCTGCTTCTTAGGATATCATTATATTTATCAAAGTTCATTATTCCTTCAATTAGAATAAGATTGCTAGACCTACTGGAAGTAAAACATTACAAACACTTTTTGTATGTGGAAGATTTACAGTCTAATAAATATGCCCAGACCTTACTAGCTCATCTTAACTTTTGACAATGGTTTAGGTATATGCTAGAGTGAAAAAAGTAAGTTTCATCAGCAAAAATACTCGTTTTTCTGATCTGTAACAGAACTATTAATAACTTTTCTAGCTACCAAGTTCCTCTGAAGGTCTTTGCTTTTTTTGAAGGTTAATTGGGATATTTCAGTGTCATTTCTTGGCATGCTTTTTGTTTCCTTCTTGGTTTGTTATGCCTGATTTTGCTTTACTGTAGGCTTGACTGATCCTTGAAACAGTGGCCTTCACTATACCAACAGCTATTTCAATATCTAGAACAATCATTAAAATATTCTCTTTAATGTCCCCTCAGGTTATTAGCTTGTACAGTGTTGGTGAACCTTTTAGAGTAGGGGTCGGCAACGTATGGCTCTTTTTTCAACATTTATTAATATTCATTTTTTTTTAAAACCCTTGAACTTCGGTGTATTGTCTCATAGGTGGAAGAGTGGTAAGGGTGGGCACTGGGGGTCAAGTGACTTGCCCAGGGTCACACAGCTGGGAAGTGGCTGAGGCCGGGTTTGAACCTAGGACCTCCTGTCTCTAGGCCTGACTCTCACTCCACTTAGCTACCCAGCTGCCCCCTATTAATATTCATTTTTAACATGGTTACATGATTCATGCTCCTCCTTTCCCCTTCGCCCCCCCGCACTCCCCCCACCCATGGCCGATGCACATTTCCACTAGTTTTGTCATGTGCCATTGATCAAGACCAGTTTCCAAATTGTTGGTAGTTGCATTGGTGTGGTAGTTTCGAGTCCACACCCTCAATCATGCCCACCCCGACCCATGCGTTCAAGCAGTTGTTTTTCTTATATGTTTCCTCTCCTGCAGTCCTTCCTCTGAATGTGGGTAGCATCTTTACCGTAAATCCCTCAGAATTGTCCTGGGTCATTGTATTGCTGCTGGTACAGAAGCCCATTACATTCGATTTTACCACAGTGTATCAGTCTCTGTGTACAGAGTTCTTCTGGCTCTGCTCCTTTCGCTCTGCATCTGTTCCCGGAGGTCTCTCCAGTTCGCCTGGAACTCCTCCAGTTTGTTATTCCTTTTAGCACAATAGTATTCCATCACCCACATATACCACAGTTTGTTCAGCCATTCCCCAATTGAAGGACATCCCCTCCTTTTCCAGTTTGTTGCCACCACAAAAAGCGCAGCTATAAATATTTTCGTACAAGTCTGTTTATCTATGATCTCTTTGGGGTACCGGATATGGCTCTTTCTGCAGAGCCATAAAGTCAATTTTTTTTCAGGCGCTGTTACAGGAGCGCGCACTGTGAGCACTGTACGGCTCTCATGAAATTACATTTTAAAAAATGTGGCGTTTATGGCTCTCATGGCCAAAAAGGTTGCCGACCCCTGTCTTAGAGACTGCTTGCCGTGCCCCACCCCTGAGAACAAGTGCTGAAGTTCCCATCCCACCCCAGACAGGGAAGGGAGAAAGAGAGGGAATCACCTGGGTGCTCTGCTCAGGGGAGGGAGTAAGTGCAGAGGGGTGGGGAGGCACTGTGAGGACCCCAAGACCCTCTGCCTTTCTATTAATGAACTCTTACAGGTGATGATGTGTATGCCCACAGAGAGTGCTCTGCTGTCATCTTTGGCACATGTGCCATAAGCTTGCTATCATGAATCTTTTATCTCTCCTCCCTCTCTCTCCCAGATAACCTTCTAAGCTCACTGCTTCCAATTCTCTTCTCTCATTCCTCAAAATATCCCTCTCCAGTTACCATTGATCTCTCTCCCTCTTTTTTTTAATCCTTACCTTCTGTCTTAGAATCAATATTGTGTTTCGGTTCTAAGGCAGAAGAGTGGTAAAGGCTAGGCAATGGGGGTTAAGTGACTTGCCCAGAGGCACACAGGTAGGAAGTGTCTGAGGCTGGATTTGAACTCGGGACATCCCATCTCCAGGCCTGACTTACTATCCACTGAGACACCTAACTGCTCTACCAATGAATGATCTCTTAATTACTAAATCTAAAGATCTTTAAAAAAAAAATCCTTTTCAATCTATCTGCTGCTTTTGACACTGCTGACCACCCCCTACCTTCTGAATACTCTTCTTTCTAGATTTTTGTGACACTGCTGTTTCCTAGTTCTCTTACCTGTCTAAATTCCCATTTTTAGGCTCCTTTAGTCATCATTGAGATCATGCCTCTGAACTGTGGGTGGGCATGTTCCCCAAGATAATGTCTGATATTTTTGTGCCGGTATTTTAAGGGACCTTGTGAGCTCATTAGCACCTATGGTTCATCTATCAGGATGATTTCCATATCTATGGAGCCAGCCCCAGGCTCTCCCTGAGCTTCAGTCCTATATCACCAGTTACTACTGGAAATTTCAAACTGGATGTCCAAGAACATCTCAAATTCAACATTTCTAAAAGAGCTTATATTTCCCCTCAAACTCACCTTTTTTTCCAAACTTCCATATTTCTCCCAAAGATGCTACCATTCTTCCAGTTCCCTAGATTTGTCAGTTTTATGTTATCCTTTACTTCTCAATCTTCCATATCCCACATATCCAATGACTTACCAAATCTTGCTCTTTCTACATCCACAAAAAGCTGTTGTACCTAACCTCTTTTCTTCTTTCACACAGCTACCACCTTATTGCAGGCCCTCATCACCTCTTGCCTAGACTATTGTCATGGTCTTGTATTTCATCCTTTTGCTTCAAGTCCCTCCCTGCTTCATTCTACCTTCAACATTGCTGTTAAAGTGATTTTTCCTTAAGAATAGACCCAGCCATGTCATGTCCCTATAAAATAAACCCAAGCTGTCCCTTGTTGCTTCTGAAATCAAATATAAATTGCTCTACAGCTTGATAGTCCCTTCATCCTATCTTTCTAGCTACATTTTATAGTATACCTCCTCCTCCCCTTACAGTTATTATCTAGCCCAACTGGCCTTCACTCTATTCTTCATAGTCAGGTACTCTCCTATTGTCTCCTGGACTTTTCACTGACTATCCTCCACACCTAGAATATGCTCCCTCCCTTCTTCTGCCTCATCTGCTAATGCCCTCCCTCCCAAATTACTTTGTATTCACCAAGTTTGTTTTTGCTTTTACATTTATTCTGTATGTAGTTATATCATTGCTGTCTCCCCTGTTAGAATGTAAGCTTTTTTTAGTAGGAATTATTTTTGTATCCCAGTGCCTCACATATTGCCTGGTATATAGTAGACCCTAAATAAATACTTATTGAGTAATATGCATTCTTAAAAACACAAAAGGGGGTAGCTGGGTAGCTCAGTGGATTGAGAGCCAGGCCTAAAGACATGTGGTCCTGGGTTCAAATCTGGCCTCAGACACTTCCCAGCTGTATGACTCTGGGCAAGTCACTTAACCCTACATTGCCTGGCCCTTACTGCTCTTCTGCCTTGGAACCAAAACACAATATTGATTCCAAGATGGAAGGTAAAGGTTTTAAAAAAAGACCCACAAAAAATAGGTGAATAGAACTCTGCTAACACAGAATTAAAGCTAGGAAACTAAACTACTCTTTTCATATGGGTAAGATCAGCAGTTCTGTGTGAGAAACTGGCCTCACCAAACTCGTCTTGGGTTTTCCGACCATTAATCATTTTATTCTTTTCATAGACCAAATCTATTTCCTCTTGGTAAGGGAAGGAGAAGCAAAAGAAGAGTTGAATAATTCTCCTTTTTGTCCTCTATTTTCATTCACCTTTTATAATTTTCCTCTTGCCCACAAAATAGGAGTTTTTTTTTAACCCTTACTTTCTGTCATAGTATCAATACTAAGTATTGGTTCCAGGGCAGAAGAGTGGTAAAGTATTAGCAACATGTGACTTGCCCAAAGTCATATACCTAGGAAGTATCTGAGGTGAGATTTGAAACTGACCCCTCTTGGGCTCCAGGTGTGGCTCTCCACCGAGCTACCTGACTATAAAACAGTATAATTTCATAAATCCGTCTTTGCTGTTGTTAGTATTTATTCCCAGCCTTAGTTCACTGTATCCTTCTCTCAGTCCCATCTTTCTAGACCTCTCTATAACTTTTAACACTATTGACCATTCATTCTCCACTTCCAGGCCCTTTTATTCTTCTAAAGAGAAACAATGCTGCCTCAATTTTCTTTCTTCCCATCTGACTGCCTTGTAGTCTTCTTTGCTGGATGACACACAAATCTGTGTATGAAGTCCTCATTTCTCTTCTAAGTTCTAGTCCCCAATCACCAACTGCCTATTGGACTTCATGAATAATATCCAATGGGAATCTCAAACTTATCATGCCCTAAAATGTTGTCTTTCCCCAAAAACCTACCCCACTTCCAAACTTTTTAAGTTCTGTTGAGGGTGCCACCATTCTTCCCTTGTGAACTCAGGAACATCTTTGACTGCTCGCTTTCCCTCATACTAGTTATCTAATGGAGTTATTAAGTCTTGTCTCCACAATATCTTCCCTCTATCCCCCTTTTCCTATCCACCTGCTTCCTCTAGTCAAGCCCTCATCCCCTCTCACCTAGATTCTTTAAGAGTCTCCTAATTGGTCTTTGCTCGCAGCCTCTTTCTTTCTCTCCAATGTGTCTACCTCTCAGCTGCTATAACAATTCCTAAAACACAGGTTTTACTATGTCACCCTCCTCTTCAGTAAGTTCAATGACCCTCTGTTATCTTGAAGATCAAATACAACTCCTTTTGGGGGTATTTAAAGACTTTCACAATGGAGCTGACCTACCTTTACAGGCTTATTACACATTATTCTCCTTCCAGCTTTCTTCTTTCCAGTCCTCCTGGCTTTCCTGCTGTTCTTCACACAATACTCACAGAATCATAGAATTTTAGAGTTGGAAAGGTCCTTAGTAGACATCTAATCCTACTCATCCCTGAAAAGGATCTCAAATACAACTTGTCTGGCAAGTAATCTTGCTTTTGCTTGAAGACTTTCCAGGTGGGAAGAACCCATACCTGTTTAGGCAGCTCCTTCCACTTCTAGCCAGCCCTCAAGGGAGGCAGTGTGAGAGAGTGAACAGAATATTGGATCTTATGATCCCATGACCTGGGTTTGCATGTCAACTCTGCTACTTTTTGCTTGTAACCTTGGTTAAAGTCACTGAATCTAAATCCCAATTGTTCAACCATAAACTTGAAGGTTTGGGCCAGATGACTTAAAGGTACCTTCTAACTCTTCATGTCCTTAATACTAAGTCCATTCCTCCACTCGAGTAGTGATAAATAAGCCCTCAATGAGTCAGTCATGCTGAGAAGAAGTTGTAGGACAAGACTGATGGTCTTTGATTGCAAATACTAAGGGTGGCAAAAAAAGGCATGGCAAACTTCCTCTATCACAGCAATTTGACATAAAGCTTAGTTATGAGAGTTATCAACAGGAAACAGAGAGGCTAGAGATGGCTTTGCTTTCAATAGGCAACAGATATAGATAGACTTCAAGTGAATTGTGTTTGTTTTCTACCAATGACAATAGCTATGCATGGACATGCATGAACAAAGGATAGGCTGATCTCCCTAGCAGAAGAAAAGCTGAAAGATCTAAAGAGATGCCTCTGCTTTCTAGATGAAGGAGAATAGAATGAAGTTCTTTGAAAGCATACAAGAAGCACTTCAAAGCAAGAACAAACAAAAAAAGAACATGAAGAAGCAGAGGGACATCCCAAGTGTCAAGAAGTTGTGAGGTAGAAGAATGTGCTAAAGAAAAGAAAAGGATGAATGATCACTGAGCACTTGCAGCTGTATAACAGGCATGGATGGGACTCTTCCCACAAAGAGTAAAAGTAAACTTTTGGACAAAAAAACAGTTTCTTATACTCTAAGGAATGATGATGTAGACCCAGAGAGGTCACCAAGGAAGAAGTTATCTGGTGATGGTCAGAAGAAAAAGAATCACAGAAGAGTGGTTGGTAGGTAACTCCCAAATGTGTAGTATCAAGGCAGCTATTTGTCAACCTGACATGAACAACACAAAAGACTAAATTTTTCTCTGAAAATGTATAGTATCTGAGATCTGATGGAGAACCTCCTAAGACTCATTAAAATCTGACATGCACTGCTCATTCTTGTGGATTTGCATAGGGACAAAGGATATTGCTAGAATGAACCCAGAAAACACTGCTAAGGATTTTGAAGTTCTAGGTAAGAAACCAAAAGACTTGGGGCATGGGAGATGTTTTTTTTTTAACACTGCTATTGATTGAAGATAGGGGCTCCAGAAAAACAAAGAAAAACACCTGGGAAACAAGCAGCTGGTAGAGAAGGTGCTTGAAAACAAAATTTATATTCCTGGATGATGAAAAGCTCTTAACCAGGATGAAATATAACAAAAGTCAGCAGATATGCATATTTCACTGGAGCCCTTCAGTTCTGGTCAAGAAGAATTAAGCTAGAAAAAATGGGAAACAAACAAAAAAAACCCCAACCTATCTAAGATTTATTTTCCAAGCCAATTGCCAAAAAGAATAACCAGTCCCATGTAGGAAGAAGGTACCAATAGAAAAAACCAGTCAGGTACAGGAAAAACTACCAGGAAAAAAAGAGCAGCAATGAAATGTGTGGCTTTAGACATCTTTACACAAATGAGGATATTAAACAAGGGGAACTAGAGCTCCTAATGTAAGCAAGAGATTAGATGGCAGGAAGTATCTTTGTGTCTCAGTGGGGTGGGACACATGACTGGAATGTAGTTGAGAATCAATTTAAAGGGAAGGGGGAATAGCATTGACCATTAACGTACTGTACTCCAGAGAGAAAATCCAGGAACATCAATAAAGGAAGCTCAGTGGAAAGCATCAGGACCACTTGTGGGAGAAACCAGTCTGAGGCATGTCCCAAAGATCAGTGCCCACAAGTAAGATATAAAGGAAGGACTCAGAGGCTTGATATAGCGAAAGGGAACACTCTCACACCTCTGCTGAAACTCTCTCGTTTTCTTTGCCAAAAGCATGTGGGGTAGGCTGTGCGAAGGCAGAGAGAGAGCTTATTAGGGGGGCTAAGAGCAGGCCCAGGCAAGACAGGAATTCTCCCTGCATTGCCATTCCTCTCTCTTCCTCTTACTTTCCCCACTCCTGGCCCAGTTCACTTCCACATCTTGGTTAATTCCTGTTTCTATTCCTCACTCTTATTGTGTTATAAAGTTGTGGACTTGGTTTAGAAGCTCCTTGGAAATGGACCAGACATGGAATCCATGATTCATTTTTTTGCTCTTCTCAGAAGTTGAGGTTACAGATGAATTCACTGATCCACATATAAATATCAAAATCAGAAATCAATCCTGATAATCAACTGATAAAAAGATGAGGAAGAAAAAATTGTAAGTTTTGATTGTTAAAAAGTAAGCATTTGGGGCAGCTAGGTAGCACAGTGGATAGAGCCACCAGGCCTGGAAACAGTAGCTCCGGGGTTCAAATGTGGCCTCAGATACCTTCTAGTTTTTTGACCCCAAGCAAGTCACTTAACCCAAATTGCCTAACCTTTGCTATTCCTTTTTTAAAGTTGATACTAAGAAGGTATAGGTTTTTTTAAAAATAACAAATTAGTATGCTTCTAAGTTTTTTTTATTAAATCTTCCTTAGCCATCTTATCCAAATAGTTTGTATGCAAAATAAGTAAATTTTGACACATGTAAAACTCAGTGGAATTACTCAATGGCCATAGGAGTGGGGCGAGAGGAGAAGGAAAGAACATGAATCATATAACCATGGGAAAACACCATTCTTGTAGGTTAAAAGACCATGCCTTGCAAAAGCATTATATTTGCAACTCAGGCTTTGTCTTAAATAAGTTGAGAATTTCAAAAAGAAAAATGCTTTTACTGACATTGATATTTTGTTGTGGATTCAGCCTATTTCTCAGAGGAGCAAGTAGAATTTTTAGAACAGTGCTCATATTGACTTGTTTGCCTTGCCAAAAATAAAGATTTATTGTCTTTCAAGATAAGTATTGACTAAATATTGATTTAGTTTGTCAATTCATTGTTTTCCTAGGAGACCAAAGACTAATGAAATTTAGTTTTAGTATATGCCTACGTATCATTTTTTAATTTATTGTAATCTTAAAGCAAAAATCCATAAGAGTAAGCTAGTATAAATATACCTGAGTTTTTTATGTGGCAAAGAAAACATTCTGCTTATATTTAAAGTAATACTTATATCATGCCATTTTCCCCATGTTTATGTGATATAGACCATTGTAAAACTTATTTTTTTAAATAATGTGTAGAGACCTTCCATACTATAGGGAATATCCTAAATATTCAAAATGTATGTTAAACTTCAAAGACAACCAATAGAAAGATCGTGTTTTTAAAGACTTTTAAAATCTTAAAAAAGCAAACAAATAGCCCTTGCCTTTTGTCTTAGAATCCATATTAAGTATCTGTTCCAAAACAGAAGCGCTGTAAGGGTTAGGCACTTGGGGTTAAGTGACTTGCCAAGGGTTCTATAGCCAGCAAGTGTATGAGGTCATTTTAGAACCCAGGGCCTCCCATCTCCAGGCCTGGCTTTCTATCCACTGAGCCATCTAGTTGCTCCTCTTCTTGCTTTTTTTGTATATGTACCATGTACTGCTGAGAAAAAGGCATATTCTTTTTTATTCCTGTTCGGTTTTCTTCAGATATCTATTAACTCTAATTTTTCTAGCATTTCATTCACTTCCCCTTACTTCTTTCTTATTTATTTTTTGGTTCGATTTATCTAATTCTGAAAGGGGAAGGTTGGGATTCCCCATATTTCTTTTGTTTAAGTCAGTATTTGTCCTCGATTAATTGGGCTTAAACTACTTTAACACTATTCCCACAGCTTTTCTTCCTTTTCTTCCCCACCTTTGATTTGTCAATTTGTTCCCTAGTTTGGGGGCTTTATATAAATTAGTGAATTATTTTAATTTAGTTATTTTGATCTCTATTCCAGCTTTTTCTCCCTTTTGGTTAAATGATTTGTTCAAAATCATCACTTCTCTCTTTCTAACTTTTGTTAATTTTTAACCTGTGCCTTTTTCTAAGAAGGAATAAGTAAAGATATAAACTATGAATCAGAATAGAAAGGAATAAGAACTAATGAAGTAAACAAAACAAAGAAATTCTTCTGCCTCTGTCACTTCACTATTCACCCAGAGGCTTGACAAAAGTACATCACCCATTCTCTAACATCCAACTCTATTCTCTCCATTTATTAACCCATCTCTCCACTTTATAATTTTATCCTACAAAATGTTTATTCTCCCTGAGTTCATGGTGTGTTAGTGTTATTCCTCCACTTCTCTTGTTTCTTAAAATTGTGCTTATATCTTTATCTCCATATCAGCCAATTAATATTTGTTAAGCAATTATTTATGTTCCAGCACTGTCCTGAATGCTAGGTGTACAAGGAAGGGGAAAAAGCCATTTCTGGTCTAGAGGAGCTTGAAGTCTAATATGGTAGATGGCATACATCACCCATGTAAATATACAGTCAAAATATACACAGCGTAAATTGGAGATACTATCTCAAAAAAGAAAGTGCTGAAATTAATGAGGTCAAGATGGGGTTTTACCTGAAACTCCAAGGGAGCCAGGAGGCAGGGATGAAGAGGAAGAGACTTCCAGACCAGACATGGAGAGTAGCCAATGAAAACAATCATAATCAGGGGATGGAGTGTCTATTGTGAGGAACTGCATAAAGGTTAATGTCACTATATTGCAGAGTTAGGGGGCGGGGGCAGAGTAAGAAGAAAAAAGACTGGAAAGGTAGGGCTTTAAAACCAAACAGAGGATTTTATAGTTGATCCTGGAGATGATAGGGAGCCATTAGAATTTATTGAATAGAGCTTAACATAGATCTATTCTTTGGCAAGATCACTTTTTTCTTTCTTTTTTTAAAACTCCTACCTTCTGTCTTAGATTTGATGCTAAGTATCAGTTAGTTCCAAGGCAGAAGAACGGTAAGAGCTAGGCAGTTGGGGTTGTGAATTGCTCAGAGTCACACAGATTTGAACCCAGATTTGTAGCCAGATTTGAACCCAGAAGTTTCCAATTCCAGACCTGGCATTCTATCCATTGAGCCACCTAGCAGCCCCAGGAAGATCACTTTGATGACTGAGTAAAGGATTGACTAGAGTGAGGAGAGACCTGTGACAGGAAAACCAATCAGCGGGCTGTTGCAATAGATCAGGCTTCAGGGCCTTCACCAGAACTGAGGTAATGTCAGAGGAGAGAAAGGGTCATTACAAAGGTAAATAAGGCTTGGATATGGAAGATGAGAGATAATAAGAATTCAAGGATAACACCTAAGTTGTGAGCCTCAAAGGAATAGGGAAGTACTAAAGAGGGTAGGGATTATAAGCAAAAGATAATGAGTTCAGATTTGGATGTGGTGAATTAAATATGTCGGTGGGGAACCCATTTCAAAGTGTCCAGTAGGCAGATGGAGATGCAAGGCTATATATACTTTATACTATATATAAGACTTATACTTTTCAATCACTTGATGATCTTTCTTTGTTTTCATTTTCTTTTACCCAAAAGGTCAGTACTTTTATTTCATTTTCTCTTTAAAAAACAAAAACAAAAAAACCTCCTCTAAACATGGAGTAATTTATTTCATTACTTATTTTTCCTTAATAATTATATTATTTACATTTATTATGTTTCTACTGCATGGATATTTTTGCAAATTGACACTCTACTTGCATATGTTTTTCCTCTTCAGGAATACTTCGTATGCCTACTTTTAAAAACATATTTTTTCCTTTGATGATTATGTTCAGGTTTTCAAACTGTCAATTTGTGTTGCAATTTGAATTAATTTGATTTTTTTTTTGGACTTTGGTATTTCATTCCATTTTTTGGTGTAAAGTAAGTAGACTATAAAGAAAAATATTGTGTTATTGAAATTTCCTTTTCTTTATATTCAAGGGTATTTCTCCTGGCTACTTCCACTTTGAGTTACTCATTTTAGCCTTTGGTGTATCTTGGAGTTTGAAGTAGAAAGTGTTTTGCTGCTTGTTGTTCTTGTTTCTATTGCAGGAAATCTGTAGTTTCTTTTGGTGATTTCTTTTCTATATTCAGAAATTTTGGGCCATTTTTCTTTGATTATTTCTTGAATTATATGTTGAGGTTTTCAATTTATCATGTTTTTCTGAGAGATCTATGATCCATAAATTGTCTTTGTGCATTTTATTCTCAAGGCTGATTCCCTTGGCATATATAAATATGTATTCTTTTAATACTTTTGCCTTTTGCATTTGCCAGACTTTCTTCAATTCCAGTATTTTTATATTACATATTTGATTTTTTGGAGAAACTGCCTGCTTTGGATTCAGTTTTTAAAAAATCTGCCAATTGAGGTTTTAAAAATTATTATTTCTGTTTAGAAAGCTACTTATGACAACGAAATTCTCGATTTCTTCTCTTATGGATTTTATTTCTTTTTTTTTAATGATGCTGGAATTTCTTGTTCCATGTTGCCTTGGGATTCCACAAGATTCATCAAGCATTGGTTTTCACTTTCTTTTATCTTATACTACTTGTTAAGAAAGCTCCATAATTAAAAAAATATCATCTATCTGCTTCCAGAGAAGGAACTGATAGAGTGTGAATCCAAACCAAAACAAACTTTTTTCACTTTCTTTCATAAAGTTATTTTTTTGGTTTGAGTTTCCTTCCACAAAAGGAATATGGGAAAATATGGAAAAATGTTTTATAGGATTGTATATTTAAAATCTTTTTCAGATACTTTGCCATCTTAGCAGGAGCTGAGGGCAGAATTTGAGACTCAAAATTCCTTTAAAACTGTTGGAAACTTTTTACATGTAATTGGGAAAAAATAAAATAATTTTTAAAAGAAAGCTTCATAATCTTTTTGAAGGTTTATTGCCCATTCTTCCTTCTAATTTTTCAGTCTTCTCTGTTGATTTGTGCTCTAGATTTTTATGAGTTTTCCTGCTTTTGAGATCTTTGGTGCATCTCCCTTTTTTCCTTATATTCCGCTGACACTCACTTTTGATTTTCTTTCATATTTGCCTGGTGAACATACCCTAAGGGTTAGACTACAGAGCTTCCTTAGCCTTATATTCCTTTGGGGGATTTTATATTTCTCTGGCTTTGGTCTTTGCCCTGAGTATATTCTGCCTAGACAGGACAAATACTAGATGGATTTCAATCTCCTTTTTATCAGACTCAAGGCAGTCATTTTCACTGGTCCATGACACTGGTGCCTCCCTTGCTCTTCTAATTTTTTTCTCTGGATAAGATAGATCATCATCTGCTACTTTATTGCATAGTTGGGGAAGAGCATTGAATCTTTACAGCTTTGTGGGAGTTCCTAAACTAGAAACTGATATAGGTAGAAGGTAGCACACTAGCTCTACTCTCTTCTCCCCATATGGGTGAGCAGAATCAATGTTTTTGACTTAACTTTGGGGGTGATGAGGGAATGAAGCAAATTCTCTGAAATGAAAGGGAATCCCAATATGAACCCCAGGCATGAACCAATGAGTAGTTTTTATATCTTTGCTAGAAGTATGAAGATTGCTGGGAGAATTTTGCTTGGTAAGTGTTTTAAAATTGCATTAATTCATAAGGATTTTATTTTGCTTGAGTTCTCTTTTTTTCCATCTTATGTATTCATTTGTAATAGTTCTACATCTGGAACATAATTCATCTATTTTAGAGATTTGGGGGAATTGGTAGGGACTAAGGAAAGTGTCTAGGTTGCATCTTATTTGTTCTATGATCTAGAACTCAGGATCATGCTTTTTCAGAATGGCCAGCCTTCTTTAGGAGCGTTGATTCAGTACTGATGGAGTAAAACATTATTATGATTTTGAGGTGTCATTTGCCATTCTGCAGTATGAAGAAGCAAACTTTTCCATAGTTAGATGCATCTACCTTGGCCTACATAGCAGCTGTCCAGTGATTTTTTTTTTCTTTCTTTTGCATAGCGGAAACATTTACTTTTTATATTCTTGAAAATGATGGTTGCCATAGCAACTGTCAGAATATAGTTTTCAAATGCCTTCTAGTGTTAATATCAATCTGTGCCAACTAAATCAGGAACAATTTTCTTTCAAATGTATCTTTAGTTTTTATAACACTGAACTATTGTGCCTTAACCCCTTCTCTGTGTTTTTATGTCTCTGTTAAGAGATCTATTCAGTGTTAACCCCTTTGATATGTTACATAACTTTAATTAAGTTCCTGGCAAACATAATTCCTAGGTCGTAATATCATGTTGCTATAAGAACTATTTGTAAAACAGTCCATCAACAAACATTTATTATATAAGCCTTCTATATTCTAAGCACTGGAATAGGCACTAGGAATCAAAGAAAGGAGAAAAAAAAAGTCTCTGTTTTCAAGGAGCTCACATACTAATGGGAGAGGTAACATGCAGGTAAACAGTACCCTTCTTGCCTGTTGGGCCTCTGGACCTTGAGAGAGAGAGATTAAGAAATTCCCTTTAACATAGCTCTGTACAAACTTGTTACACTGTTATAGATAGATATCAATAGAGGTATGTAGATAGATTAGAGGCAATCACCAGAGGGGCCTGGGAAAGGCTTCTTGTTGAAGGTAGAATTTTAGCTTTGACTTAAAGGGATCTAGGATACGAAGATGAGAATTCCATGCATAGAGCCAGGGAAAATACCCAGGGGTTGGAGATGGAGTGTCTTGTTTGAGGAACACAAAGAATCCAGTGTCCTTGGATTGCCAAGTATATGAGAGTTGGGTGAATAAGGTTTGAGAAGACTGGAGCCTTAGCAGGGGGTCAGGTTATGAGGAACTTTGAATCCCAAAGAGAAGATTTTATATTTGAATCTTGGAGGTAATAGAGAGCCAGTGGTTCCAAGGAAGAACAGTAAGGACTAGGCAATTAGGTTTAAGTGACTTGCTTAGGGTCACACAGCTAAGAAGTATTTAAGATCAGATTTGAATCCAGGACCTCTTGTCTCTAGGCCTAGCTTTCTATCTATTTAGCCACCTCACTATCTCCTGGTACCATTGTTTTTTTACTGTTCACTCATTTTTCAGTTGTGTCCAATTCTTTGTGACTCTTTTTGAGATTTTCTTGGAAAACATACTGAAATGGTTTTGCTATTCCCTTTTCTAGCTCATTTTGCAGATGAGGAAATTGAGGCAAAGAGGGCTAAGTGTCTTGCCCAGGGTCACACAGCTAGTGTCTGAGGCCAGATTTGAACTCACAAGGAGAAGTCTTCTTGATTCCAGGCCTGTCATGCTAGTCACTGAGCCACCTAGCTCCCTCCTATAGCAAGAGATCTAAATCTCTATCTGTATCCATATCTATATATCATCTGTTGTTTAAAAACAGCCAGCCTGAGAGTCCAAAAAATCTCATTGTGTCTCTGACTTGTTTATATTGGCTTTGTAACCCTGGGGCTATCAGTATTCTAGACATTTTCAGTGCCCTAAACTCACTGTTTAAGAAAAGTTAATGATGTCTATTGGTAGGAGCATTTTCTCACTGGAAATTATAACAAAGAATTACAACTCTAGCTCCTTGGCCCAACCAAAAAAACCAAACAATATAATAATAACATTAGACTAAAAAGTCAACTTCTAATTTGAGTGAGAAGGGGTCTCCTTGTCATCTAGTTCTGATAGATTGTGAACAAGGAAAATTGACATCTACTGCTTCCTCTTGTGATCTTTGTGATATTAGATGAGTCACTTGACTTCAATTTATTTTTATTTTGTTTTTTTAAACCCTCACCTTCCGTGTGTGTATTGGTTCTAAGGCAGAAGAGTAGTGAATTCTAGGCAGTGAGGATTAAGTGACTTGCCCAGGGTGATACAACTAGGAAGGGTCTGAGACTAGATTTGAACCCAAGACCTCCCATCTCTGGGTCTGGTTTTCAATCTACTTCGCCCCTAGTTGCTCCTGAGTTGACTTCAATTCAGTTTGAACAACCACGTATTAAATACCTTCCATGTGCAAAGCACTTTCCTAAATCTTAGGAAAGATAACAGATTAAATGAAATACAATCCCTATTTTTGGTAGGACTCACAATCTGGCTAGTTAAGAGGATTTAACACGTTTGTATATCCTTTTATGGTACATGATAAATTCATAGATGGGGTATAAACTTAGGGTTCTGCAAATTATGAAGGGAGAAAGAACACTATTAACAAGAGGGCCAGTGAAGGCCTCACAGAGATGAAATTTAAACTAAAATTTAAAATTTAGGTAAGCTTTTTTTTTTTAACCCTTACCTTCTGTCTTAGAACCAATACAAAGTATTGGTTCTAAAGCAGAAGAGCAGTAAGGGTTAGGCAATGGGGGGTTAAGTGACTTGCCCATAGTCACACAGCCAGGAAGTATCTGAGGTCAGATTTGAACCCAGGACCTCCCACCTCTGGGCCTGACTCTCAATCCATTGAGTCACCCAGCTGCCCCCTAGGTAAGCTTTTAATAAACTGAGTTGAAGGCAAAAGGCATATAACATCAGAGAGAACACTTTTCTTCCAAGTTCCAAGTTAAAGCACAATTGTGCCACAACACTTTCTGTATTTCTCCATGCTTGTTAATAAGACTATTCAGAGAGAGTCTTTTATGTGTGTTTCATGATTGTTAGGGGTAGACCTGAGTCAGGCCAGTTCCCTGTTACCTCTGGTTGGGCAGAGTAACAAAATGAGGCACTGGTAAGTAAATGAAGAGTTAACAAAAAGAGGTTTACTTAGCCTTAGACAGAAAGTCCCTAAATATAGTCTGTGTCCTTGTGGAACTCACAATCTGTCTTGTGGGAAGATTTAGCACATGTTTGTATATTATTTTATGGCATATGATAAATTCACAGGAAAGGTGTAAACCAAGTGTTCTCAAATTACCAAGGGGGATGAGTACTACTGACTAGTGAGCCAGTGAAGGCTTCATAAAGAAGACATTTAAATTAGGATTAAAAGCAAGGTAAGCCCTTACCTAGAGTTTGGGGCAACTAGATGGCACAGTAGCTAGAGTGCCAGACCTCAAGTCAGGAAAACCAGTTCAAATCTGGCTTTAAACACTTGGTAGTTGTCCAACCCTGGGCAAGTCACTTGTGTGCCTCAGTTCCTCATCTGTAAAATGAACTGAAGAAGGAAATGATCTTTGTCAAGAAAACCTCCAAGGGGGTAACAGAGATGGACACAACTGAATTACAAAAGTTCTTAGTAGCCTGAGTTGAGGGCAAGGGGCATTATAACATTATAAAAAATATTTTCTTTTAATTTCTAAGTTAAACATTCAGTATGGATTCAGTTGTACTTAGCTAAGGTAGATATGACCTCTGTCTCCACAGGGAGGACCACACCCTCCAAAGTGTTTATTCTTGTGGTCTTGGGATGTCCACCAAGTTGTAAGGGTGCAGACTCCACATGGGTGGTCCTTTTTATGCCCTTAGGAGACAAGGAAACTATGTGTCAATATAACCAAAGGCTACTAGGAAACTATTAGTGGAGGCACAAAGGCCAGTTAGATCTCCAGGGATAGCTTTGTCATTTTTGGGGGGGTGGGAGGGGGAATTAGACCAATCCATGTTGAAGGGGGACGGAGTGGGGCAATATAATGATAGATACTGATCCTGTCACAGTGATAATAAAATCATTTATAAAAATGAAATTCATGGCAAATATCATTGTGATGATTCCTAATTCATCACATGAAGCAGTGATTCCCAAAGTGGGCGCTACCGCTGCAGCAATCCAGGGGGTGGTGATGGCCACAGGTGCATTTATCTTTCCTATTAATTGCTCTTAAAATTTAAAAAAAATTAATTTCTGGGGGGAGGGAGTAAGTAATATTTTTTCTGGAAAGGGGGTGGTAGGCTAAAAAAAGTTTGGGAACCACTGAGAGCAAAGGAATGAAGGTAAGAGGTCATAAAATAATGTTATATTCCAGTTTGGGCTAGAACATGGATTTTGTAGAGAGGAATGTTTGGGGATGAGGCCCAGAAAGTTTTATGTCATTCCCAATCTTTGGAAATGAAGTGTAGAATAACTGGTATATCTAGAGAATAAATCTCCAAGTATTTATATAGACAGATACCAACCCAATCTCCCTTCTCTATAGGATCCTTGAGGGCAGGCCTAGTCAAATGGTACTACCCATACATATTCATTGTATGACTAGCAAATTCCTCCTTCCTCTCCCACTAATTCACATGGTTTGTCACTAGCTGCCTAGATAAAAAATATCTTTCCTTTGTGACCACTGTAATGGAGGATTGCCAGGGAAAGGTGCCTTAAACAGTAAATATGGGTCCAGGTGGGTGTGAGAGACAGGAATGACAGGAAGGGGCCCACAAGTAGGGAAACTAAAGTTTAACAGCAAAGGGGTGTCTGTTATTGAATTGGCTGTTAGGTCCAACTGCCACTCTGAAGCACCAAGCCTAGGCCTATGGTAATCAGCAAAGTAAAGGTAGGAGTTTATAAGTTAAGGCAACACATTTAATCAAGGACAAACTAAGATTAAGGATGAGAATAGGGTTAAAAGCTAAGGACAAACCATAGGGGCAGGGGAAGGACTTGACTACACTCTCCTATGATCTAAGCAAGACAGGGCCCAAAGAAAGCTGTACTGGAGTCACAAGGGAAAAGTTCCTCCCAACCTGGTTCCAGCCAGGTTTGGTCAGCTTAGCTGAGGACCTGAGGGTGGCTTTACTTGGGATCTCATGGCTAATCCAGGGATGGTTTCAGGATGCCAGGAGTCAAGTCCACCAGAACTGGTGATCCAAGGTATCCATGTAGGGAGAGATAGTTTGCAATGCTGTCCACCAGATCACAAACCAGTTCCCTACTCGGTGCTGCTCTGCAGGTCTGATGTCCTCTGCTCTAAGCCTTCACCACTCTCAGGATCCCGGGGAATCTGGATACAACTCCCCTAGCTCTGAGATCTCCCAGGGTCAGCAACAATTTGTGCCAACCACCAAAGAGTCCTTCTCAGGCACAAGCCACTTCCTCCTTCCCCTGCATTCCATTCAGAATGTCCATGATCCAGCTAAGGCTTTTCCTAGCCTGCTTACATACCTACTTTTAAACTTATGCCTCTTACACCACTCTCCATAAATATCTGCTCAGTCCTACTCTGGAATCTATTCTATTCTGCCTTCCCTTTCCATTGTGTCAGCTGTAACTACCATTTTATCATTTAACAAACAACATCTTACATCTCTTCCTTTTCCATTCCCTCTGTCTTACACTCACAGAAATCTCAGTCTCTAGAGAAGACAATATCAGTTGCTATCCAAATTCTAATTGCAGTGGTCTATAGGCTGTTAGATAATTTCTTCCTTTCTCCAAGGGTTCAGGACCTGATATATAGTCTCCTGTCCATGTCTAACCCCTTATGTCTTTGAGGACTAATGCCCTTCAGAGTGCTAATAATTCTTTCACAGTCTCTCAGATTGTTTATCAACATGACTCAAACTTTGGTCATATAAATGTGAGATCTTTGCCCAGTAACTAAGTATATTACTGAAGAGAATTAATCTTATTAATCTTGATATTTTTGCTGTAAATCACATTAGGAACTAAAAAGTTGCAGCTAACTTGAAGTATGTCACAGGTGCTCAGTGGAGAAGCTTATAAGGAGCTGGTGCAGTGGTTTTATTGTATCAAAAACAAGAAAATTATTTCATGGGATATTCATTCACCATCTGACTGGAGGATCTTACTTTACTTTGAGATAAACATTCAAAGTCATGAGAGGAGAGGGAAGTCAAAGGGGAGAATAGGTTCATATATGAAGTGGCATGGAACTAAGGAAGCTGGGTATTTTAAGAGTTGTAGGTGAGGAAAAACATTCCAGATATAAGGAATGTGTTGGTTTGGGGCAGGAAACAGGAAGAACCTATGCAAAGTCATGGAGGTGGTAGACTGAATATTATATATAAAGAATAGTAAGTCACTTAACTTCTTTTTTTTTATTATTTAATTTTTTTATTTTAATCCCTTAACTTCTGTGTATTGGCTCCTAGTTAGAAGACTGGTAAGGGTAGGCAATGGGGGTCAAGTGACTTGCCCAGGGTCACACAGCCCGGAAGTGTCTGAGGCCAGATTTGAAACTAGGATCTTCTGTCTCTAGGCCTGACTCTCAATCTACTGAGCTACCCAGCTGCCCCAAGTCACTTAACTTCTGTAAATCTCATGTTCCTTTTCTGTAATATGAGATGGTTGGACTGGATGATTTCTAAGGACTTTTCTAGATCTCAATCTCTAACCCAAATTTTTCATATCTAAACAGTTTCCCTTCCATGGCCCTTATAAGTCTTCCCCTAGCACTATTGCAAGGGGCCAAATAGGCAGTAACTAGGCCTAGATTTCAGTATTTCAGTTCTCTTTTTCTTACGTTTAGTTAGTGTGGTATATAAAGCACTGAACCTATGGTGAGGGAAACCCAAATTCCAGATTCTGCCTCAGATACTAGCTGGATGACTCTGGAAAAGTCATTTAATTTTTTTTGGCCTCAGTTTCCTTAGCTGTAAAATAGGGATGATAATAATAGCGCTTGTCTCTGTGTTATTGTGAGAATCAAATGAGAAACACTCAGCACAGTGTCTAGCACAGAGTAGGTGCAGATAAATGCTAGCAACTATTAATATTATTGTTTCCATTTCTTCTAAACAAATGAGAACTGCCACTCTTATTCTCTCTCCCTCTTTATGTTCTCTTTACCTGGTTTCTTCTTTTTTATGCTATTGCCTTCTGGGTGGTTTCGAATTAGAGAAAAGAAGGAGGAAGAAGCAACATTAGTATGGTATGCAGGTCACACTGTTCTTCCAGGAGTGGAGATGGATTTGTGCCAGGCATACTTGCTGACCAGTTCTCCCTTAGGCCACGTTACAGTTTCAAGTCAGCTGGGCAGAGTGACGGTTCAGTCTGGCTGTGGATAGTGTAGCTAGCTGACTCACACACACACACAAAAAAAAAAACCTTTCATTTTACCATGCTTTAGCTAGCCAAGCCAACCAGCCTCTTATTAGCAGAATAACTGGTATTACAATGGAGAATTGTGATGTCAGGTGTAGAATGATCAGCCTAAACAAAAGCCCAATCAACAAATTCCTTTAGTTGCCTTTAGTGATAGAACACTGGGAAGTGGAATGTACCAGCACTAACTTGAATTTTGGTTAAATGAATATATTTGTTTTCAAGAGTATATCTGAGAGGCCTCTGAGCTCTTCAGAGTATGTTTGTTAGAGGCTTGAAGTGGGGTGGGAAGCTATTTTTTAAAAGGCCATCAATACATTCTCTTCTGTGGGAGTTTTTGTTCTTAGGAATTGAATGCATTCTCTGAAAAGTTTTTAAATGAGGTTGTGAAGAATGTATTAGCTTTGATCCAGTTTAAAAACTATTTCCCACTATATATCCCACTATAAAATGCCCTTCATTTTGTAAACATTGAAAAAAGTCTTTTCTCTGATTAAAAGCACATAAAGATAACTTGTAGCTAAATTTTAATTATTTGCAAATGCTATGCTAAGGTGTTTTTCTCCTCATGATGAAATTTGACAAATTACAGGTTTAATATCCCTTAAAATGTTGTTTTAGTAGTCATTTTTAAGAATACATGGTATTTTTTTTTATTTGAAGCCAAAACGCTTACTAAAGTAATGGAAAATCACAATTTTAAAATTTTATACAGAATTATTTTTATATATTGTTACTTGGTTTACTATTATAATGTAAAGAGAGAAAATCTTGCAGTTCATTTAAAAAGTGGTCATTTATTTTCAGCCATGCATTATGTATAATAAAATAAATCCACTTTAAGCCCATAACTCATTTCTAATCCTCCTATCCCTTTTTTCTTTCCCACCCCATACCTACCAGTGGAAAATAAGTTATAGTTAGTCAATAAATATTTATTAAAGTCTTAATTCCATGCCAGGCACCTTGCTAAGAACCAGGTTACAAAGAAACACACACAAAAAAATTGTCCCTGCCCCTGAGGAACTCACATTCTAATGGGGAGGACAGCAATATCTGAATAATTATGGATAGACAGATATAGAAAGATTAGATGGAAAGTAACCTCTGAGAGAAGGCACTACCAGGAATGACCCAGTCCAAGAAGACCTCTTGCAGAAGGTAGACTTGAGTGCAATCTTGAAGGAAACCAGTGTGGCAAAAAGGTGGAAGTGAGAAGAAAGGACATTGCCAGGTGTGGGGAACAGCCAATGTTAAGGCATGGAGTCAGGAAAAGGAAAGTGGCATGTGAGCTGCTGCAAGGAGGCTTATGTTAGTTGGATTGTAGAGTTCATGGACAAGAATGAAGCGTAATGAGAAGAGAAAGGAAGGTTTCATTCTAGAAAGTGGTGAAGGGATTTGGATGCCAAGCAGAGGACTCTGTATTTGATCCTGAAAGTAATAAGAGGCCACTACGTTGTATTGAGTGGGAAGAGGGAGATATATGGGGAGATGACATGATCAGACTTAAACATCAAGAAAATCCCTTTGAAAGCTAAATGGAGAATGAGCTGTAGTGGGAAAATTGAAGTAGGGAGCTCAAACAGAAGGCTGTAGCAATAGTCTGGGCAAAAGGTCATAAGGATCTATATTAGGGTCATGGCTGTGTGGGTGAACAGAAGAGAATTCTATAAGAGATTTTGTAAAGATAAAAACAGTATTTTGCAACAGATTGAATATGTGGGATGAGTACAAGTGAGATGTTGAGGTTACAAGTCTAGGCGTCAAGAAGGTTGGTGGTACCTTTGACAATAATAGGAAAAATGGGATGAGAGAATATTATGGGGAAAGATAGTTATTTCTTTTTTTTTTTTCCCTTTTTTTTAACATTTATTAATATTCATTTTTAACATGGTTACATGATTCATGCTCCCCTTTCCCCTTCAACCCCCCCCCCGCGCCCCCCC
>NC_058132.1:603214449-603257139 GCF_016433145.1 Gracilinanus agilis | reverse complement strand
CTTATTGATACTTTTGATTTCTTTACCTGAAAATTGCCTATTCATGTCTCTTGCCCATTTATCAATTGGGGAATGGCTTGATGTTTTATACAATTGCTTTAACTCCTTGTATATTTGAGTGATTAGACCCCTGTCAGAGTTTTTCATTATAAAGATTTTTTCCCAATTTGTTGTTTCCCTTCTGATTTTGACTATATTGTTTTTGTTTGTACAAAAACTTTTTAGTTTAAAATAGTCAAAGCCATTTAAGATAGTTATTTCTATTCTGAACATGTTGAATTTGAAATGCCTGAAGGACTTTTAGTTTGAGATGTCTAAATGGCAATTGATAATGCAGGACTAGACAATGCTAAATTTATTTGGATTTATATATAAGGTACTCAATATATTTTGAGCTGGCAGTATGGTTCCCAAGATACACTGTGAACATCAAAAAGGCATTTTCCAAAATGATCCATGGTAGATATAACTAGCTCTAAATAAGACTTAGGTAGTTCCTGCAAATGGGGAATCCCTGGAAAGAGCTTCTCTTTCCTGGAAATCTACTTCTTTTGTGGTTAGAGGACAGGGGAAATTTGTGCCATTTTTTTTTTAGAGACCAATAATTTAATTTTAGGTCATTGATTGTGAGGAGTTGTGAGTACCCAGTTACACAAAGTTTTTGTTTATAGTCTTGAGAGAGTTTTAGAAAGGGTTCAATACACAATAATGTCCAATTCTATTACTGAGACCCTGGAAGTAATTTTAACTCTATAGTTGTAAGATAGGTGCCACCCCAAGAGGGAATGTAAGGGCAGATAAGTGGCTTAGTGGATAGAGAGCCAGCCCTGGAGACAGGAGGTCCAGGATTCAAATCTAGCTTCAGATACTTCTTAGCTGTATGAGCCTGGGCAAGTCACTTAACCCCAGTTGCCTAGCCCTTACTGCTTTTCTGCTTTGGAACTCATACTTTGTATTGATTCTAAAAAAGAAGATAAGGGGTTTTTAAAAAAAGAGTTCATGAAGGTAGAGCATTATGCCTATATCAAAGGCAACCTTTTTTTAAAAAAAGAGATTTTAGTAACTTATTTTTACATTGACTAGATTTTTTCCTATAGTACAGTTCCTCCCTTGTCCAAAGAACCATTCTTTATAACATCACTTTTAAAAAAAAAGAGAGCAAGAGAAAAAAACCTCAGTAAAATAGATTAATATATTGAAAAAGTCTGATGTTTTATGCAATTTTCCATAGCCATGACCCCCCAAGCTCTTCAAAGGAGTGAGAGGAGGTATCTTCTCATATCTCCTCTTTAGAGTCAAGCTTATTCTTTATAATTTCACAACATTCAGTTTCAGTTGTTTGGTAATGGTTCTTCATCCATGTTGTTGTAATCCTACATGTTATTTCCCCAGCTCTGCTTATCTCATTTTGCATCAGTTCATGTGAATCCTTCTATTTTCTCAATTCATTATGCTCATCATTTCTTACAGTAGAGTAATATTATATTCAAATTGCTTTCAAAGTTAACTAACAGTCCTTTAATTGTCAAATCTAATGATCTTTTCTCAGTCTTTACTCTTTTTGATATCTCAGACATCTCTTACATGATTGATCACCCTCTTCCTCTTGACACTCTCTTCTCTCTGGGTTTTCATTACTCTCCTCTATCCAGGTTCTCCTACTTGTCTGGCCACTTCTTCTTGGTCTCCTTTGCTGAATCTTTATCCAGGTCATGCCTGTTAAAATCCCACAGGACTCTGGCATGGGCTCTCTTCTCTTTTCCCTCTATAATATTTTATTTGATGATCTCCTCAATTCTGATAGATTCAACTATCATCTCTATGTTGACAATTCTCAGATTGTCTTTCCTGACCTCCATTCTCAAATTTCTACCTTGCCTATTGAACATTTCAAACTAGATGTCCCATAGTCATCTTAAATTTAACATGTTCAAAAGTGAATATTTATTCTTCCCACCCAACCACTTCCCCAGTACTATCAGGGGTACCATCAACTTCCCAGTCACTTAGGTTCACAATCTCAGGGTCATCCTTGACTCTTTACTTTACTCTCACCTCCCAAATCCAATCTGTTGCCACAGTGGACCATTTTACCTTTGTGACATCTCTCATATTTTCCCTCTTCTCTGATACTGCTGCTACCATCATGCAGTGACTGTGAGATACAGTGATACTATTCCTTCAACAAGACACTGTATCTTCATCTTCTGGATATTTGTGCTGACTCTCCCCCCAAATTGGAACATTTTTCTTCTTCCTCATCTCCTTCTCCTGTTTTCCCTGACTTCCTTTAAGTCCCAGCTAACATTTCACTCTACAGGAAGCCTTTCCTGATTGCCTTTTAACTTGAGTATTTGCACTCTATTGACCATTTCCACATTATCCTGTATACAGCTTGTTTGTGCATAGTTATTTGCATATTGTCTTCCTCTTTAGATTGTGGTCTCTTAGAGAATAGGGACTATCTTTTGTCATTTTTTGTATACTCAGAACTTTAGAACAGTGCCTGACAAATAGTAGATATTTTTAAAATATTTATTGGCTGTTATTGACTTTGTGCCACAATTTGTTTAGCCATTCCTCAATCAGTAGGCACTTACTTTTTAATCACAAAAAAAAAGTGAAAAGGAAGCTTTTCTGTGCTCTCTGTACTTGCCTAAATCCAAAGCTTAACTATGATTGTAATAAAGGCCTTTAATAAATTGGAATCGAAATATAATGCATATAGTAAAATCTACCAATTTGGAAATGGCAGCTCTGTAGACTAAAATGATAGTTACAATTGAGTTTTATAATTCTTCAAAAATCATTTTGATATTTTCATTTTAATAAACTTAAGTATGATTTTTTTACATCCAAGCTATCATTTTCAGAAATATGATCCTAAAGAAAAATAATAATTGCATGCATTCACACACACCCTCCTAGAACACCTGCCACAACTTCAAGCACATAGTAAGTATTCCATAATTACATGTTGAACAAATCACTAAAAAAACTCAACTTTATTATTTTGTTGTCCTGTATCATAATTGATGTTCATAATAATGGCTTGGAGGCTCTGTAAGATTTCCAAACTCTCAAGAAAGATTAAATTATGTCAGCATAGCAAATTTTATTTATTTAAATTATTTTAAAATGAATCATAAAACCTATATATGGTAAGTTATTAGACAAAACATTCAAGTCACCATCTCATCACCTAAATTTAATGAAATAATCTATGCTGCACAAAGTACTACACAGTATGGAAATGCTAGGCATGTCATAGTTAGCTTTATAGTTCAAATGAGCAGATCAGACATATGAAGACAGTGGCCTATCCAGAATTCCAGATGAGTAGAAAGGAAAAGCCTATATTGAACCACATCAATACAAGTGGCCCTTAAGGTTGTGAAGAACTCTTTCTTTGACAGTCAGAAGCAACATGCTGATTCCAGAGATTGCAAAATCTCAGACTTGGAAGGGACCTCAGTGGCCACCTAGTCCAATTCAGACCATGCTGGGATCCTAAAGAATGGAGATAGGAAGGGAATACATCCCTGGGCGAAAAAGCTTTGATTCGAGGGCCTCTTCTATTTTATACATTTGGTGCTGTAAGAGACTCACTCTGTGACTGACCAGCAACAAGAACAATGCCAAAAAAGAACCCTTCCTCCTGTAACCTATGTCATGAACAAGAATGTAATAGGCCCCACTCATGAGGAGCTTGCCTTCTATCAGGAAAGGAAGTATATAGGAAATAGATAAAAAATAAGTTCAAAGTAATTTCTTCAGGGTATGAGTAGGGAACTAGTAGCTAGGGATTAAGAAAGGCTTAAAAGGTAAAATCAAGAGAATTTTAAAATAAATAACAGATTGGGGAAGGTAGGTGTGAATCACAGCAAGTAGTCCTATTTGGTGCAGAGAATTATGGGTAATAAATCAGGAAAATGATGCTAGAACACATTGGGGAAGGAATTGAAATGCTAAGCAAAGGAGTGTCTATTTCATAGAGGCAATAGGGAGCCATAGTAGCTTCCTAAGACAGAGTTCTGACACAGTTATACCTATGCTTTAGAAGCATCACTTTGGTAGCTTTATGGAGTGTGGACTGGATAAAAGCAAGACTAGAAGCAACAAAATCATTAACTACCTTTTAGACTTATTACAGTGATATAGAACCTGAACTACTTTGGTAATTTTGTTTGGGATGCATGTTAGAGGCGATAAATATGACACTCCTAACTCCACATCTCCAACCAATTGCCAAATCTGGACATTTCTACATGTAGAGAATCTCTTATCTGACCCTTTTTCTCTATCTACATAGTTATTAACCTGAGGCTGAGGGTTCAGGCCCTCATTACCTCTCACTGAAACTATTACTTCAACATTCCTTTTATTCCAATCCATCTTCTGCCTTGTGACTAAAGTCATTTCCCCTAAAGGTCTCAACGATTGTAACTCCAGTAGCTTAAGAAGCTCCAAGGGGGCTCCTTCTTGCTTTTACAATCAAATATAAACTCCCAGTTGGACTTTTAAAAGCCCATCACTATGATAAACAATTTGTGGTATGTGATTGTGATTGAATCCTACTGTACTAAATGAAATGATGAGGGGAACAGTTTCAGAAAAACCTGGGAAGACATAGGAATTGATTGCAATGTGAAGTGAGCAGGACTAGGAGATCATTTTACACAGTAACAACAATATTATAACAATGATTAACTGTGAAAGACTTCACTACTTTAATCCAGATAACGACCTCAGAGATATAACTTATGAATTCAGTGCAAATTGAAATATGATTTTTTCATTTTTTCTTGTTTCTTTTGCAGTGTGACTAATATGGAAATATGTTTTACATGACTTCATATGTATACTTTTTATCATATTGCTTTCTTTTTCAATGGATGAGGAGTAATAAAAGGGGGGGGGTCAGAATTTAGAACTCAAAATTTTTAATGAAAGAATGCTTAAAATAAATAATTAAACAATTTTAAAAGTCCATCACCACCTGCCTCCAACCTTATTATACATCATTCCCTTTCCTGCCCTCTGTGGTCCAGGTAGACTGGCTTTTTTTGTTATATACAACAGTTCTATCTCCGTGCCTTTGTACTAAGTACATTCCCCATGCCTAGCATGCACTACTTCATACCTTCCTTATTCTGTTATTTACTTGAAAAAATTCTGTTGATGTTTTCCCTTTTACATGAAGCCTTTCTTAATCCCTAGCTAATAATTCTCTACTTCCACCTTGAGGGAATTGCCTTATTTTTTATCTGTATACTTATAGATGTACATACTCTGATGATAGAATGTAAGCTCCTTGAGGGAGAGACCCGTTTCCTTCTTGTTTCTGTAGGTGCTTCATCATGATATGGATTAAATGAAGTAGAGTTCTTTTTTGGTATTGCCCTTATTCCTTATAGTACTAAATGTATCAAAAAGAAGAACCCCTCAAATCTAAGAGCTTCACTGAATTCTTAAGCTTTCCTTTTCTTGGACATTCAGAAATGTCAAAACAGCTCTATTGCTTGTGAAACTTTCTGATATTTTACAGATAAAGAAACTAGGGCCCTGAAATGTTAAGTGACTTAGTTCAGTGATGGGCAAACTATTCCCCACCAGATCCAGGCCTTAGTTTGCCCATCACTGATTTAAGCAATTCCCTAATCACTATGCCCCCACATCCAGATATAGTGATTTAGGAATTGCTTAAGGCAGTGATGGGCAAACTACAGCCTGTGCAGGGAATAGTTTGCCCATCACTGACTTAGTTCAACGTGATAATAGCTATTAAGTAGCAAGAACAAAATTCAAATTGAGATCTCTCCACTGTACCATGCTACAGCAATTCCTAGAATATTGTAATGATGGAAATAACAAACACACAATGTTTCCTTCTTTTTTTTTCCCTTCAACAGGCTGTCAGCGATCCATAGGCTTGTCCAATGGAAAAGCCAAGGTGTGCAGTTATAGTGGATGGTATTACTGCAGTAGCTGTCATGTGGATGACCATTTTCTAATCCCAGCACGGATAGTTCACAACTGGGATATTGCAAAATATAAGGTAGTTGCTAAAATTGAAAATTTTTTTTTGTAACAAATTGGATATTTGTGCAATTTAAAACGGGTACTAATAACAGAAATTTTAAGTAAGCTCAATTCAGAATTCATACAAAATCTGTATAAATTTTTCTACTGCTTTCTAAGAGTCTGTTCCCAGCTTAACTTCCTATAGCCAAATGTCCAACAGGTTAATGTTTTATATATTTAATTTGCTCTCAAAAATTATAGCTGCAATTTATTATTTTCATTCATAAAGTCTTACAATTAACTGCAAGTGTCAAAAGAGAATTCTGGTAGATGGCTTTTTTTTTTTATTAGATGTTAGCATCTTCAACTTCACAGAACTAGAAAGGATAAAAATGAAATGATACCATATGTGTGAATATGCCAGTGATCTTTGAAAGAAAGCCCCTGTATAAATCCAAGGTATTTTTATATCTTAAAAGAGACTCTTTTTGAAATCCAACTGGTCAAATCATTTAGATTCTTATAAACCTTGATCACAGTGACCATTAGTGGGTATTATGCCAGGATGGGGGTGGGGGAAATAAGGAGATATGCAAGTTGAAATTTGAAGAGAAATTAAATCTCTTGTTTAAGTATCAGTATAAACACCCATAACTGATAAGAGGCTTCAGTTCAAAGTATTTTCTCTTGAACTTTCTCTCTTCCATTTAGCCTAAAAGAATCCCACTGAAGGCCTGCCTATATATTTTCATCTCTCAATTTCACAGGTTTGAGAATTTCCTTACTTTCTTGAAAAGTTAACCATGTAGGGCTAGTCTGGGGGAAAGAGATGGAAGTCCACATTCAAATGTGAAACACACTATCCAGGAGTTGGAGAGCACCTAGACATTTCAAATGGTATTTTTATATTTGTGTGACAAAAGAGGTGCTGGCTAATGTTAACCAATTGATGCTGGATCACTTTGAATATTATTCCTCAAAACTTAGAGTTCTGTAGAACAGCCATCCAGGTTACAGGGTTGAGGGCAGCTAGATGGCTCAGTGGACAGACTGCTGGGTCTAGAGTCAAGAAGACCTGAGTTCAAATATGGCGTTAATCACTCACTAGCTATGTGACCTTGGGCAAGTCATTTAACATGTTTGCCTAAAAGTCAGTTTGGTAGTCTAGTGGACAGAGCACTGGTCCTGGAGTCAGGAAGAACTGAGTTGAAATCCACCCACAGACATTTAGTGACAGTGTGACCCTGGACAAGTCACTTAACTTCTATTTGCCTTAGTCAACTAGAAAAGGAAATGGTAAACCACTCTGATATCTTTACCAAGAAAACCCCATGGACACCATGGCCCATGGTATCATAAAGAGTTGGGCACAACAGTACACATTTGAATCTAAAAAAAAAAAAGGACATAAAGAGTAGGGGCATAGGAGGCTCCAAAAGCCACTCTGGAGCCCTCACTCAGTTCAGCAACACTTTTTAAATACACTCTAAGGAGCTGACCTGGGTTTTGGGAATAGCAAGATAAAAAACTATATAGACTCTCTCCTCAAGATTCTTATAGCTTGTTAGACAAATGTGTATAAAATAAAATAGCAGGATAGGAACATCCAAGATATAGGGATAGAACATAGGATAGCTAAAAGAGGGAGGAAACAGAGTTCTACATATCCAATAGCTAGGACCATGTTGGTGACCCTATGGCACACTTACTGTGTGCTGGAGGGGTCTGCTCCCTTTCCCCTCTCCATGTGTGCCTGAGGACATTTCTCCCATCACCCACTCCTCTGCCTAGCAGCCCAATGGGAGCACTTCCTCCCTACCTAGATGCAGTGTGAGGATTGCAGTTTGAGCACTCGGTCTCTAAAAGGTTTGCCATCACTGGGCTAGGGCTTTGGGTGGAGGAGCCAAGAGCTGTAAACACCCAGTAGTCACATAGGGCTTCACTGTTTTCTAGCATTTTCATAGCTAATAATCCCAATGATGATGATCTGCAGGCATCAAGAAAAGGTAAAAGAGGATGTTCAATCTATTCTATTTAAGAAGACAAAAAATAGGGGCAGCTGGGTAGCTCAGTGGATTGAGAGTCAGGCCTAGAGACGGAGGTCCTAGGTTCAAATCTGGCCTCAGACACTTCCCAGCTGTGTGACCCTGAGGAAGTCACTTGACCCCCATTGCCCACCCTTACCACTCTTCCACCTAGGAGCCAATACACAGAAGTTAAGGGTTTAAAAAAAAAGACAAAAATTATATATTTTAGTAAGATTTCGATTCCAAATACTAAAATTTTTAAAGTTTTTGTTTAAGAGAGTTTCAGATATATACAAAATTTACTTGGTTCACACCCTAATTATTCCAGATGAGGCTTTCCAGTGTTATAATAAAATTTCAGACTTATATTCAGGTAAAAAAATCAGTAATCAATACTTGTAAAAGTCATTTCATGCTAGTCAGATTTAAAAATTCATATATGGCATTGCATCTCCCCCAGTGCCCAGAAAGACTCATGAAATTCAGAGCAGTATATTGAATAGTACTGCATGTGATTTAGAGACTCTCAGTATTTTGAAATCCTAGACATATTTGGTTCCAGAATGCTGTAGTTCAAACATGCCATCTTTCCTTCATGGAAGCAAGCTTTTCTTAAGCACCTACATCCCAGGAACTGTGTTAAACTAAAACCAAAAGTATTATCTTAAATGCTATCTTCCATATTCTCTTCACCTAATTATGAGAGAAAAAACTTCTTTGGGGAATATATATGAACACATAGATATGTAGTTATCCTATCTACATGCATGTATATATGTAATATATAAAGTTTAAATGTGTATGTATATATATGTTCTATATCAAGTTTATTTCTGTAGCATAAATTTAAATTATATACCCCCCAAGCAAAATGTTTGAAAAAAGGAACCTATTCATTGTTACCTTACTCTACTTCCATATTTTTCTCTTTCAAGTAGTTTTGAATCTCTACCAGTTTTGAAGAGAAAATACAGTATAATTTTTCTCCCACTCTTTTCCTTTGGTTGTTAGCAGCAACAGCAAGCAGTTAGAAGGCTTGGGTAGAGCAAATGAAGTTAATGATTCCATTTGCATAAAGTTAAAGGTAAAGTACTAAAGTCAAAAACTTGGCTCAGCCTTTAGAGTAACTATGCTTAGATTTTTCCACTTTGTTAACCAGAAAAATCATTTTTGCTCACAAATGATGACCTAACTAGACTGGCTGCTTCCTGAATGAGTCCATCAGTCTCTTATACCAGCACTTTAGATTTAAAACAAACTGATTTTAGAATTGAAGAGAGCAGGAGACAGAAATAGGGGTAGATTTCATTTGAATTGTTTTGTAACTATTTTCTTGAGATGCCCCCTACAAAAACCTGTTTCTTTATTAAGACGAGACCAACAAGGATGGAAGCATGAGAAGAAATAGTGGCTTAGCTCTCTCCAACAAGGTTCAAGGAGGAACACCAGACCAAGTAGTGGTCCAGAAATCCAAGGAGAAACCACAGTGAGTCATTTTTCCAGCCCATGTCAGCATAGGGAGATAGCCAGAGGCTCGTGGAAACAGCTAGAGGCCTATGAACACTGGGAAGGTAGTCTGATCAGGAATGCCACACAGAACCTTCTAGCAAGGGGACTGGAGTAGGGCCAGTGGAGCTATGAACCAGGACAAGGATTAGTATTATGGATCTGGCATGGATGGGGTCTGAGGCTGTGGACTAAAAAGATTGTAAATAGGAGGCAGCTAACAACTTTGTCCTAAGACACCACCCCCATCCTCCAGCTGGGTCAGATCTGGCAGGAGCTAAGGAAACAGTCAGGATTCCAGGGTGGATCAGACCTGAGGTTGTGTGCTATGAAGATGAAAATAAAAAATTAAAAAAGGAAGAAGGAGCAAAAGAAAAGCGAAAAAAGAAAAAATAAGGAAAGAAGCAGCTGTGCGATTTTTATGTAGGATTGGGTTGTAGATTCATTCAGGCCTTCAAGAAGCATTTATTAAACACCAAGCATTGTGCTAAGTTATGGAGTTAATAAAGAAAGGCAAAACCCCCAAAAAGGGGGGAAAACAGTCTGTGCCTGCAAGGAATTCACAGTTTACTGGGGGCTACAACATGCAAACAGCTGTGCACAAACAAGATATAAAAAGGGTAAATAGGAAATAATCTCAGAGGGAAGGCACTGAGATTAATGAGGGCTGGAAAAGGATTCTTCAGCCTAAAGACCTAGACTAGGGCCTGCAGCTAAGTAACCAGGACAGGTAACTTATATTTTTCTGAAACTACAGAACCTTCTAGCTGCCTGTTAAGGGCTGAACTAGCAGGAGTCTACTAGTAAAGTTCCAACCAGGAACAAGCCTACAGTTTTATCACCCAGACTCGGAGACTTACAAAACCTGCATCAGGAAGGTAGAGATCAGAATTTGCCCCAGATCAAATCACTTAGGATGTGTAAAACATTTGCAGTTCCCTTGCCTAAGCCACCCATAAGATCCTTAAAGAACACAACACCAAATATTGAGAGAAAGAAACAACAGGACCAAACAAGGCTCTGAAATATCTTTCAGAAGTAATCAGAGCCTGCCCGAACCCAAAGTTCCAATTTGGGAAATAAAGCTAAAAGAATGAGTAATTAATCAAACAAAAGAAAGACACTCATATTAAAACTGCTGTGGGGCTAGGGATGCCCAATACACAAACACAGATGAGAATAACTCCACAACATCAACAGCAACAGAAGTTATACAATTTGACCACAAGATCAACTAGAATTCCTAAAAGAAATAAAGCATGTTTTAAAATATCACATTATCAATGTTTTGGGCTTTCTTGAGGAAAGACTTGAAAAAGAAATGAAGGCACTTTAGAATGACTTGGAAAGAGACTTAATAGCAAAATACAAAAGGAATAAAACTTTACCAAGTAACAGACTTACTCAAAATTAGAATGGATCAAACAGAAGCTAGTGACTCCATGAGAGAACAAGCAATATTAAAACAAAGTCAAAAGTCTTTGAAAAAGAGAAAAGCTTGTAAAGTACCTCACCTTTATTTTTTTTTTTTCAATCTGACCTGGAAAATAGGACAAAAAGAAAAAAAATCTTAAGAACTATTAGTCCACTTGAAAGTCATGAACAAAAAAAGATATGTTTCAAGAAATAATAAATGAAAACTGACCACACCTATTAGAACCAGAAGACAAAAAAAAATTTACTCTCTATTTATTCATACCACCTACCTCTAAATGAATACTTTAGTCAAAAATTTAGTTCTTCCAGGTAAAATATTTTTGTGTCTAGAGAAAGAAAGAATTTCAGGTACCAGCGAACCATAGTCAGGATTACACAAAATTTGATTACTAACACTTTAAAGGAAGGAAAGCTTGGAATAAGATATTGCAAAAAACAAAGCTATAGGTGGACAACTAAGAATAGCTTACTCATCAAAACTGAACATAATCTTTCAGGAGAGAAATGGATCTTTAAAGAAATATGAGACTTGTGAGCATGCCTGATTGAAAAATTTGAACTGAATAGAAATTTTGAAATGAAAACATGGAAATCAAGAGAAATATAAGAAGGTTAATACAATACATGTGAACATTTGGAAAAGATAATGCAAGAATGGAGGTTTATATTCCAATGAGAGCAAAGAAATATATTGTCAAAACCTTAATGCTATTAACATAGAGGGACATAAGATAAAGAACTTGAATACTATTTTATTATGTTTTGATGATCTTAAAGAAATAAAGTGAAAAGGAAGGGGAAAGGAATACAATCGAGAAGAAAAAGGGAGGGAAGGAAAGAAATTTGTCTTACATAATTTAGGTTTAAAAGTAGACTATAAACAAGGAAAGAGAAGTTTGAACATCATTTGAACCTCACTTTCATCTAAATTGGTCAAAGGATAGTAAAATACATATATTCACATAGAAAGATTTTAGAGTAGAAATACACTTAAAAGGAAAAGAGGAGGGAAACAGGAGAGGGAAAAATCAGGAGAAAGAGGAAGGACAAACTCAGAGAAAGACTTTTCAAAGGCAAAACAAACTCCAGGTGGATCATGAAAGGAGTTTAAATGAATAAAGAAAGGGCAGACTCTTGTTTGGTATCTGGGTAAAGGGAAGTGAAAAGCAGGGAAAGGATGGTAGAATATAAATCACTGGTGCTCTGCACGCTCCTAATTCATCACCCTCTTCTTTTTAAAAAGGAAAGAGGTAGGCAAAAAGTATATATGAATAGATTATTGGGAAGAACATACAATTAATGATAATAACTGTGAACATGAATAAGATAAACTCGCTCATAAAACAGAAGAGGATAGCAGAACAGTTTGCAAAGCATTATCTAACATGTATCTCAATAAACAAACTTGATTTGTAAAGATTCATAGAGTTTTTTTTTAAACCCATGACTTTTCTGTGTATTGGTTCTTAGGTGGAAGAGTGGTAAGGGTGGGCAATGAGGGTCAAATGACTTGCCCAGGGTCACACAGCTGGGAAGTGTCTGAGGCCGGATTTGAACCTAGGACCTCCATCTCTAGGCCTGACTCTTAATCCACTGAGCTACCCAGCTGCCCCTCACAGAGATTTTTTAAAAGGTTCGAGGGTGGGAGTTTGAGCTGAAACTAAATTCATTATGCTTCAGCTGAACTAAAAAAATAGGGATAACAATTATGAGCTCATAAAAGATAAAGCAAAAAAAAATGTGATTAAAAGAGATGAACAGGGAGACTAGAACATCCTTAATTAATATAAGTACTTAACTTAGATGCACTAAATGACATTGCATCTAAATCTTTTAAAGAAGAAGATATATCGTATATAAAAGGTCACATTGTAAATAAATTAGAAGAGCAATGAAGACATTACCTTTCAGATCTGTGAGGTGGGTAAGAGTTTATAACCAATAAAGGGATAGAGATTTCAAAATATAAAATAGATGTTTTGATTATATGGAATTGGGTTATCCACAAACAAAACCAATGCAGTTAAAATTAAAAGGAATACAGTTAGCTGAGGAAAATCTTTGTACAGCAAATTTCTCTGATAAAAGTCTCATTTCCAAAAAATAAAAAAAAAATTCAGGTTTATAAGAATAAGAGTCATTCTTCTATCAATAATTATCAGCATGTAAAGAAAGTTTTTAAAGCTGTCCACCAAATGAAAAAATATTCTAAAACACTAATAGAGAAATGCTAAGTAAAGCAACTCTGAGGTTTTACCTCATACCCATCAGACTGGCAAAGCCGAAAGAAAAGGAAAATGCCACGTTTGAGGGGCTTTGGGAAAACAGGCACATTAATGTATTATTGATAGAGCTGTGAATTGGTAGAAACATTCTAGAAAGCAATTTGAAACTCTGCCCCAAAAAGCTATTAAACTCTATGCCTTTTAACTTAGTGGTGCCAATTCTAGGGTTATAGTCCTAAGAATATTTTTTAAAAATCAAAGAAAGGGGGCAGCTGGATAGCTCAGTGGAGTGAGAGTCAGGCCTAGAGACAGGAGGTCCTAGGTTCAAACCCGGCCTCAGCCACTTCCCAGCTGTGTGACCCTGGGCAAGTCACTTGACCCCCATTGCCCACCCTTCCCAATCTTCCACCTATGAGACAATACACCAAAGTACAAGGGTTTAAAAAAAAAATCAAAGAAAGAGAAAAAGTACCATACATTAAAAAAAAACATGTATTGCTGCTCTTTTTGTAGCAGCAACAATTGAAAACTAAGGGGATGTCCATCAATAGATGGCACATAAAGATTATAGACTACTGTTGAGACATTTTGAAATGGAGAATTTCAGAGAAACTTGGTAAAGCTTCTATGAAATGATAGAGAATGAAATGAGCAGAACAAAAAGAACACTATTCCATAAGAATAGCATTATAAATTTTGAAAGCCTTAAGAACTTTGATCAATGTAATATTCAATCATGATTCAGGAGGACCAATGAAAAATGATTAGACTCAACGAAGAATGAGACATATTTTTGGACAAGGCCACCATAGTGATTTATTCTGCTTGACTATTTATATTTTATTTAAGTGCTTTATTATTCTTTTTTTCAATTTAGGGAGAGGGAAGATGAGAGGAAAAGAAAACAAATGCCTGTTAATTGAAAAAATAAAAGTTAGGAAAAACTTGTCTCATCACCAATGTTCTTTCATTGATGTATTAACTGAAAATAATGAATTCCAGTGATTTTTTTTCTCATTTAATTTTTATTTTATTTTTTCTCAATTACATGTAAACACAAAATTTTAACATTTTTTAAAAATGTTAAATTCCAAATTCTCTCCTCTCCCTTGATCTCCTTCTTGAGATATATTATACATATATGATCATGCAAAACATTTCCATATTAACTATGTTGCAAAAGAAAACAAGAATAATAAAATAAAGTATACTTCAATTTGCATTCATATACCATCAGATCTTTCTCTGGAAGAGAAGAGCATTTTTCATCATAAGACCTTCAGAATTGTTTTGGATCATTATATCACTAAGAATAGCTAAGTCATTCACAGTTAAACATTGTATATTATTGCTGTTACTGTGTACCGTGTTTTCCTGTTCCGCTCATTTCATTGTGCATTAATCCATGTAAGTCTTTTTAGGATTTCCTGAGAGCATCCTGCTCATCATTTCTTATAGCACAATAGTATTCCATCACAATCATATACCACTATTGTTTAGCATCCCCTAACTGATGAGCATCTCTTTATTTCAAAATAACTGCTAATGATTTTTCTTTTTTCTTTGATTTCTTTAGGATACAGATCTAGTAATAGTATTTCTGGGTCAAAGAGTATGCTTGGGTCTATAGCATTTGGGAGCATAGTTTCAAATTCTGCAGAATGGTTAGATCAGTATATGATTCCATTAACAGTTCCTTAGTGTCTCTATTTTTCCACATCCCTTCCAACATTCATAATTTTCCTTTTCTGTGATATTAGCCAATTTGCTAAGTGTGTGGTGGTACCTCAGAGTTGTTTTAATTTGCACTTCTCCAAACAATAGTGAGTTAGACCATTTTTTCACATTATTATAAAACTTTTATTTCTTCTACTGAAATCTGCCTGTTTATATACTTTGGCTATTTATCAATTAGGGAATGACTTGTATTCATATAAGTTTGACTGTAGTTTTGAAAAATGAGGCCTTTATCACAGAAACTTGCTATAAAATTTTCCATTTCTTGCTTCCTTTCTAATCTTGCATATTGATTTTATTTGTGCAAACTCTTTAATATGATGTAATCAAAATTAGCCATTTTATGTTCTATAATGTTCTATATTTCTTCTTTCTTCATAAATTCTTCCTTTATCCATAACTCTGGCAGGTAAAAATATGATGTATTCCATGTTCCCCTAATTAGCTTATGATATCACCCTTTAAGTGTAAATCATTTGCCCATTTTGACCTAATCAGTATATGGTGTGAGATGTTGGACTATATCTGTTATCTGTCAAATTGCTTTCTAGTTTCCCAGCAATTTTTGTCAAGCAGGGAATTCAAGTCGCAAAAGCTTAAATTTGAGGGGTTTGTCAAAAACTAGATTACAGTGAGCATTTATTTTAGATTTTTTTTCTGTATTTTATATTTTATGTTCTGCAACTTTACTGAAGATGTAATTATTTCAACTAGCTTTTTAATTGAGACTTTAGTATCCTATATGTATCAATATCATATTTATGTCAGAAAAGGAATTTGATAGATTTCCTTCTTCCACCTATTTTCCCAAACAGGAATTAATTTTTAATTGTTTGGTAGAATTCATTTGTGAATCTGTCTGGCTATAGAAATTTTTTCTTAGGCAGTTCATTGATGGCTTATTCAATTTCTTTTTCTAAGATGGAGTTATTTAAATATTCTATTTCATCTTCTATTAGTACGGATAATTTGTATTTTTCCAAATATTCTGTTTCAATTAGATTGTTAGATTTATTGGCATGTAGTTGGACAAAATAGTTTCTAGGAATTGCTTTTTTTTTTTTATTGGTGGCGAATTCATCTAATACTGGTAATTTAATTTTCTTTTTTTAAGCAAATTAATTCCTTTGCCTTCCAGAATATCAAATTCCAAGGCCTACAGTCCTTTAATGTGAAAGCTGCTAATTCCTGTGTAATACTGACTATGGCTCTATATTTGAATTGTTTCTTTTTGGCCTATTGCAATATTTTCTCCGTGACCTAGGAACCCTGGAATCTGACTATAATATTCCTGGGATTTTTCATTTGGGGATCTCTTTCAGGAGGTGATTGATATATTCTTTTCACTTCTGTTTTCCTCCCTGTGTCTAGGATATCAGGGTAGTTTTCCTTAACAATTTCTTGAAATATATTGTCTAGGCTTTCTTTTTGATCGTGGTTTTCAAGTGGTCCAATAATTCAAAAATTTACCTCTCCTAAGATTTATTTTTCAGGTCAGTTGTTTTTCCACTGGGATACTTCACATTTTCTTCTATTTTTTACTCATTTGATTTGATTTTATTGTGTCTTGAAGTCTCACATATTTATTTGCTTCCACTTATTCAAATCTAATTTTTAGGAAATTATTTTCTTCAATGAGAATTTGCATCAGTTTTGCCATTTAGGCAATTCTACACACAATAGTAGTATATACTAAGAATACTATCTAGATATAAAAAGAATAAGAGAAACTCATTGAGTTTCCTGGAAGGTACTATAAATCCTTTATGGAGCATTTATGATCAAACATAGATAAGAATAAAGAATAAAATAGTTTGAACATAAAAGAGATTAGAATTTGCATTGGTAGTAGGTGTAATTGTGCTTGATGAAGTCATGGATCACCCAGGACATCTCCACGTAGTAAGAGAACTCAGAGATATAATCCATACCTAGGTGTAGTGTAGGACAGAGGTATCAAACTCTCTGACTGCAGGCCTAACCCTCCTGAATGCTGCCCAAGCCAGTTGAGAAATGTTTAACAAAATAAATTAACATATATATAGTGTTAATTTATGATTTTCTAAGTCATTGACATCACAGTTTTGGTCTTAGGGAGAGAAGTAGTTACATCTTATAATTGTTTCTGTCTTATAAAGGAATACGAGAGCTATGAGTTTGCTTTGTTTTTTATTATTACATCTTTCACTTACAATCTCACCTTCACCAGTACCCAGCCAGTTGCCCCTCTCCCCTCTGACGCTGAAATTCTTACCTGCGAAATACCAGAAAGGGAATCAGCACTAGGTGCTATGGGCCAGGCACCATGCTAAGTGATTTGTTCATTTGATCCTTATAACAACCCTGCAGTGTAAAGTAGGTGACACATTTTATATAGCTAGCTGAGGAAGCTGAAGCAAACAGTGGTGAAGCTACTTGCTGTAGTATACAGAATTGGGGTGATATAGTTTTGTTTTGTTTTTTTGAGGCATTTCCTTTTTAATCAGTCAAAAATGCAAAAGGTTCTGGACAATGTTAAATTCCACACACCATAATGCTATAGAGTTGTACATTAAATATAATTACTATCTATACAGATGCAAAAATATAAAGGTCTATTTCATACAATAAAACCCTCTATAGAAATCAGTTTAAAAATTAAACAGAGCCTCTCCACATAAACATATGAGATGTAAGTCCTTTAGGAAGTTCCTTTGAAGGTTTTAACACAAACACTAAACCTAAACATTGTCCATTCTTCTTCCTTCAAAATTATTAAATTCTACATAAAACTAAACAAAAAGTACTAGTACCTTAGTCACTTATACTTACATCATAATGTCCAGGCATCATTTAAATCCTCCATTTTATTCTTGAACTTGATTTTAAAGAAACGACCCACTGATTTAAAAGATGATAGCAGCTGTGTAGGAAAGTCAAAATCCACCTTTCTCAACCCCTTAGCTACAGAATTTCATCCTAAACTTTGGGGAAGAGATAGGGAACAGTTGCCTTCTTCTACAATCAGTGTGGCTGAACATAACATCGAGACTGTTACTGTGACTGATAAAAATAAAAATCATCTAATGTCAGTCACAAAAACAGTAGGGCAAAATAGGGAACAACAGTCAGCTTTTGAATCAGTAATTGAACCTGAAGTATTGAAGGGAACACAATCTAACTATCATACAATCCCGGAGACTACTGAAGGAGAGATTGCTGATTTGAGGCTTGACAATTCTTTAAAGAGCAGAGTGGAAGATAGAACAAATCAAACTTCCATTTCTGAAGCCTTTAATGAAAGCCAACATGGAATTTGCAATAGTGACAATGACTTACAAGCTCTCAATGAGAGTATGCTCTTTAAGCCTGCTTTCTGTAATCCTGATTCTAAACTGAACTTGCCTAATGGTGCTATAGGAAGTTTGGTTTTAGAGACAAAAGACCATATGCAACAAAGAATCAATGACAAGTGTACACAAAATACTGAGGATTCTTTATTACCCTTAGTGCCAGTGAAGTCCAATGACAGTGGAGAACCCTTAGTTACTTTAGAAATCCGGGGGAGTACACTATGAGGGATTACTGGACACGGGGGCAACTTGTTCCGTACTACGAGAACCACCTGAAGGATGTCAATTTCAAGGCAGTTTAAGAGTAAGAGGAGCTTCTGGGGTAGCACAAGAAGTCCCAAAGCTAAAAGTTAAAATGTTAAAATTTGGACCTCTGACTCTTGAACACACCTTCCTATTGATGCCATCATGTCCTTCAAACCTCGTGGGAAGAGATCTTCTATGCAAATTGGCTGCAACCATCCAATGTCAACTGGATGGACAAATTTATTTACACATACTTAAGAGATCTCTGAAATGCCATCCCATTTTATTTTTAGACACATGTAGTGAGGAACCATCATACCAATCAACTGATAACATCTATGAAGTTCCAGATGATATTCCAGATTATGTGTGGGCTAAAAATTCAAATGAGGTGGGCAGGATATTGTCAGCGGAACCAGTAAAGATAGAGGTGAAAGAAGGCTTACCTCCAAGAATTCCTCAGTTCAGACTTAGTCAAGAAGCGATAGAAGGAGTGAAACCCATCATAGAGAGTTTATTGGAGCAAGGGATATTAAAATATGGATTTTCGCAATACAATACACCAATCATGCCAATAAAGAAAGCAAAATTATCTCCTGATGGAAAGACTCAATGGTGTTTAGTTCAAGATCTAAGAGCAATAAATGACCATGTGCAAAAGACCTATGCCATGGTACCAAGTCCATCGCAAATCATTGCAGCAATTCCACCTGAAGCTGCTTGGTTTACTGTTCTGGACTTGAGCTCTGCGTACTTCTCTGTTCCCCTGCACAGAGACAGCCAGAAGCTGTTCGCTTTCTCCTGGGAGGGTAAATCTGTCTTCTGGACGCGTTTGCCCCAGGGATTTACAGATTCAGCTTCACTCTTTTGCCAAATTCTGCAGAGAGACCTTGAGTCGATAACATTCCTTGACAGGAAAATGGTACATTATGTTGCTGACATCCTGCTAATGTCACCATCTGCTGAAGTCTGTTACACTGATAGCGTACACTTGATCAAAGAGCTAGGCAAAAGGGGCCATAAAATTTCCAAAACTTCAATTCGTGAAGGAAAAAGTAAATTATTTAGGATTCATCCTAGAGAAAGGCTCCAGAAAAAATTTCCAAAAAGAGAACACAAGATATACAAAATTTGAGTTTGCCTAAGACCAAAAAGCAACTCAGGGCAATCATAGGAATAACGAGCTTCTGCAGAAACTGGATTCCAGGTTATGCTTACATCGCAAGACCTCTGATAGAGCTAACCAAGAAGGAAGTTCCAGAACCGTTAAAGCTGAATAAAGAACATATCCATGCATTAGAGAAATTGAAATCACTTACTCTATCAGCTCCAGCCCTAGGTATCCCTGATCATGACAAACCATTCCTACTATATGTGCATGAAGACAAAGGGATAGCCTCCAGTGTTCTCACACAAACATTTTCCCAACACCAAGTGGAATCTACTTTAAGAAACACCAACTTACAGGCATTCACTTCTCAGAGATTATCAAGATACCAAGCGATTCTGTTGACTAGTGAAAATATAACTTTTCACTGGTGCAGAAACATAAATCCTGCTACTCTGATTCCAGATTTACCTCTAGAAGGAAAAAGTCTACACATCTGTGAAGATGTACTTAACATCATGCATAAAACAAGACCTGATTTAGACGATAAGCCAATGAAAGACCCTGATGTTACCTTATTCACAGATGGATCATCATATGTAGTAGGCAATCAGAGATATACCGGAGCAGCCATAGTGACAGCCTCTGAAACCCTTTGGTACTCATCATTGCCATCTACCATGAGTGCTCAAGGAGCAGAATTAATGGGCCTAATCTACGCTCTAAAAATTGCAGAAAATCTAAAAGCTAACATTTTTACCAATTCTCGTTATGCTTTTTCGAGCGTCCATCATTCTGCCATAATTTGGAAAAATCGAGGTTTCATTACATCAAATGGCAAACAAATAGCGTATGGCAATTTAATTAATCAGTTGTTGGATGCAATCCAATTACCAGCCCAAGTGTCAGTCATCCATTGCAAAGCTCATACAAAAACCCAAGGACCAATCGAATTAGGGAACAAACGAGCCGATATGACTGCCAGATATGCAGCAAGATATGGACCTCTGACAATTCTGAACTTATCTTTGGTGGAGGAAGAAGATCTAAAAAATGCATACTCCCCAAAGGAAGTGAAGGATTGGAAGAAACATCATGGTGCATATCTTGTTAACGGAGTTTGGTTAGGAGCAAATGGAAAACAAATGTTACCTAAATCCTTATATTACACATTTTGCAATGCACTACACCAGAAAGGGCATTATGGAACTCTGGGCATGGCAGATTCTATAAACAGGTATTGGAATGCAAGGGGCATAGATGAAGTTGCTATGAGAATTTCACAGAGGTGCAAAATTTGTATGCATCACAACCAGACAATCACAAAAGTTCATAGTCTGGGAGGAAAACCTTTAGCTTACACACCATTTGAATGCTTACAAATTGATTACATCACAATGCCAAGGAGTAATGGTTATAGATATGCTTTAGTAATAGTGGATAGATTAACTAAATGGCCAGAAGCTTTTCCAGCAAAGCGTAACACCTCAGCTTTTGTTGTGAAAATCTTACTAAGAGAATTAATACCTAGATTCTCTATACCATTACATATTGCATCAGATTCTGGGTCCCATTTTTCACAAATAAGATTCTAGCTACAGTTTATGAAACATTAGGAATTAAGAGACATCTACACTCAATATTTAGGCCGCAATCTAGTGGGCAGATTGAATGAGTGAATAAAAGTCTAAAAAATCTTATAGCAAAATTATGTGCAGAATCTCATATGAAATGGCCTGATGCATTGCCATTAGCACTATTCCACCTAAGAAGCCAACCCAACAGCATCACACATATTTCACCATTTGAAATGCTGTATGGACATCCACCATTCCATGGCAAAGCACCTCAAAGCATTCACAAATTATCACACCTAGGTATGGAATGCAAGCTATATGAATATATCAAATTGCTCAAGCATCGATTAAATCAACTTCACAAATTAGGCTTGATACATCAAAGAGTACCTTTTGATTTTGATCTACACAACTTCCAACCTAGAGATTATGTTTACACCAGAAACTTGGCTAGGAAGACTGTGTTAGAACCCAAATGGCTTGGACCTTTCCAAATAATATTAACAACTCCAAGTGCAATCAAAATTGAAGGAAAAGATCCGTGGTTCCATGTCACCCATGTCAAGCCAGCTAAAGACATGTCCCAACAACAATGACCACAAGACCCAGAAATTATGCAAAACAAAGATCAATTAGCACCAACTGAACAATCAAGCAAGTCCTCAGTAAATCCAAAATCTATTCATAAGACCATAGAAACAGGGCAACAAACAGAACAACAATCAGAGCATGAATCAGAAGCAGAAGTAGACCAAGAACCAGTAAACAATCAGATTTTACACCCAAATGATTATCCCAATCTCAATCACTTAGAAGAATCATCTGTAAATAATTATGATAATGAAAAAGAATCAATGAAGGAAGAAGACACAACATTTGATTTGCAATCAATACCAGATCTAGAAACTGATGACAACGAATGAATGAAAGCACAAAGATTTAATCACGAACTTTTATTTTTTGGTTACCTATAATAATCATCTTTATTAAAATCATAAAAGAAAAAAAGAAGAGAAAATAATCATATATGATAGACATTTAAAAATTTGTTCCTGACACAAGTCAGAAGGTGACAAGCGCTGGTGCATCAAGCAACACAAATCAGAAGTTGACAAGGCGCGGGTGCATCGAACATCTCACTTGTTGCTGACTACGCAGATCTTCACGAGGACAGCAAACCTGAGAACTACAAAGACATCCGTGACCAAATACATCTATCGTAAAGAGGACATCCACACTGTGAAGAGGAACATCGAATCAGCGTGGGACACATGTATTTGGAAAAGAGATAACTTACACCCAACAGAATTCTCACTGCACACAACACTAGATTCCATCCAAGCAGTACATGCTAATTGCAAAAGAATTCCTGTGGAGTAAGTATGTAACACGTCATTACACGGATAAGTCAATAGACAACACATAAAACATTTTTCTGACTTCACATTTACATGTGAAACATAAACTTTCACTTAAGAGAGAAGGGTATATCTGCCTTAGTAAAAGAAAGTCTCTTACTATGGTACAGACACCATTCTACTCAAATCACCTGACATGTCATGTACATATGTAATTTTTTTGATTACTAACCATTAGCAATAAGTTTACTAACACACAGGGACAGTTTAGTTAGTTTAGTAATTTAGTACAGGGACAGATCTTTCGAAAATTTTCTTTGTAAATATTGTACATAACAAAGGTCTATGGTTTAACCAATAGACTTACAAAAGATATAGGCTTACTTATTATTACTAACATTTCTAACATAGGCATAAGTGTACTAACCTATTAATACACTACCTTTAGCAAGAGAACTACAATTTAGAAGCATATTTGGAAAAAATTTGCAAAACTTTTCTTAGTTAATATTATCTGAGTAGTTCATAAAATTAGGTAATGATCCTGTGTTAGTTTTAGCTTATTTAGTTGTAGTATAGTTTAGGAGATAGCAACCTTTTATTATTTTGCAAACTTAGTTAGAGATAAGAGCTTAGTAAGAATTTAGCTTAGTATAAGAGTAATAATCCCTTAGACTTTAGTAACTATTAAAATGGTGCTAGTTGCACATTTTGAAAAGAAAAGGGGCATTTGTAGTATACAGAATTGGGGTGATATAGTTTTTTTCTATCTTTGGCTGAGTTCCAAAAGCTGTTAGAGGTTTGGAATCTTGAGGAAAAGGCAGTTGGCTGGATCTTCGGTGGAGGGAAATGAGCGGAGCTGCTTTGATTAACTAGCTTTAATATTGAAATTTAGTCTAGCTTTGATATATTTACTTAAGAAATTATTATTTAGATAAACCCTTTATATCTTCCTTTCCTAATATCATCCCTGCCTTCCCTCCCTTACCTTATATGTCTGTGGAGTTATTAAGGAGAGTAATTATAGAGGAGTTAAATCTGTGAAGGGTTATCTAATTGACAGCATTAGTTATAGTTAGTCAGTCATCATTTATTCCCTTTAGCTAGCAATAGCACTTAGTAAAGCTGAGTTTAAAGGCAGGTCCTTACTCAGACTCCATCTTTGCTTCCCTTCTCCCACCTGAGGTTCTTGAAACAACTGATAGGGCTTTCCTTTGATCCACCTTCCTAACAAACATCCTTCAAACAAAATAAACCCTTTTGTGTTTCAACAGCCCTATTAGTGTAATTTGTCTGTTAGTTATCAAGAGGGAAAAAGAGGGAAAGAAACAACATACTCTGGGCTTAGAGGGAAGCCGGGTATCCATCTTGAAGGAAGGTGTTACTTCAAAACAAGTCCCTTCCTGTGAAATTAACTAAAGCCTGTTTGTTAATTTCAGTCTAGTCTATTTCCCTCAGCTTGTGTTTGAGTCTAAGTCCCAGGCTGTAAGCCTGCTGTGTTTGTCTGTTTAGTTTAATTTCTCCTCTCCCTGAAGATCTCTGTTTCCCTTCTGTGTTATACTCCTGACTTCAGTCCTATTATATCCTGAATCTCCTTTAGTCCCAGCCTACCTGTAACCGAGATTACCCACTTAGCAAGTCTCCAACATCCTCCTTTCAATTCCCTTATCCCAAACACCTTTCCTCAAATTATCCACATTACATTGCTCAGGGTTATATAGTTAATAAGTATTTAGGGTTGGATTTGAACTCAGATCTTTATGACTGCAGGCTCACTAACTATCCATGGTAACACCTAGCTAGTTACCTCACACTGCTTCAAAGAGAAGAACAGCTGGCAGAGAGTCTTTACTGCTTTGTTTTCTGAATACCTTCTGTACAAGGCGCTGTGCTCACCTTATTTTATTTCTGATACCCACCTCCCTGCATTCATGGCCCCCTCCAGTCTATTCTAAGGCTTTACTACTTTCAGCTAATAGAGATTTTTTTTTTGTTTTAGTGCTAATCAAATGGAATTTGACTCAAAAGATAATGGGACCCAAGAGACCCTTGATTCTTCCAAGGTCTCTTGAAGTTTGTGATAGTCTTGTCACTGGCCTTATGTAAATTTCCTTTTTGTGTAAGTAGTTTTACATAAAAGCCATGTTCTTAAAGGTAACAAATGGAATAAATTTTTGTACTCCTTAAAAAAATAAAAAGTTTAATGAGCAGCTAAAAAGAAATTAGAAGAAATAAATGACCTCAGGCAAGTTATGGTACATGAAGAAAATTACCTTTCTCAAAGTATTCCTAAATTGTTTAAGAAAGCAGGGAAGTCTTTTTTTAAAAGCGAGATCTTAAAGGATAGGCATGAAGCTAGTTGATTTGATCTTAATCATCTCTCATTGGCATTAAATATATCTTTCCATTTACTCTTTTCATTGCTTCCCTACAAGAACTTAATGCTACTAATTGTAAAAATCAATTTAGTTAGACATGAGTTCCCACCTCAAGCATTTTTCCATGAAATCTGTTTGTGGCTTTGCTTTCCTTAGTAGCAAGTACATGACTACCTACATATCCATTTTGAATATTGAATTAATAGCATGGCAGGAACAGAAAGAAATATCTTCCTAAGGGTTTCCTCTTTTGACCTCCTACAGTATTTATTCCTAGTTATTTTAAAAGCAATGCTTTTATCTATTTTCCAGGGCCCACACTTCAAATTGGATTGATCTTCTGGCTTACAAAATAGATAAATGTGGTGGCTTTAAAACCATTTTCCAAAGGAACGTATTCTTCCCAGACTTATTTCCTTGTTCCCTCTCTAAGTCATCCAAACATCAAATAATGTATAAAGAGAAAAGAGTAGAAAATTGTTCAGACTTGATCTGCCTATCTCTACCCTTGCCCCCCAAAATAGTCCTTTTTAGCCATGTTTATTCTTTACTCCATTACCTAATCTTTATATAGTCTTTATGAGTTTCTCATGTTATTTGAAGCATATTACATCACTAAATTTTAATAAGCATTTGTTGTAGGTATTGCTATCCTTGTTTTGCTAATGGAGTAACTGATGACAAAATACCTTCATTCATTGTCTCTCTAATTCCCATTCATAGTATTTAAGAAATCATAATACTTACTTTATATGTAGAAAAATAGTATGGTAGTTGAATACTTTGATAAACTTTTGGTTAAAAGTTTGGGTGGATGATAGTTTACAGCAGGGCGGGGGGAGTGGGAAAGTGGGAAAGGTCTATTTTAAGTAAGGCTCAGGGGAGAGAGTGGGGATAGTGATAAAAAAAGACAATATTCAAAGAGATAAACTTACATGGATTCTTCTGTGTCTAGTTGCATGCCAGAATAAATTGGGGGAAACTTGGAGTTCTGAAGGGATTTTGTGGGGGAGGGGGAAGAACATAAACCCAGACCCAAAAGCCTACTCAAGTTAACCATTGAATTCATCATGCTCCAAGTTCAGTGGGTTTGCTTTGAGCCTGTCCTTAAAAACCAGTGAGTGTATGAGAAGGAATTTGGGGAGGGTGAGTCTCGGGACAAATTGGGAAAATAATCAGATTGATCTTTTTTTATGAGAGCACTTCTTATCTATGGTGTTCAGGCCAGGAGCATTATACTAATTTGGTAATAAGACCTATCTCTTCTCAAGATAAAGTTTTTTTTCCCCCCTTACATGTTCTGGATAGGAAGAATTTAACTACAGGGATTTAAACAATTTTAATAGATTTTTTTCTTACTGAGCTATGTACTTCCCTATACATTTACACTAAAAATGTTAACAAGATCTTTTGTTCAGATGTGTTTTTCATTCTGAGATCAACCTTGCAAAAGCAATAAATCTTTTGGCCACAAAAATTTACAAAGCCTATCTCCAAAAAGCATGAATGCTAAACTTGGAGTCAGGAAGACCAGGTTCGAATACTCAGTTATTAAGTGCTTCAGCTATTTAATAATTTTTACTCTGAACAAATCACTTAACCTTTCTATGCCTCAGTTTTCTTATCTGTAAAATGTACTTGAAAAATTCAAAAGTCCTTTCCAGCTCTAAATCTGTAATCCTATGAGATAATTGTTCTTCATCAATCAAAGAAAATATTTCTACCAATAAAATCATATTTACTTAAAACAGTTTCCTAACCTTTTTTGTGCCCTGGACCCCTTTGGTGGTCTGATGAAATTTATGGACCCCTTCTCAAAATAAAGTTGTAAATGCATAAAATAAAATACATAGGGATTACAAAAGGAACCAATTATATTAAAATACATTTAACAGTTTTTAAGAAAATATCCACACATCCAAAGTTAAGAGTTTCTAAATTAAAGTTTTATACATGTGTCATATATTCTATTCATATTTTTAAAAATAATGCTTTTCAGAGAGTTTATGTCCTAAAAGTACAAATATAATAATGATATTTTTATCAGGCCTGGTTAGAAAATGAGATGTTTGAAATGATAACTCTAGTCCAACTATCAATAATATGGAATTAGGTCTTGATCAATGATACATGTAAAACCCAGTGGAACTGTGTGTCGGCTAAGGTGGGGTTAGGGGAGTTTGGGGGAGAGGGAAAGAACATGAAATATGTAACTAGGAGAAAATATTCAAAATGGAAATTTAAAAAAATAAATAAAATGCAATACTGAAAACAAAACAAAATAAAATAAAATAGAGCTTTGAGATTAAAAAAGAAAGAAAATGAGATGCATGAGTTCAGTGAATTTTCCAGATAATTTGTTTGAAAGGTATAGAATTTCAGTTGTCTTGAAAACTTGAAATAAGAAGTTTTATATGTTAACGCATCAAGGATCTGTTCTCATCATCAGCATTTCACCAAATCAGATTACAGCTCTTTTGTAATTAGCATAGGGTAGTGAGTGAGAGTGCTTTTTCAGCTTGGCATCCCCCAGTAGTTTATTCTTGTCCTGCTGATTCATTTTCTTAATTTCATTTTCTTTAATCTATCAAAAATGTTTATTAAGGAGGCAATAATGTACACAAGCACTTATTCAGTGTTGATAATGTACCAGATGCTATGCTGGGTGATAGATATACCTACCCAGAGAATGAAGCAATCCCTGTTTTCATGGAGTTTACATTCTAACTCAAAAACAAGTACAGATAGATGTATTTCCAGAATAAATATAAAGGTAATAAAGAGGAATACAAGTATCCTGTCATGAGTGAAAGGAGCAGAGCCAGAAGAACATTGTACACAGAGACTGATACACTCTGGTAAAATCGAATGTAATGGACTTCTGTACTGGCAGCAAAGCAATGACCCAGGACAATTCTGAGGGACTTATGGAAATGAACGCTACCCACATTCAGAGGAAGAACTGCAGGAGTGGAAACAGAAGAAAAACAACCGCTTGAACACATGGGTTGAGGCAGACATGATTGGGGATGTAGACTCAAAATTACCACACCAATGCAACTATCAACAATTTGGAAATAGGTCTTGATCAATGACACATGTTAAAACCAGTGGAAATGCGTAATGGTTATGGGGGGGTGGGGAGTGAGGGTTGTGGAGGGGAGAGTAAGAACATGAATCATGTAACCATGGAAAATTTTTCTGAAAAATAAAAATTAATTAAAAAAAGAAAACAAGTATCCTGTCATGACTTTTTGGTAGTTCATATGTTTCCTTTATAATTTTGGATGCTAAGACATTTGGAACATATACATTTATTATTGATATTGGGTTATTTATGGTTCCTTTCAACATAATATAGTTTACTTGTATATCCCTTTTATTTTTCAAATGCTTGTTTTTAGCTTCTCATATAACATGATTATAATTCCTAAGTTTTTGGATTCTCTTAATGCAGAGTAGATTTTTCATTCCTTCAGTTTTTTTTTAAACCCTTATCTTCTACCTTAGAATCAATACTATGTATTGGTTCCAAGGCAGAAGAACATTAAGGGCTAGGCAATAGGGGTCAAGTGACTTGCCCAGGGTCACACAGGAAGTTCTGAGGCCAGATTTGAACCTAGGACCTCCCATCTTTAGGCCTGGCTCTCCATCCACTGAGTTACCCAACTGCCCCCATTCCTTTAGTTTTATTTTGCGTATGCCTTTTTTTTTTTTAGTATATCCTGTAAGCAACGGATCATAGTGTTTTGTTTTCTTATCCAACTCAGTCAAGTAGATTTCTTCTTCTTTTCTTCACTTTCAACTAGTCCTCTTCATTAGGTTTTAAAATTTTCAATTTTGCTTCTTTCCAAAAAGGATTTCTCTCGTTCCTTTCATTATTTATCCTGTCTTTCTGTCTGCTCTATATATTCATTCTCTGATTCATGATCCCTATAATTATCTGGCCTCTCTTTTCTCATTCAACAAAGCTTCTCAGGTAACCATTCTAGGCTCTCCCTTCTGGATAGTTTCTGCCACTGCCATATAGAGCTTGCTCTATAGATTTCTCTTTTCTATTGTGTCCAACTCCAATAACACTAATGCAGGGGCCAGAAAGGACATTTTTTTCATGGTAGGACTTCTCCTCTACTCATACCTGCTTATTCATCATTTATCTATACCCTTTCTAGGTTACCTCTTCTATCCTCATTTGCCTCAAAATTTCCTCCCTGGATTCATGTTCTCCCATTCCCCTGGGTGCTAGTTGTTCCCAGGAGCTCCAACTCCCCACTCCTAAGGCAGGATTATTAGACTTTTCAAGTACCAAATTCTCCAGTCCACACTTAGGACAACATCTCCACCATCTTCCTTCATAGACTTCCCATAGGAGCATTCATCAGTAGAACCTCATCCCACTACCAAACCAATCCTTCCTTTCTCCTTTTTTTAATCCTTCTCCTTTGCCCCACTTTCTCACCTACACCCCTGTAACTGGCTCTTCTCTTTCTGAGACTTTAAAGGTCACCTTCCTTTTATTGCTATCCCTTGATTTGACTCCCATACATCTTACATTCCATTCTGTCCATGTCTTTTTCCATGTTGTAATATAGTCTTCACACACATGAAACATTGATTCACTTGTAGTCATAGTGTTGCCAGGTTCTGTCCATAATGCCCTATGCCCACCTCTTCCTTCTTCACTGTTCCTTCCACCAGACATCCACCTTTATGACTTTTGTACACTTAGAAAGAAGTTTTATATTGTTCTCTCTTCTGTCACTATGTTGATTTTTCCCTCCTTAACTGCTGCATTTATGCTCTATCCTCTTGCATTTTTGCTCTTTGGAGTATTTGAGACACAAGTAATCTCTTCAATTTTTATATTCTTTCTAAAAATGTTTCAAATACTTCTTTGTTATTGAATATCCATCTCTTTCATATAGGTTAAGATCAGATTTTCAGGGCAAATCATCCTAGGCTACATCTTGAGCTCCATTGCTTTTCAGAACATATTTTTCCATTCCTTTCTATATTTTTTTGAGAGCAGAATAGTCTTGTATTATTTTAATTTCTTTTTCTTTGTACTTGAAGGTCTTTCTCCTCCTCACTACAAAACTTGTTTCTAAATTGAATTCTTAGATTTAACTATGTCTTAGAATTTACAGCCTTGGTTTTTGTGTTATTTTTTCTTCTGAAGGTGATTCATTTTCAAATTTGAAATTTTTTTTAAATTTTAAATTCCCTTTTACATGTTGAAAAGCTCTGGGCAGTACTCTTCTATTATCTCATTCATTATGTTAAGATTTTCTGTCCAGTTTTCCTGGGAGTTTTATATCCCGAGGTTGTCTCTAGGCATCTTATCATTGAGATCAATATATTTTGCTTACATCATGAGCATATTTTCTTTTTTTTTTCCCTCTAGGCATTCTATTTCTTTTTTTTAATTTAAACATTTATTAATATTCATTTTTAACATGGTTACATGATTCATGCTCCTACTTTCCCCTTCACCCCCCCTCACTCCCCCCACCCATGGACAACGCACATTTCCACTGGTTTTGTCATGTGTCCTTGATCAAGACCTATTTCCAAATTGTTGATAGTTGCATTGGTGTGGTAGTTTCGAGTCTACATCCCCAATCATGTCCACCCCAACCCATGCGTTCAAGCAGTTGTTTTTCTTATATGTTTCCTCTCCTGCAGTCCTTCCTCTGAATGTGGGTAGCATTCAATACCATAAATCCCTCAGAATTGTCCTGGGTCATTGCATTGCTGCTAGTACAGAAGTCCATTGCATTCGATTTTACTATAGTATATCAGTCTCTGTGTACAATGTTCTTCTGGTTCTGCTCCTCTCATGCTGTATCAGTTCCTGGAGGTCTTTCCAGTTCACCTGGAACTCCTCTAGTTTATTATTCCTTTTAGCACAATAGTATTCCATCACCAGCATATACCACAATTTGTTCAGCCATTCCCCAATTGAAGGACATACCCTCCTTTTCCAGTTTTTTGCCACCACAAAAAGCGCAGCTATATATATTTTCATACAAATCTGTTTATTTATGATCTCTTTGGGGTACAAACCCAACAATGGTATGGCTGGATCAAAGGGCAGGCATTTTTTTTATAGCCCTTTGAGCATGATTCCAAATTGCCAGCCAGAATGGTTGGATCAGTTCACAGCTCCACCAGCAATGCATCAATGTTCCAATTTTGCCACAACCCCTGCAACATTCATTACTCTCCCCTTCTTTCATTTTAGCCAATCTGCTAGGTGTGAGGTGATACCTCAGAGTTGTTTTGATTTGCATTTCTCTACTTATTAGAGATTTAGAACACTTTCTCAAAATACTTTTGATTTCTTTACCGCAGCATATTTTCTTTTAATGTTATTGTTTTTGCTTCTCTTATTCTAGATTATTCTTTACTTCTGAATATTTCCACTCCCAATTTATTATTCTCTAATGTTTCTTTGGTAAGACTTGCCATTGTAGATTCTAGTTTTTCTACTCTGCCCATTGTTTTTGTAGTGCAGTTCATAATTTCTGCTCTCATAATTCCCATTTCTCTTTTGAACTACTTGGGAACAGTATATTGTGGTTTCATGTTCTCCTCACATTCTAGTGTCCTCTGGCTCATTTTCCTTTGTCTCACAATTTTTATTCATAGATTCCCAAAACTATGTTGTTGACTAGATCTAGATGCTATATTTCCTTCTGTTATTGGTATTTTCTCTGTTAATTTATCTGCTTTTGTTCAAGATCTTTGAATTTTTTTCTTCTTGAGAACTTTTGTATTGTCAGTCTTTTTTTTTTAACCTGATTTTTTTCTAGTTTTCACCTTCTGCCTTGGATGGCTTTCTCCTGGACTAGATCATAACATGTCCTAGTGTGGATGCTAGGCTTTTTCCTCAGACTTAGTAGAGTGCTAGGGATCCCCCACTACCACTATCACTTCTTTCTTTTTTTAAAAGTCCTTACTTTCCATCTTAGCATCAAGCAGAAGAGCAGTAAGGGCTAGACAATGGGGGTTAAGTGACTTGCCCAGGATCACACAGCTAGGAAATATCTGAGGTGAGATTTGAACCTAGGACCTCCTGTCTCTAGGCTTGGCTCTCAATCCACTGAGCCACCCAGCTGTCCCCATTTACCACTTCTTTCAAAACTACCTTCCCTGCTGTCACACACTTGATATCATGGCCTACTATACTGGCCTGCACTGGCAATTCATGTATCTTGTAGCACTAGTACAGGTTTATCCACTCCTCACCAATTTTTTTTTTTGAGTTTTGTATCTGATGCTGCTCATTTATTTTATACTTACAGAAAGAATCACCCACCCTTCACACCTTTCCAGAAAAATGATCTCTTTTATAAACATTGAAAAATTAAAAATCCAAATGAGGTCAGGTTAATTTTGGTACAATTATTGAGCAATGTAGCTGTCAAAATTAGAGTTGCAGTGTCTTAGATGGAGGAGGGGAATGAAGGGAGCTCAAAATCAATGAGCGTTGGTTCATAGATTCTGTTATTTTTTTTAAGCACCTTCTCTTTGGGTGTCCTGGACCTTGGAGACAACAGAAAGAACTGAGGCTTAAAAGAGGAATGACTTGGCCAGGAGAAACAGTTATTTAGTGGCAGAGCCAGAATACTAATGCAGGTTTTCTGACTTTTTTCCAGCACTTGTTGTCTCAAAGGCCAGATTTAAATTCATTTGTAGGCCATTGGAATAATAAATAAATAAATAAAATAAAAGTTCATTAAGGTACTCTAAAAACTCACCTATTTAAGTTTACACCAAAACCAAGGGGAAAATCTGTTTAGAAGCGATGGGGGGGAAGGGGGGGTGAAGCAAGCACATTAATCCTGAGTATCTTGTTTTCCAGGTGTCTAAGCAAGCCAAAGAATTTCTGGAATATGTATATGAGGAGCCATTGATTGACATCCAACAGGAAAATCCCATGTTGTACAGACACGTTGAACCCCTGGCAACTGTTGTTCGTCTAAGGCAACAACTGAAGTCTCTGCGAGCCTATTTGTTCAGCTGCCGAGCTGCTGTGGCTGAGGATCTCCGCAGAAGGTAAGCCCTGTGTCAGACATCACTCTTGTTTATTTCTCTACCTTCTTGGTTAGGGTGAGACTCAATGATTTTCTAAGGTTCCTACCAAAGTTTTGATTCTTTGATTCTCTCTCCTGCCATCATCTTCCAACCTCTCCAAATTAATCTTAGGCTTTTTCTGCTGTTTTCTTTTTTTATCTGATTGAGCTAAAGAAACAAAAGATCTGGAAAAAGGGACTTTTTTTTTTTTTAATCGTTATCTTCCATCTTAGAATCAATACTACGTATTGGTTCTAAGGCAAAAGAGTAGTAGTAGTAAGGGCTAGGCAATGGGGGTTAAGTGACTTGCCCACAAAAGGTAGGAAGTGTCTGAGGTCAGATTTGAACCCAGGACCTCCTACTTATGGGCCTGGGTCTCAATCCACCAAGCCATCTAGCTGCCCCCAAACAAGGGACTTTGAAACACTTTCTAAGTATCAAGAATTGAATATTGTGGGCAGTACATAAATAGGAAAGTGTACTTGAAATCTACTTTCTTTAATAATCACGAGGGAGATTTTTAAAAATTAAACAAATGTAGTATTTCGTATTTTGCCAAATTACAATTTCCATTTATCTTCCAGATTAAAAAACAATAAGTTGTTTCAAAAAAAATTGAAATCTAGTTTCCTAAGAGGGAAACAACCCCATAAGAAAATTTAGTAATGTAGCAAAGAAAGCAGAATTGGGGTTAAAACCTGTAATCCTAGAATTTCCTATCTGATATTTATACCATTGAAATAGGCTACTTTTTCAAAGGTCCTTGGCCATATAGAGTTATCAGAAATAACTCTCAGACATCAAAGCATAATTCCAGGTATAAAAAGTATAGAGCATTGCATGCAATATAATTTGGCCTTACAGGAAACATATTGTCGATACCTTTATTTTTAGATATGCTTCCCACAAGCAAACCTTAATAACATTAGGTACCTTTTTGTCATAATGTTATGCTTTGGTTAAAATCTGCCAAATCAGGCTACGTATTTAGAATTAAAACAGGAGGACCTCTCCTCAAGCAGAATGACTAAGACTTTTTAAGTTATTCCAGAAGTTCAGTGGTTTACCACCATCTACTAGACCTTGCTGCCAGACCACCGGGTGAGAAAGGGTAAGCCTAGAGAGAATATACTCCTTTGGCTGGAATAATGAAGGTATGAAGGTAGCAGCCTTCTTTCTTGTTCTTCATTCATCACCTGGATACTTATGATGTCTGTCTAGACAAATCACTGGAAAATTGAAACATATGGTCTGCAGCCCACTTGCCTACACATTTTTGGAGAAGTGTTTGATGTGAAGTTGTCCACTAAGCCATACCTTCATTTTGTTTTCAAATTTATTGGCATCACAGGAACTGTAACAAATTCTCAAAACTCCCATCCCAAATAGTACCCAAGGACCTGGTATCAGCGAAGGGACTACCCAATTCATATTGTGCCATAAGGTGGCTAAAGCACAAGGTTTTCCATTAGTAGATTGTTGGGTATATTATCCTACAGAGCACTGCAGGGAAAAACAAATAGTAGCCCACAATTCACTGTACAGCAGCTTCCTATCATTGAAGATTACTGTTAATGTACTGTGGTATTCATTGCTGCTTGGAGTTGTCATTTCTCTATACAAAGCTGGAAACAAAAGTCCCAGTGCCAAGAAGTATTCAAAAAGCATACTAGTCCCTCCTTTGATTTTCTTGGTCTTACTAAAATACTTTGAAATAAGATCTTTCAGTAAGGATGCCTAAGATTAGATGCTCTATAAGGCATCCAGACTTCCAGAAACCATCTTAAGTATAGTAGCAATCTCCATTTTCACAAAAGTTTCTCTGTATTTAGAGGGGAACAGTTGCACCCTGAATATATCTAAAATTCCTTATTGCCAAAGATTATCTCATACAAATCTTTCATTTTAACACAAAATTTAATTCTTATGCTTTCAAGATTGACCAACAGCAGCCGTTGAGAAAAAGATAAGATGATTCTAAATTAACATACTATTTAAGCTTTCCTTCTACATCACAGATAGAGGGAGTTTCTATAATTAGATGAACCACTTCAGAACTATTACATATGTTGCTAATTCCTCATTTGAAATTTAAAATGGTTTAGGAGTCTAGAAATTAGAAGATAGAGAATAGGGAGACTGAGAGACGAGAGGAAATCCAGTTCTTATCTAATTGTAAAAGGCATTCTCTTTCTGCCTCGTCTTTACCTTGGTATATGAGTGGCTATTAATCACAAGCAAGTGAGCCCAACACACTGAAGAACTGTCAGCACTATATAAACAGAATAAAACAAACTGTTAATATTGCTGTCAGGAGAAAACCAAAAACAGCTTGATAAATTGTGTTGGCACTTTACTGCTCAGATGACTACATTGCTAACCTTCCTTATTAGGGAACTAGCAGATTGCTTTGTGCCTTTAATTACTATTAGAGTTTTCATCATTGTTGTTGTTCTTGTTGTTAAATTGATACCTTATTCATGAACCCAAATGTCAACTTTCAATCGACAATTATTATTAAAGTAGTTGGTGTCTTACATGAAGCCTAAAATGTTTATAGTACTGACAACTCACTGTTTCTGAGGTGTCCCAGATGGCTGCACAGCTAAATTAGTTCAGGACCTAGTTGACTGTTCAGAGAAAGAATTATTTATAACTCCTGCCACATGAAGGTACTCTGTTGTAAACTTTGGTATCCAATAGAAAAGTCAGAATACATCGAGACTCTCAGCTTTGGAGAGTCCTTTGAGTGAAACCCACAGAATAACTAGCAATGGCAAGAACTAGCAGTTTCCAAGTAGACAGTCAGTAATGTTCTCTGGGCTTCTGCTCTCAGTATTATCAGATGAAGCATGGCCAATAAGATGAATATTATTTGGTGATATATAGGGATGGAGGTTTGGGAAGGGTAGTTTAAAGATAAATGTTCAATTGGCTCAGAATACTGATTTTCTAAGTCTGACTTAATTTAATCTCCCTAGGAGATGGCCAGTCATAGATATTGGCCCATCAGAAGCAATAGAAAAAAAAATTCTATATTTATGGGAGTAGCAGAAAACTTAAAGATCATTCACTCTTTGTACTAGTCCATGCTCTTTCATTAGTTATCCTTATCTTAAATCTTTGATCTCTCCCTTTTCCATGATTACTTTCTCACTATTAACATGCTTAGGTTTTCCCATGCACAGAAAAGGTATTTCCTTAAATTGTCATGCTATTCCTCTTCTTCCTTTGTAAAGGTATGTTGTAGATGGGGTTCTTGGTCTGAAATTAGGTGACCATTTAGATCCCTTCCAAAGCCAACAATCTAAATTCTCAAAAGAATGTTCTACTTTGTCTTTTTCCTCTTTCTTGCCTCCCAGTCATTGCTTACTTCCTTCTAACCTGGCTTTTGCCTCTTCCACTTTACTGAAACTACTTCAAAGATCATCTGTAATAACCTAATCATAAAATATAATAATTGTATTTTCCTTCATTATCTTTGATTTATCTGTTACCTTTATCATAGTTAACTCCCCTTTTCTTCCTGAAACTCTCCTTCCTTGCCTTCAGTGTCTCTACATTGTCCCCTTTTTCTTGAGGATTTTCTTTTCTCTTTCCACCTCTTTTACTAGCATCCCAAATGTGAGGATACTCAAAGATCAATCTCTTCTTCTTGATGGCCGTGAAGCTGGCATAGTCGATAGAACACAGCACTTTGCATCAGAAAAACTTGAATTCAGTCTTCAGATACTAGCTCTTGTAACCCTAGGCAAGGCATTTAACCTCCTTAAGCCTTAGCTTCCTCATTTGTAAGATAGTACTTTTGAAGTTCTTTGCAAATTTTAAAGCACTATATAAATGCTTTCTCTATATTATTAATGTTATTGTTATTATTATATGTGCCATTTTCTCTGATATTTCTTACACCTTCATAGTTTCACTGTTACTTCTATCTGAACAAAATCTACATTCTTAGCCCTGACATCTCACCTAAACTCAATTCCATATTTCCATTGGGAAAACCTTAAGACAGACTACTGAAAAAAGTTATAGAATGTACTTCCCTTAAACCTGTGTGAAAAGAATTGCTGTCTGTCTGGAATGAACAGAGAATATATAGCATAAGTGAGACTAAAATATCAAAACCTATAGATAAATTTCAAAACTTTTATTGTCCTGATGGACTGTCTAATCCCAGCTACTACTACTGCTCTCCCAACAACCTCTCTTCCATTCCTCAGGCTTTGCAAGTTGTACTTTCTTAGTGAGGAGAAAAATGATTCTGTTGGCCAGGCAGGGTGAAACCTTTGACAGAAACAGGGAACTCTGGATATCCTGGTAGTTTTGTAGCAAATAAGATGCTTTTAATTTTAAATATTTGAATTTGACTTGATACTAGCAACATATTATATGCACTTTTACATCTCATTTGAGCCCTTTAAGATAGTACTATGGGTACTATTATCCCCATTTTGTAGAAGAGGAAACAGACTGAAATGATGTCCATTTTCTCATAACTGGTTAAAGTCAGAGGTAGGCCTCGGGCCTGTGCAGCAGTCTAATGTAGTCTGGCAGTCTGAGCGCAGCCACATTTCCCCACATTAAAAATGTGACCATCCAGTGATCAGTCGTATTCAGAAAGTTCCATTAGCTACCTCCAAATGCTTAAATCACAAACTTTTGTGGGATCTTTTAGAGAATTTTAGCCTTCCTCTCTGAAGTGATAATAGTTACTAGTTCTAATCATTTTTAAATGACTGGATAAAGAAAAAAATGAAGGCAGAAGACTTGAGTTCAAGTAATAACTCCGAAAATAGCTGTGACACCTTGGATAAGTCATGTAAGTACTCAGTGCCTCAAGTTCCATAAATTTAAAATGGGAATTTTAATATTTGCATTGCCTACCTCACAAAGTTACCTTAAGGAAAGCACTTTAATATTTTAAAACACTATATAAATGCAAATTACTGCTGCTATAATTCTTATTTCTGGATCTTGAAAAAACTGTAGACAGAAAATGATCTCTTCACTTGACAAGTCATCTGTTTCCTGCTTTTGATATCTCAGTGGTCGTGTTTAACATTTATCTGATATGATGGGACCAGATAGATATGATGTATATATTTTGCTGAAGAGTAAGGCTTTTTCATCCTATAAAGACTGCCTTTTTAAAAAAAAACTTGATTTGTACTAATACACTGTAAAACAGAATCACTTTTTACTGTCAGAATTATCACAACTTTATACTTCACAAGCTAACAAGGGAGTTTGACCAGTTGTTTAGCCAGACTCCATCACAATTAGTATCATATAGACCGAGTCTTCTAGCCTATTTCACTTATTCAAAGGCCTATATCATTTTTTTATTAAAAAAAAAAACAATTCTGTCTTTTCTTCAGTGAGTACTAGGAAAATAAGCAGAGAGATAAAGGAACCTCTGTACAAAGTTGTGTGTCTGAAGTTTTACTTAATTTCCTGGGGTTGAGCTCATTTCACTAGGTTGTGTTGGTAGGTAAATATCTCAAAAGCAGGAATTATTCCACCTTTTTTGCCCCATGGATCCATTTGGCAGTGTGGTGAAACCTATGGATCCCTTCTCAAAATAATGTTTTTAAACGCATAAAATAAAATACATAGGATTACAAAGGAAAACAAAGGTTAGTAAAAAATAAAGTTATTATTTTCCCATCCAAGTTCACAGACTTCCCTGAAATTTATCTTGAATTAATTCCTTGAGGGTCTTTGGTGCCAAGTTAAGAACCTCAGCCTCAGAGAGTATCTCTTAAAAGAAGTTGTTGAGGAATAACATAATCATAGATTGAAGAAAGTATTACATAAGCTAGAAACATAGAGCTAGCATAGATCATTTTATTATATAAAACTACAAAATTTCATACCTCAAAAGTAAAAAGATCACCTATGGCTAAATGGAAATGTTAGATGCTGTTCTGAATAGCACATATCTAATTCTGGATGCTAATTTAGGAGGGTAGACTAACATTTATTTTTATATATTTTGTTTTGACATAAGATACCTCAAAAAAAAACTCACCAATTTTTAAAAATACCCTGCAAAAATTATTTCCTTTGGAAAAAAATCAATTAACTTTTAGTGTATATCATATATGCATCAGATTTTTCTTTTCTCTGAATTTTGCAGAACTATCATACAGTTAAAATCTATCAAATTTTGGCTAATAACCAATTGGTCTTTAGCAAGAAAAATCTGGCTAATATTAAATCTTTGAAGAATAAACAAAATCATGCTGCATTTGTTATAGAAGTCTGTGGACCCAATGATTATCAGTACTTCAGGTAGATGGATAACACTTTTCTAAGATCTATAAATATTAAATCTCAAATCTTAGGACTTAGAAGAGACTTTTTAGAACATCTAATTCAGTGGTTCTTAAACTTTTTGGACTCAGGACCCCTTTATACCCATAAAAATTATTAAAGACCTGTTCCAAAGGAGTTTTTACTTATGCAGGTGATATATATTGATTTTTACCATATTAGAAATGGAAACATGTTGATATTATCATGAAAAGTTTGGATTTCATAGACCTTCTCTGAATTGGTCTCAAGCATCATACTTTGAGAATTGCTGAAATCTATTTCTTCCCCAGTTTCATAGATATGGAAACTGGGGCCCAGATATATTGAATGACTTTCCCAAGGTCACACAGGTAATAAAGAATAGAGCCAGGTTGTGAACCTAGGTTCTCTGACTCCAAATCTAGTACTTACGAAACTATATCATAACTGTCTCTTGTCAACAGACCTTCAGTTTATTCTTTGAAAGGGTTAACATTGGCAACATTGCTACAGCTAATCGTGAAATTAGTTAGCTGATATTGACATTAGCTGGCATTTTGATTTTAGCTGAATCAGATATATTCTGCAGTCACCAGAGAATCCAGAAACGTTTAGAAATCACGTTTACTTATCTTCTTTGATATTTTTAGCAAGTAACAATGTTCCAAGAATCTGTTTCCTGATTTCCTTTTCCCATTATCCTCCCAGATGTTTTCCCAAATAGCAGTTTTCAAACCATTTTAATTGCCCAAACTCCTTCTAATATAGCTTTTTCTCCTGTTCTTTTTGGCTCCTTAATTTTAAATCAGCAAATAGATGACTTGTGTCACTTCTTAGTTGATAAACTGAACTGCATTACACTAATTGCCACAAGAAACAGCATTTCTGTTCCCCACTCCCACCCAGAAAGTAAAGACTGCCTTCCCAGGACAGTAGGCCCCAGAACAAACTTACAGATGAAGGAGCTAGAAGGGAAAGCCAGGCATTGCTTTTTCTACAGTGTGTATTAATGTAAAATCTGGGGGGAAGCGGGAAAGCATTAGATAATTATGTGATTAAACTATTTTTAAAAATTATACCTTTACCTACATTATTTTCTCTTTGCCAAGAGAGGCAGCATAAGTAGAGAAGGAGGAATATAGTGAGTAGAAAGAACTGGACTCAAGACCAGGAAGGCCTGGGTTAATACATACTACATACTAGATATGTGACACTAAAGCAAGTCACTGAAACTTCTTATTGTGATACATTGGAAATGGCAAACTCTTGGCTCATTAATGCGAGCAGCAAGTGGAACTCCCAAACATGGTTCTAACCAGATTAAAATGTAACTGGGAAATGTTTAAGAAAATAAATAAAAATACAGTACAACATAGCTAATGGTCCTTAAGGAGGTTTCTTATTGGATTTTGACTCCATTGTTAAGTCGCTAAGAGTTTTGTAACTATTTTGTTATTAAGGTGCCAAACTATACTGGAGGACATAATTTTCTTACCAGTGGGTTTTCTGTACTAATGAAATTACAGGTCAAAAAGCCTATCTTTATCTAAATACTTTTAAAAGAAAATTTGGATACTGTTTAGACAGTAAAAAACTTCTTGGGAAATTTGAGCCAAAAACTACAAAAGAGAAGAAATTTGTCATTTTGTTAAAAGATAGTAGCAAAGAATAATAGAGACCCAGGATATTTGCAAACTATTTCCACTATCCTGCCTTCTTCTTGTTGTAAGAAACTTAACAATAATTTCCAAATGAAAGCGTTAGAGAATCCTTTATTATACCCTCAATATTCTTTCCCTTGGACCAGACATAATGTCTCATGCAATTTGTTCACTTTTTCTGACGATAAGATTAGCAAAATAAGATATCCAAAGAAATGATTCAGGCTTGTTTCTTCCATTCCGTATAGGTTGCTGTAGAAATACCCCCTCTTTGATTGAAAATTGTTTTTCCATTAGCTGAGAGGATGACTAGAAGTCTTAGTTCTTCCCACATCTAGCCTAATGTAACTAACCATTTTAAGAAGACCTTGCAGCAAACATCAAGAACACCAAATTATACCTGTCGGGGAAGCACCTCACAGTGCTATTTGCTTATTTGAGCTGGCTGCTTGTGTCCTCCAGAGGAAAGAGGGTGTCACACTGTAGCCCAATAAATATGACCTAACAGGGACTATGCACTTAGGAAACTCAGTACAACACGAAGAAATGGTTTTCCATTTTAAATCTCTGTTTACTCACTTCTTGTCCATTCTTTTCCTTTGGTTTCTTTTCATTTAAAACCAGAATCTTCAGGTTCGTATGTGTATGTTTTGCAGTTTTTTATTAAAATATTTTCAGTGATTCTGACACATTTTGAACACAAACTTTTTAAGCTGAGTTTTTACAAACCATTTTTAAAATTTTTATTTTTGTTATCATATAAAACATGGGCATTAATATAAGAGCATACTCATACAAAACCAAAACCCCAAAATAAAACCATAAATACACTGATGTGAAAGATAATGTGCTTTGATTGGCATCTGTCTGACTCCACAGTTCTTTCTCTGGAGGTGGATGGCATTCCAAGGCATAAGTCTTTCAGGATTGTCCCACATTATTGCATTGCTGAGAGTAGGCAAGTTTTCACAGATGATCACTACACAATATTGCTGTTACTGTGTACAGTGTTCTCTCCCAGTTCTTCATATTTCACTCAGCATCAGTTCCTGCAGATCTTCCCAGCTTTTTCTGAAATCATCTTGCTTATCATTTCTTTTAGAATACCTTTTTTTTTTAAACCCTTAACTTCTGGTATTGGCTCCTAGGTGGAAGAGTGGTAAGGGTGGGCAATGGGGATCAAGTGACTTGCCCAGGGTCACACAGCTGGGAAGTGTCTGAGGCCGAATTTGAACCTAGGACCTCCCGTCTCTAGGCTTGACTCTCAATCCACTGAGCTACCCAGCTGTCTCCCATTTATTTATTTTTTATTTTATTTTATTTTATTTTTTAACATTTATTAATATACATTTTTAACATGGTTACCTGATTCATGCTCCTCCTATCCCCTTCACCCTCCCCTCCCCCCGCACTCCCCCCACCCATGGCCGATGCGCATTTCCACTAGTTTTGTCATGTGTCCTTGATCAAGACCAATTTCCAAATTGTTGGTAGTTGCATTGGTGTGGTAGTTTCGAGTCCACACCCTCAATCACTTCCACCTTGACCCATGCGTTCAAGCAGTTGTTTTTCTTATATGTTTCCTCTCCTGCAGTCCTTCCTCTGAATGTGGGTAGCATCTTTACCATAAATCCCTCAGAATTGTCCTGGGTCATTGTATTGCTGCTGGTACAGAGGTCCATTACATTCAATTTT
>NC_058132.1:603174916-603213949 GCF_016433145.1 Gracilinanus agilis | reverse complement strand
CTTCTAATTTATCCCCATTGCATATGATGTTTGTTGATGGTTTTAGGTATATACTGTTTATTATTTTTAGGAAAGGTCCTTCTATTCCTGTACTTTTCAGTGTTTTCAATAGGAATGGATGCTGTATCCCATTTATTTTTAATAATCAAACCTGTAGGGGGCAAGGACATTACCCTAAAGGAGTTGGGGCATGACCCTAAAAAGTATGCAATCAAACAGTCAGCAGGTGGGAAGGCAGGTTCAAAAAATCATATCAAATCCAACTCCTTCATTTTATAGGTAAAGAATTGGTTAAATGACTTTCCCAGGGTCACACAGCTAGCAGTAAGAATCTGAGGCAGGATTTGAATGCAGGTTTTCACAACTCCAAGTCAAGCACTCTATCCACTTATCTCATTAGCAGCCTCATTTGCCTTAACCTCACCCTCACTGAGATAGCCAGTCCTGTGTCTTGGCTCCAATACTACCACTCCTACCTTTATCCCCCAATATTCTCCCATTTAATCTTTGCCCTCCCCATTTCTGAGCCAGCCATTGAACTTCAGGGCCCTTATAAACCCCTATAGTAGGTTAAGTGCCATTGGGAAAATTCTGCCCCTCTCCCCTGTCCCCCACATTCTATTGTGGCTACAAGAAGTGCCACTCTAAGCCCAGCTCTGGGTTTGGTGGAGCAGTGACCAGTAAGAGCCCTACCTTCCCCCTTTTCATTTTGTGTGGGAAAAGCTGAGTCACCTAGGATGAACAGGTGTAGATGGATTGCTGTCCAGATCAAAGATATTATTGCACATTTCCCCCTAAAGACCATATTAAGGTCTAGGCTGCCCCCACCCTTCTCGTCAGTTTCTCATCATTTCAGCTTCATCTTTGACTCTCATATACATTTCTAAGTTCTGCCTCTCCATCTCTCACATCTGCCCCTGCTCTCTATGAACACAGCCATCACCTTTTTCTAGGCCTTAATTATTTCTCACCTGAGCTACCACAGGAGTTTCCTGATATGCCTTCTCTCCTCAAGCTCTTCTCTCTGAACTCATTGTGCCAAAGTAATTTTCTGAATTTCAGATCTGATCTTGTTACTCCCCTAGTCATTAAATTCCAGTGACTCCCTACTCATCCAAGGGAGTCTAGAGACTAAAGTATATATTTGAAATTTATATCATCCTTTGAAATGTCTGTTTCTGTGCAAATTTTATAATGTGTAGAACAATTATTACAGTAGTATGTATGTATAATTTCTAAATAAGTAAATATGCACATGTGGGGGGGAGGGGGTTGCTCTAATGTTTCTTTACCAATTGAAGTTCCTGATCCAAAGTTTGTTACTTGTCTAAGGAAATTGTGCTTTAAGGAAACAGTAACAACATCCAATCTTTTAAAAAGTCTCTACTGCCTTAAAAACATAACACAATCTTTTTTTCTTTTTCTGAATGTCTGGGATTGGCAGAAGTTAAACTGAAGACCTCTAAGATCACATAGATTACATAAGTCCTAATGAATTTGACATATATCAGCTCCATAATATGAAATGAAGTCTTACCTTTCTTGCTATGATTTCTGCCTTTGATTTAAGACCTAGTCATCTCCCATGTTTTTGACACAAGAAACCTGTGGAATAATAAAGAGATTCAGTCTCTTTTTCTTCCACTTAATTTTCATCTTCCCCAACTCATTACAGCAACTGGGAAATGATGTCTTGCTTGCCTCCACAGTAAGTCATGCAATTCTAAAGATGATGAAATGGAAATGGCATGTGAAATGATGGTACCAGTCTGTTTATATGAGGCCATAGCACTTCTCCTTAGTTGTCTTTGATACCAAAGAACCTGATGGTGTCACCTGCTAACTAACATGATTTTCCTGGTTTGGCAGGGAAGTTACAAAGTTTTTACAGTTTATTTCATTTCTGCTTTGATTTGAGGGTCAGATCAGAACAGGTTACTGTGCAATGTCTTTAGTATTATTGCTAGTGTGCAAACATATCATAAATAAACTTTGAATACAAAGAGATCAATTAATACTGAGGGAAGCAATCAGCAAAGCAGTATCTGATTAGGGCACAAGGCACTCACTTGCCACAGAGATCCTATTTGCTAGAAGATACTAAATGAGATAACATTTTGATCTCTCTCTGTGGGGTAGTGTCCTAGGGCTTAAAGGAAATTGGTAATTCTATGTTTTCATTTCAGTGGAAAGATACAGAATTATAATTTTTTTATTTGAAAGAGTTATTGCTATACGAAAGGGTATTGGAAGGAGCCAGAAGCTGCAAATTGCCAAAAAGTCTTAAGATGATGTATATGTATTTAGTTATGAGATTTGGGGTCCCTGATTTGTCACCTTAACCATAGTATTTTCTTCTATTTTTATAGTGTTTTCTAATGTTTTCTGAACCTTAAAGTTTCAATACATGACTAAACAAATTTCCTTGTATAAATCAAGGGGAAAATGGTACTGAAATTTCAGCCTAAAGGTAATTGGCAACAAGAAGCCTTTTTTTTATTATTTAATTTGGCCTAAGTCAATATTCACTTACCTAGTAGTTCTCTTACAAGTCTTCCCCAAAGTAACTAGGAATTCATCCATGTTTCTTTTTGTACTGTGGACTGTAAGAACCTTAGATTCTAAAGGAAGCTTACAACTGCCAAAGCTTCTTTTATGGCATCAGTATCCTTCCTCATTACATCTAGGATCTCTCTACAACCCATCATCCTACTCTAGATGTAGTAGAGAGCTCCTGACAAACATTTAGGAAATTAGAATCTTAAGTCTAATTATTATCTAGATAGACTAGTTATAAATCAATAGGAAACCATGATCATGGGTTTCTTTGTCCCGTTATCAGATCTTTTTTTTACTCTATGTTTCCTTTGCTAATGTTCTATTTAAACTTCTTTGGAGAACTTTAAGAGCAATCTTGCAAATTCAGCATGACTTGGAAGAAGCAGAGAGTGGTAAGATTCATAAAAGCATACTGCCAGAAGGGACTTTAAGAAGTCATCTTATTCATAACTCTGCTTTCAGATAATCTAAAATCATTCTTAAATAGCAATCTCCTTTAATACTTGGTATCATAATATTCCTTGTTACTCATTTTGGCATCTAACCCTTCTCCCTGTCAGGAAATTTTTCCTTCTATCTGATTTCATAAACTAAGGACTACTTAATTACTACTAGCATGCTGCTACTTCTAGCTTCAGTAAGTGAGAAGAATTGGTCATCATTATCTTTTAATAATGGCCAATTCTTCTCATTCTCATACTTTAAAACTGTTATTCTTTTCTCAAGGAATAATAAACCTTGAACCTTGAGCCTTTCAAGGTAAATTTATTTTCCAATCATATAATTATCTCAGTCAACATTTATTAAATATTCACCTCATGGAAATCATAGTACTAGGCACTGTGGAATAATTCAGAGGGAAATCATAAGCATGATTCTTCCCCTGGGAACCTATAATCTAAAAGGGTAGACAATACAAACACATTTAGAATAATCACCTGTAATAGAAATGATACAACAATACATGAGACAACTAGGTGGCATAGTGGATAAAGTGCCTTCTTCTTAACATCAAGAAGTCTTGTCTTCTTAATTTCAGATTTGGCCCCAGACACTTATCAGCTATGTGATCCTAGACAAGTCAGTTAACCCTGTTTGCCTCAATTTCCTTATTTGGAAAAAGAAAGTGGCAAACCATTCCATTATCTTTGTCAAGAAAATCCCAAATGGAGATACATAACAAGAGTTGTACATAACCAAACACAACTGAATAACAACAAAAATAATAGAAACATAAAATAAATCATAATGAATCATTGCTATACAAATATATTGAAGGGAATAAGACTTGTATGCTATCAAGAAACAGGAAGTTATCCAACTCGTTAAACTGTGAATCCTAGAATTAGACACAGGACTCAAATGATGAATAAAACTATGTAAAAGGCATTGTGCTAAGTACTGGTAATACCAAAACACAAATGATTATTTTTTTTATTTAAGCTATAAATCTCTGCAGATGACACTTATTTTAAGATTCCAGTCTTTCATAGTATTGTTCATTAGTGGTGACTTGATTCTGTCTGTCTTCTTCCTCTCTTTTAGGAGCCTACCGTTCTGTGATTTAAGCCCACAAAAAACATTGATTCACCTGTAGGTAAAATGTTATGAAGTTTTAGTCCATGATGTTTTAGGACTTTTTCTCCACCATTTACTTCTTTTTGACTTTTTCTTTTATCCTTGTTTCTTTATGTACATTAGAAAGAAATCTCTTGATAATTTGTATTGTCTGGAGTGATTGAAAAGCAAATAATAGCTTCAGGTCTGATTTTCTTTGTAGGTATTTTTCACTTTCCTATATTTTCATAGAATAGCCTTCGTGTGTGTGTGTGTGTGTGTGTGTGTGTGTGTGTGTGTGTGTGTGTGTGTGTATAATTTGGCTCAGATTTCCAGAATAGGTCACCTTGGGCTACATCTTGAGCTCCTTTGCTCTTCAAAGCACAATTTAACTTCTGCCTTTATTTTATAGTAGAGACAGAATAGTCTTATGTTATTCAGATTTCCTTTCCTTTATTATAATTTGAAAAGTTTTTTCCCTACTGGTCACTTACAGAACCTGCTGTTTGTCAGTGGAACTATTAAATTTCACTAGTATGTATCTTGCAGTTTGCTTTACAGGTGCCTCCTGGAGGCATTCTGTGGTTTCTTTATATTAGCACTTTGTGGGGGCGGGGGAGCAGTTTCTTGCATTATGATGTTCACGTTTTTGACTTGTCATGTTCTGAGATCTCTCTAAGCTTTAATTTGTCCTATTCAGTCTCTGAGATCATTATGTTTTGCTTGTATGAAGATCACATTTTCTTTTAATATTATTGCTTTTTGATTCTCTTCTTCCAGATTGCCCTTCATTTCCATGTATTTCCATTCCCAGTTATCTTCTCTTTTGTTTCTTTTGTAAGACTTGCCACTATGGGCTCAAGTTTTTCTATTTGCTGTGTAGACCAAAAATTCTGCTTTCACAATTTTTATTTCTCTTTTAATTTATTCAGGACCACCTTGATGTGGTTCCATCCCTTCCTACCAATCCACAGGGTCCTGTTCCTCATCAGGTATTGATGCATTTACTTTCATCCTGCAATATTTATTCATAAATGCCCGAACTCTTGCCTGATCTGGAAGCCTTATTCCCTTTTACCGTTAATGTCTTCCCTTTTGGTTTATCTGCTCAAGGACTTTAATTGAATTTTATTCAATTCCCCCTGAAATCCTTGGCAGTTTTAGTCTTTTTAACCTTATTTTCCTCTGTTGTTCACTTTCTGACTTCTTCCCCTTTGACAACACTTTTCCCATTAGGGATGGACCTCAAAAGCCATCTCAGCCTTTTCTCATGTTGGCCAATTTATAATGATTCACCAGTCTCAATCTCTGTCACACTTGACTTCTGGGAGGACACGAGTTGGTCCCATCCAGATGCCTAGCTCTTTTCTCAAGGCCTGATGGAGGAATGCCACATAGCCACATTCATGTCCTGCCCCTTTCATTCTTTTCCTCCATTTTCTGGTCAAGTTCTTTTGCTATACAGAGTACTGCCACATTAGCCCATGCAAACATCTGCCATTTGGATCCCCACAGCACTTGAGGAGGGCACAGTCTGGTTTTATAAAGTTGAATTCTGTTGGAAGCTGGTGGGTTGGTTCATGCAGCCTTGCTGATGGAAGTGTAATGGACAGTACAGGGCTTTGGGAGTGGTATATAAAAAGGTATATGGGAATCCAAGAAGGAGGGAAAGGATGAACTTCTCTATCAGCTAAGTCTTCTCCCCAAGAGAGCAGCTCTGGACTTCTTACTAGGCTTGGTCACAGTAACTAACTCTCTCTTCTCCCTACAGTCTCCTATCCAATATTTCTATCTAATATATAAAAGGGAAGTAACAGGATCAGTGGATTCAGGCAGGATCAGGGAAGGGGCCCCGCTTCCTTCAAGCCCACTTCCCCAGGAGTTCGGACTCTCCAGCCAAATGGGAGAATTGCTGGTCAGTGTCTTTTCTGTTGGTATTTGTGGTCTCCTAATAGTCACACATAAAAGTACAGAGGAACCCAATTCACTCAGGATTCATCCCAAAAGCCAAACCTTCCAACCAAAGAAAGAATCCCCCAGCTCCTCATCTGCTCAGGAGAGAAGTGACAGTTGAGGATCTTCAGAATTCTCCTCCAAACTCCTTTTGCTGTTGGCCCCTCCTAAACAGAATTCTGAATGGGCACATTTTGCTGGGCTGGTTTCAGGGTCCCTTCCACCCCCAGCTGCCTGCTTGCCTTTGCAAATTCAGTTCACACTGTTTCAGGTGCAGGAGTGGAGTGCTGAATAAGCACTTTAGAGGTTAGAGAGTCTTCTCTGTTGTTAGTTCTTTGGGTTTTATCTTGTTTGATTTCTTTATGTCCTAGACCACAGAGACAGTTGAAATTGCTTTATCTCTTACACATAATTCCTATTTTGGAAAAATTGGAGAGCTCATGAAAATAGGAGAAAAAGTCTGTTCCTCCATCTCATTGGTCATGAGACCTGAACATAGTCCATTCCTTTGGCTTTTGGGTTCTTTGGGGTCTTATATTCCAAGTTTCTTTTTTTAGTGCATGCATGCAGTTCATGCTCCCTCACTAATGCTCAATCATATTTAAAAGTTAATTGAACTGGGTTTATTAATAATATGTTCTTTTAGAAAAGAAAGAACTTAGAAACCACCTGGCTCAGAAATGGGATCTATTAGAGCACTGAGAAAATTTTCTCCCCATATTTTCCTCAACTATGGTTTCCATAGTGATTGTTCTTACCTTAAGAGCCCTCATCACTCATTGTGACCAATGTGCAGAGAGTATGTCTCATTTAAAAGAGAATATTTTGCATCAATTTTATACCAGCTTCTTTCTCTCTAGGTCAGTGATTCCCAAAGTGGGAACTACCGCCCCCTGGTGGGTGTTGCAGCAATCCTAGGGACTGGTGATGGCCACAAGTGCATTTATCTTTCCTATTAATTGCTATTAAATTTTCTAAAAATTAATTTCCAGGGGGCTAAGTAATATTTTTTCTGGAAAGGTGGCGGTAGGCCAAAAAAGTTTGGGAACCGCTGCTCTAGGTGGAGATAGGAAATGTTAAGAAAATAAAGTTTTACTTTGTCAAAATGATACCTCGTAGATATGAATTTGTTATTATGGGAATGACCAAATAGGTGAATGAAAATGTCCTCTTCAGAATAAGGAGGTTCTTTCTGTTTTGGTTTCCTTGCAGATCAACCAAACTCTATAAAGTATTTAATAAGCTCTTCAGAAGTCACATTGTAATATCTCTGAGATGAGATTGGTGTTGGGTTTTTCCTCTCCCAACTCTTTATTTGAGGGTTGCTAAGCTACTCTGACTTTTTTTAATTAATCTTCAAACTTGGGAGTTTACTTAGTCCTAAGCTCTTTAGCTCTGTACCAGCCTTCCACATTGTTACCACTATTAGGATTAATTAGCAGCTAAGGGTAAAGAATAGTGGGTGGGGTTTCTTTAAGACCAGACAGTATCTTGGGTAGAGTGGAGGCTGGAATTCTGGGTAGCCAGAGGAGTTGGGTTTCTCCAACTGCCAGCAGGCTCCTTGTGGTTTTTGGCCTAAGGGACTGCTGGTGTGTTCTGTTCCCTGGAACACTGAAAAAACCCAGTGGCAGGAGAAGGAGGAGAACAGGTTAGAGTATCTGTAATAAGTTTTTGGGGAAATTAACAGAAAGAAGAAAGAGAAACTTTTTCCTCTGGGTGGCTCCTGAGAGGGTTGAGCCATTTTGAGGCTTTCTTAGGCCTAAAGCCTAGCTAGGTAGGCCCAAAAGGGCTGGCCGTGGGCAGTGTGAGTGAATAATCAAATTGGTTAAAAGCTGAAAAAGATCTAAGGAGACAGTAACTTAAATATATAATTAAGAGGAGAGAGAGACTATTTGCCATTCTGTGTGGCTGCAGAGTGAGGCAAGACTTGAGAGGCCTGTCCTTGGGCCCAGAAGCCTGATCAGGCCTGAGGCCTAGTAGCTGGTTGCTAGTGAGACAACTACCAACTGATTCAAAGCTAAAGGAGATTTACAGAGACATTAAGTATATAATTAATGTGATTAGTAATTAGCATAAGGTTATTTAGTATAGTTTTGGGGTTTTTTTAGTGATAGATAAGGAGTTTAAGGAGGCTGGAGGGAAACCCTGAGCAAGAAGTAGGTCCTCATGAGGACGGGGGATACTGGGATAAATTTAGGCCCCTTTTAGATTAGGGAATCCTAATCCTCAAAACCTTTGTTTACCTTTCCTTAACCTTAATAATAATTAAATAGAGGGTTTTTTTTACATTTGTCTCTGGCAGTTAAACTTGTGTAGGCCAAAACCAGGTACATGGAGCAGTAAAGGAGATACTGTATCCCAGTTTCTCCCCTTAATATTCCTGTGTTAACATTCTTAGAAATTCCTAGTTTAACATTCCTATATTAACAGTTCTGGCCATTCTTATTTACAACATTATTTGCAATATTCTTATTTATTACGTTTTCTGGGAGAATATTTGTTACACCACCTATATTATGGCAAATTAGGGCAGACCTCTTTCTTAGCCTGATTAAAGGCACATTCATTTCTCTGAAAATGGGCCATTATCATCCTCTTCTTTTTTTTTCCTGACAAGTGAGACAGAGAAACAAAGTTGTAGTTGATTATGCTCTCCTTCCAGGTAACTTCTTTTTTTTTTTAAGTATCCATTAAAAAATTATAAATTAAAGTTTAAAGACACAAGTAGTTGTTGATAGTTTGCAGTTTTTCTTTTAAGAACTATCCATATCATTTATCTACTGGGATATGACTTTATATATGATTTTATATGTGATATATACAAATATATATGATGTATATACAAATATATATGATATATACAAATATATGTATGTATATATGACTATACATGGTTAGTTTAGTTAGTTGTTATATATCTTTTGCAAAATATGATATAAAGAAATATGATTCTTATTTGATTGCTTCCCTTCTTATCCTGGATGCATCAATTTTACTTATATAGAAGTTTTTTTTCAGTTTTCATGTAATCAAAGTTAGCCGTTTTATCTTTTATAATGGTGTCTTCTATTCCTTGTTTAGTTGAAAATATATCTCCTGCCAATAGCAGTAGTCTAATTTTTTATGGTATGACCTTTAATTTTAAGGTCACATATTCATTTTGAATTTATTGTGTAATAATATGGTTTAAGATGTTGTTCTAAGCGTATCTGCCATATCACTTTCTTGTTTTCCAGTGGTTTTTGTCAAATAGAAAGTTATTTCTTATGTAATTTATTTGTTTTTCAATTCTATTGTTTCTGATTCTCCTTGTCTAGTCAAATCCATTGAGCTACCATTGTTTAACTATGCCAAATGGTTTATATGATTAAAACTTTATGATGTGGTTTGAAGTCTGGAAGTGCTTTAATCCCCTTCATCCCTAACTTCTTTCCCAAGATATTTCCCAAGATACAGATCTTTTGTTTCTCCAACTAAATTTTATTTTTATTTTATTGAGTTCTGTGAAGCATCACATTCATAGTCTGGTTGTTATAGTATTAAAATGGTATATTGACTTTGGTAGTATTTTCATTTTTGTTATATCGGTATAGCCCAACCATGAGTACTACTGTTCCTCTAGTTTTTAAGTTCTTGATTTCTTTATATAGCACGTCATAATTAGATATATACAAGTATTTTGTGTGCTTCAATAGATTACTCTTTAAGTATTTTATACATTTTGTATTGTTTGGAATGATATTTCCCTTTCTCTTATTGCCTCTTGAACTTTTTAGTTATTATATGAAAATACAGTTTTTTTGTTTTTTTTTTTAAACCCTTGTACTTTGGTGTATTGTCTCATAGGTGGAAGAGTGGTAAGGGTGGGCAATGGGGGTCAAGTGACTTGCCCAGGGTCACACAGCTGGGAAGTGGCTGAGGCCGGGTTTGAACCTAGGACCTTCTGTCTCTAGGCCTGACTCTCACTCCACTGAGCTACCCAGCTGCCCCCAATACAGTTTGTTTTTGAGGGTTTTTTGTAGCCTATGCTTTGTCATTTATAAGAGAAATAGGGCAATTCATTAATTAAAAGTTGAACTAGCTATATTCCATCATTATTAGCAATATCTTTAAGCAGAAATAATAGTTGTGTGGGATTTAGAGAATCCCAAGGAAGATTATATATTGTGACTAAATCTACCAACCACTTATTCTGTTATCTTTGTTTTTAGAATTTTCCCGAGAGAATACCTCCTTCAACAGATCCATCTCTACTCTCTTGCAGACCTACAGCAGGTAAGTTATACTAAAGGGTTGTTTCTACCTTTTCTCTAGAAAAGTCTCTCTTTTGCTAATTATACAAGTTTTTATTGTGACTCCTCAAATTCAGTGGATTTTTCTATTGAGATGAAAATTCATTCATGTAAAAAAAACTTTAAAAAAAAAAAAAAAGACCTGCAGGGTATAAGGCTCTTAAGCCAGTTGATATGCCCTTACTTTCCTACTTTTAAATTTTGAAAAGCTGAGAAAATATATTCCATATTTAGGGTAAAAGTTGTTCATCAGCCAGGAAAAAAACAAAAACAAAGCTGATTTAAAGTCCCGAATTAAATATGCTTTGCCTAATTAGTTAGGTCAACTACCACTACACTCCCTAAGGTGATGGACAGCTCTAATTACTGGAATATTTCTCCTATCATTAAGTTTAAATTGGCCCAAATAGATGCCTGTGGTGCTCTTTCCATTTTGTTATTGAACCAATTACTCCAGTGATTCCCAACGTGGGTGCCACCACCCCCTGGTGGGTGCTGCAGCGATCCAGGGAGGCAGTGATGGCCACAGGTGCATTTGGGAGCAGTGATAGTATGTGACAGGGGGCACTAAGGAATATTTTTTTCTGGAAAGGGGGCGGTAGGCCAAAAAAGTTTGGGAACCACTGAATTATTCTTTGAGTTTGGCCTTCCAACCAGTTTTGAAGCCATTTGGTTATATTATTATCTAAATTCTATTTCTCCATTTTCTCTACAAGAATAGTCTATAGGATACCTTTAACAGAAGTATTGCTAAAATCTAGGTATCTTATACCTACAACATTCCACTAATCTCTTGGTTTAATAATGGATTTTAATAATTTAATAATAATTAAGGATAATACAGGAGGGGAATCCAAAAAAATTGACTAGAAGCAAATCATTAGTGACCTTGGAGAAAACAATTTAGTGAAATGTGGATAAAAGCCAGAGGCCAAGGCCCTAAGAATGAGTATGTTGTCAAGAAATAGAATAAATAAATAATGTTTCAACATGAAGTATTTTATTCATTAAAATTGTCTCATTCCTCTTTTTCCATTTTCTATACTTTTTTTGTTTTTTTGCCTTTCCATTCCTGCTTAACTCCCCACACATGGACAAACCCTGAGGTTTTAGAGGTTATTAAAGATTTTCCCATATTGGGTATTCCCAACTTCCATTTTCTGTGCTCACCATTTATAAAACATTTTTACAAAGTTGTAGAACAATTATTCCAGAAAGCAAGAAGGTTAGTTATTGGATCTTTCCTTTGAGAAGAGGTCCCTCGCAACCTCTGAGCTATCCTGGGCACTACTCACTGACAGACTGATATTAAAACATTGCTTTGTTCCTGTTATGTCCCCTGTTCAAGAACCTTCAAAGGCTTCTCATTTTTTTTCTTTTTCTGACATTTAGGGCTCTCCAAAATTTGTCTCATATTTATATTTCTAACTTTACCTTCCAAAACTACCTACATGAAGCCTTCTCTTCAACCAAACTTGACTGCCCTTTCTAGCCTACAGATGCTTGGACTGGCCCCTCTATATTTCTTCAAACTATCCCGTTCATCCCCAATTGGAAACCTTAAGATTCAGATAAGATTGCCAACTTTTGCTATGAATCCTTCCATGCTTCCCCAAGAAGCTCAATCTGGCTTCTGAATTCCAATTTAACTTACTGTCCCTACCACTCATATGACATTTATCTTCTCTTGCCTGGTATTAATTTTTTAAGAGTATGTACTTTACCTGCCCACATAAATGATAAGCTCCTTAAGGATAATTCCATTCACTAGACATAGCTTAAGTACCTACCACACAGGGTATTATGCTAGGCCTTTGAATACAAGTTAAAAAGCCAAATAGGCCATGTACCCAAAGAGCTAATATTCTCCTAGAGGGATAAGGACCTGTGATATGTGTGTGTATGTATATATGTTAAAAATAAATTCATTTTTAACATCCCAATTAGTATCTAGCGTAATGTCTTATTACACACAATAAGTTTTCTGCAAATATTGATTTGATTGGTTTGGCATTCATATTTTTCCTGTTTGGAGCAAGCAAAGATTCTTCAAAGCTGTTTGAAGGGAATCAGTTTTATGAAGCATAGAAATTAGGATACCTTCATGATAGTAAGCAGAGACTCAGTAAGGATCTCTGTTCTCTGCTACAGTGTCTGAGGGAAGAATGGACATCATTTTTTTTTTTAGCATGTGATTAAAGAGTGTTCCTTAGTAAGGAGAAAAACAAAAATATTTATAATTTGATTTTCTGACCAGATGATTACAAGGGAAATAATCACAGTTACAAAGCTGATAGTTTTTTTGTTTATATATCTGACCCTGGGACACAGTAGTGTCCTTTAAAAGAGCTCCTTTTTAAATTCCTAAATGATGTCGATATTTAGAAATTACTTGGAAAAGAGCTACAGAGTGAATTTTCTTTGAAGAAGTTTTTCAAAATAAAGTTTTGTTATCAGATGAAGTAGGCAGAATAGAAGTAATTCTACATTAATGGTAAAGTGGTTAAGTGTTGTAGCCATTTTGCAGAAGTCCATTTTTGTAAGACTTTTCTGTGTCCCGCTGTTTCTTCTTTAATAATCTAGCCATTAAATAGCAAGCAGCTTAAATCAGAAGCAGCAGTCAGTCACCTTAGTAGACCCAGACTATTAGCCCCCAGAGCCAGGGGAGCTGTTTAATCAGTTCTCAACCTTAGTAGTAAAGTGGAAGAGGCAATCAACAGCTTATCAAACACCCTGTGGTAGGGGAAAGGCAAGAATCACAAGGTATCTGTTGTGTTTGATAGCTTTTTCTAACTTATTTCTTTGTGCCTATCTTTACAAGACCTCCAAACTTATATTCAGAGGAAGTTTAATTCAATTACTTCTTCTGCTAGAAGAGTGCTAAATTGGATTTAACTTTTGATCTGTATACATCCTTACTATCATTTCTGAAAGGTTTATTCCACAACCCTTTTCATGAATAAATTTTAATCAGGTTGTCTATGTCTGTACCCAAAAAAAGGTTCATGTAGAAGAGAAAGGCATATCCTTTCCAAGAAAGAAAAGAGAATATTTCATTGCTGGAAGGCTTCATGGGTGCTAGAAAAGACCATTCTGTAAATTACTTCAAATTTTCCCTAGAAAATGTGTTTTGTCATCTTAGGTCACCTACCTTTTTTTGTGTTTTGCTTGATAACATTGTGACCTTCTAAAACAGTACAGATACATGGAATGTATACATTTCTACAAAGTTTTCTGTAAATCACATTTATATTATGTAAATTCTGTTTTGTTCTTGACTGCCATTATAAAACCCAAGATACAGACCTCTAAGGAAAAGAAAATTGGCCCTTGAATTCATCCAACTGTCTCTCCACTGAGACACCTAGCTGCCAAGATACATACACAAAAATGAAAGTCATAATATATATAAGGTGTTTGCACTTTTTAAAGCACAATATATATGTTAGTTGTTAGCTTCTATTATAAAGGCAACAATCTAACATTAACAATATGACTAAATTATTATTTGGATAAGAATCTTAATCTAGTTTAACAATTTTAATGTTATATTAAAAGATTTCCTTTACTTTGAGATCTTCATACTAATCTAATATAATAGACTCTATTCAGACATCTTGGCCCCATATCACCTATTCTGCTTGATAGCAGTATCTTTGGGGAAGTAGAAATATTAAGAGCTGAAATACTTAGTTATTGCTTAGCAGTCAGAGTGAACTTCAATGTCCTATGAAAGTATAGTTGTCTGGCTCCTGACTATTGACTGGTATTTATCAGCAGGATAAGATTCTGCCTGTGCAGATCATTCTATACTCAACTTCATCATCTATTTAATTAAAAGTAAAATTTCCTTATTGTGGTTTATCAAGATATCAATAACTGAGCAAAGCAAATTGTTGATCAGATTAGTATCTAACATTATTTCTTTGTCAAGATGGACAAAACTCATACAATAGGTAATAGATTCAAAACCATCTAATAGAAAAAGATAATGAGTTTAAAAGAGCATAAGATACTCAAATTCTGGGAGTTTAGAGGATGTTCTGCAGCTGAATATGTGGTTCAATTCATCTTAGAGTTTTGTTTTCATAATAGTCCCAGACCCTTGGGCCTAAATCTAAGATTACTTTTTAAAAAAATATCCCAGAAGTACATAATTAAATACATGAGAAGTCTTATGCCATAGTGAGTAGAGAATTTGCCTTGGAAGTTAGAAAGCCTTGGCTTCAAATCCTGTTCATAGTATCCTTCCTACTAGCTATGCAACTCCCTTAACCTTTCAGTAGCTAGACAATTCATTGATGTCATGAGTTGCAGATAAATTGCCAGGCTGCATCAGTATCAGGATGTAGTTTCCAGCTGAAAATACCCATGAAATCAAAGGCCCATTCCAAAAAGTAGTAAATGAATAAATAGAATTTATACTACCTTTATTCTGTTGTTTAGGGGAACAGCTCTTATACCTCCAATAAATGTCCATGCTATTCTAGTCTCCTTGTGACACAGAGGTGACACTGAATCAGCAATGGCTTTGCCCAAGGAGTGTAGTCTCTGCAAGTTCCTGCCATGTTGGAAGGGGCTTATCTGTTGAGGTCATCTGAGCACCAAACTAGTTGGGAGTAGCTTATCATGAAGTTGGCTACCAAGTGATAATTAGGTGATGATTATTTTGCCACTGATATTCTCTAAAGATTTCTACTACACCATAGGGAACCTGCAGTCTTATTCAGGGGAAATGAGTACTCACAACATGAAGATTCTTAAAATACTAAGGCATGTATACTTTATAAACAAGCACTCCCCCCCCATGACTAGGAGTGAATACTAAGTCTTTCACTTTGTAAAACATTATTCTTTTAGTGAACTGGAATGATTTTATTAACATGACATGGTTATAGACCTAAAAGAGATCTTTGAAGGAATATCTAGTCCCTTATTTTGCAAATTTGGAACCTGAAATATTAAGAGACTTAATCTCAGTCCCTAAAATTCCTATATTAGTTGATCCACAACAGTCAAGCCTTTGGGCTGCTTATAGACCTTGTTGAAATTCATATATATTATCTAAGAAAGCAATACATTAATTCATTATTAGTTACTAATACCTTCTTTGAATTAGTTTATCAGATTAACTAGCCAGCCTTCTCCCAAGTTCCTGGTTGGAAAAAATAGAGAACTTATAAATTTTTATGGTGAAAAAGGAGTCAAGGAAGGTCAGGATTGTGGGTCATTGCCCAAAAAGGGCAGAAATGAATAGGGTACCCAGAGATAGTGGAAGACCCTGATGAGTCAGAAATCACTAAAAGGGAGGAAGGAGACCCCCAAAACATTCCTGACAGGTTTGCCTATAGGGCTGTTCCTATTTTAGGGACTTCACACTAAATCAGCACAACATTTCCTTTATAAATAAAATTAATATTAATCAAGATGAGTGCCCAAACAAAATAGATTTTTCATTCTTTCCTTCCCAATAGGCCTTGCTGTCTTCCTTTGCTCCCCTGGTCAGTATTTGCTCAGGGCATACAAACAAATTGTAAAATTAGCTTTTATAAATAATGTAAATCTGCTTGTTATGAAATATTCATATATTAGCATCACACAAGGCAGATCTTTGATTCATCTACCACTTTGGCTAATCTGAAGGCTGTTTCCTTTCAGGAATGTGGACTATCAAGATTTGTTCTATATGCACATACATAGTAGCGCACTTAAATGTTATTGATTAACTGACCTCCCCACCTCCCCCTTTTCATCCTTAGAGCACAGAAAATTTTAGTATATGTAACCTGAGCATTTGTCTGAATCAGTGTATTAGGAAATAATCACAACTTTAGACCTTACTGTGGTTTTTATCAAGCTTTCTGACTAATGAGGGCAAACCCACAAAAGGCCTTATCAATGTCCTTAGAGGCTCCCTTTTTTCCCATATATTTCATTCATTGAATTATTTCTTTAAAAAAGTTATACCAACTATTTTAGTATAGCCCTGGCTATCAACCAAGCATAACCTGGGAACATTATTCTCCTTCCTCACTATTCACAGATTCTGGAGACAATAAGCCTGCCTAAGGGGGCACCCTAGCACAGCTGCCCTTTAACCGAAGAAGTAACAGGTGATGACCTTTATTCACACAAGGCCTGATTGCTTTGAATCCAGATCTCATCAAAACATAGTACCCTAGTGACCACAACCAAGTTAACAGCTACTCCACCCTTAGTAGCTTGGGTAACATGTATTCATAGCCTCTCCCCACCTCTGATCTCCTCTCCATTGTTCACCCAAGCATTAGCAGGCAAGATAACTAATTAGAAGCATTCAGATTTAACAAGCAGAAAAACAAAGCGTGACAGCTCCCACATTCTGTTCAGTGGGCAATGACTGTGTTCGGTTGTAGCCGTCAGAGCCTTCATAAACCCCTGAGATTATTCTGGGGTGAGGCAGGAATGAGGCCTCTATTAAAACATCACTAAATCTCCGTTAGCTACTTTATCCAGAACTGTTCCTACCAATTAATGAGTTAGGAAAAGAGGACCTCAAGTTACTTGAGAAGCAAGTCATGCCTTTTAAAGAAGTGAGTTGCTTTTTTTTTTTTTTTAAGCATAGTGTTTTTCCCTATCAAAAAAACAAAACAAAACAAAACAAAACATGAGGGGGGCACAGGGTATAGTGCAAAAATTTTGTTCTCTGGAGGACTGGCAGGTTAAGGGCTATAAGAGTGGAAGGCCACTGTTGATCTACATAGTAGATGGATCTTAAATAGCCTCCATATGGACAACCTTCAACTCCCTCACTCTCTTGCCCTACCTTGCCCTGCTGGTGTATTTCCAGTTTTTGTGGGAGTAAGAGGAAAAGAAAGCTTTATTCTTCAATACTTTATATTATTTAATGTTTACTGATTATTATCACTGATTGTATTGTAAGTGCATGCATGTGCATATGTGTGAACTAGTTCACATAAGCCAAATTGGTTAGAGAATATAACTAATAAGGTCAAGCTTGTTATATGTCTAAGTCAGTCATCTTTTAGTAAAAACACTTATTTATTTGCTTTACATGATTTATCCTTGCCTGGGAATAATAATTATTCCACAGTAACAGAAGACACATGTAACCTTAGTCAACTTTGTGTCTCACAAGTGCTTTAAGGACATAATAGGAGAGAATGATGATGGCTTAGTACAAAGGCATCACCACAAGTAGAATAACAACTCAAAAGCTCACATCCTCTTGATAGGTCCTAATCTACTATATAGATTGCACCTTTGTGCATGCACACACACACACACACACACACACACACACACACTCTAATCCCAAAGGCAATATGCAATAATTTGGCCGAAAATATAATTAATACATTTGTAGCCCTTAGGAGGAATAAGGAATATATGGATTATGAGTGTTTGGTCAGTGTATTAAAAGTATATAAAAGCTACATAAATCACTTTCCTGGGAATTGAGGATTTCCAACATCTACTTCTGACTTGATGTAAAATTATATCACCTCTCCATTATCTTTTCCCCCCATTTATCAAAAGGAATTGGTAACACTAATAATAGTGGTATTGTTCTATAGTGTTCTATAGTGTAACTAGAACTAAATAAGGAGTCTAGAGTTCTGAGTCCTCTTCTGAGTATTGCCACTAACTAGCTACATAACCTAAAGAAAATAATTTAATCTTTCTGGGCCTCCAGATGATCTCCAAAGTCCCTTGTAACTCTAATATTCAACAATTCAGTGAGTTAGTTACATGTTTTCAAAAGGTTATCTGCCCAAAAAAAACATATTCCATTTAGCTTTGCCCTGTTCCACAACTACAGATTACAATCCACCTTGGCTTTCATTTCAGACCCACAGACTAGTAGTTCCAAAGAGAAATAGATAAGAGAGAATACAGACAAGCGTAAATCTAGAAGCAATATATTAAAAACAACTTCTAATGATGGGTCAATAGTCATCATGTATAAAGAGGGGCATCTATATGTGTATGAGAGAAGAAAAAAAGGTTCTTCTCTATGATTCTCTGTTCATTCCTTTAGCAATATTTTATTTTATTTTATTTTTTAAACTTTATCTTATGCCCTAAAGCTGATACTAAGTATCAGTCCCAAGGTAGAAGAGCAATAAGGGCTAGGCAATTTGGAGTTAAGTGACTTGCCCGGGGTCATACAGCTAGGAAGTATATGAAACCCAATTTGAACCCAAAATCTCCCATCTCCAGAACTGGCTCTCTGTCCACTGAGCCACCTTGTAGCCTCATAGCTAATATTTATTGAACATTTATTTTTGACCATTATATATTATTTATACAATACACGGGCAGAGATGAATCTGAGAGCTAAGATAGTGGAGGAAGGTATGCTTAGCTTGCTTAAACCCTCCAAACACACAAAAATAGAAAATAAGGTGCCTCAAAACAAAGGAAAACAGGAGGGGTACATCTCACTGAGGTTAAAGGGGAGAGTAGCCAGTTGCATTAGGAAGAGTTTGCAGAGTGCATACCTGAGTATCCCTACTCACTGCCTAATGACCTGAAGCAACAAAACAGTAGGCTAGGAGCAGCACACAGCCAGCTCTAGGAAGGCTGGAAGTGAGGAAATTTTAGCACTGAAGCTGCCCTTTGTGTGGCCTGAGGCAGTGAAGCCCAAAGAGAGGAGAAACAGCTCAATAGCCTTAACCACTTCCACATGGTCTGAGGTAATGAAAAGGAAAGGTAGAGCTTGGAACAGCCTAGGAGCTACCAAGTAGCCTAAGATAATGAAACAACAGAGTCAATACAGCAGATTTGGGAATAGTGCCACTGAACAGCCTGAAGCAACAAGTTGGCAGACTGGAGGAATAGTCCAATGCTAGCCCTACCTGCTTTTGCAGCCTGAGATGACAAAAGGGGAGTGTGGGGAACAGCCCAACCCAGGAGATAATAGGGAATCCCGCTGGAAAAAACCATTGCAAGCTTCTGTACAAGAAGCCAGCTTGTCCACCCCCAGGAAATGCAAATGGAGCGACCCAAAGACAGCGAGACCTATCCCAAGCAGCAGATAGGTCTGTACTGCAAGCTTGGAACAACACTCTCTTCACCTAGGAGAAATGCAAAACCTCAACAGATAGACTAGAAAAAAATTAATAACCAGGAAAATGAGCAAAAGACATAGAAAAAACCTCACCTTAGAAAATTTACTTTAATGACAGGGGACATCAAAAATATAAACTCATAAAAGGGAAACAATGGCAAAAATATAAAGCCTCAAAGGAAAATAAAAAGGATGTCAGACCCCAACAGACCTCTTAGAAATACTTAAGTTAAAAATTCAAATAATAAAAGAAATGGTAGAAAGATTCAACAGTTTGAAAACTAGAATGGGTCAAAAGGAAATGGAGACCATAAAAACACTGAAGAAAACAACTTCCTAAAGGCTAGAATGAGCTTAATGGAAAGGAAGAAAAACCACTGAAGAAAATGACTTCCTAAAGACTAAAATGGACCAGATAGAAACCACAAAGGTTCAAGGAAGAAAACAACTTCCAGGGGCAGCTGGGTAGCTCAGTGGATTGAGAGTCAGGCCTAGAGATGGGAGGTCCTAGGTTCAAATCCAGCCTCAGACACTTCCCAGCTGTGTGACCCTGGGCAAGTCACTTGACCCCCATTGTTCACCTTTACCACCTAGGAGCCAACACACAGAAGTTAAGGGTTTTAAAAAAAATTTTTTTAATTAAAAAAAAAAAAAGAAAAGAAAACAACTTCCAAAAAAATTAGAATTGAGCAAATGGAAGCTGATGACCCCATATGGCATCAGGAAACAATAAGACAAAATCAAAAGAATGGAAAAATAGAAAAAAATCTGAAAATTTCACTGGAAAAACAACTGACCTTGGAAAATAGATCTTGGAGATATAATCTATGAATTATCTGAATACTTGAAAGCTATGATCAAAAAAAGAGCCTAGACATCATATTACAAAAAAATCATCAAGGAAAACTACCCTTTTTATTCTTGAGCAAGAGGAGAAAAATAGAAATTGAGACCTCCTAAAAGAGACTTTACTATAAAACATCCCAGGGCTACTATACCAATATTCAAAAACTCCCAGAGCAAGGAAAATGTACTGCAAGCAATCAGAAGGAAACAATTCAAATCTCATGAAGCCACAGTCAGGATTATACAAGACATAGCAGCTTCTTTACTAAAGGACTGGAAAGCATGAAATATGATATTCCAAAAGGCAAATGATCTAGGCCTATAACTAAGAATCACATATCCAGCCAAACTAAGTATTTATTTAGGAAGAAAAAAAGTGATATTTAATGAAAAGTGGATTTCTAGGTTTTCCTAAGGGGGTGAGAAAAACCAGAGCCAAAACCAAAATCCAAACTTGACACTTAAGAGAAGTGTAAAAAGTTAAACAGAAAAGTGAAAACTTTGTTTCAGTAAGGTTGAAATGAGTACATTTGTTCCTGAGAAGGTGATCATTAAGATACTTAAGATATATATGATAGTTGAGTTATATAAGGTACTAAAGTATTAAAGATAAAATACGTAAGAACTTTATCACTATTAGGACATAAGAAGAAGTATACATAGAAAGAAGGGAGTAAGCAGAATAGGATGGCTTGATATCCACCTAAAAAAATAAAAAATCAAGGGACAGGAAAGAGAACACACAGGGATAAGTGAAAAGGAAAGACCAGGAGGGAAATTTTCTCAAGTGAAGAAGAGCCTTAGTCAATACAATAGAGAATAAAATGGGGTGAAGGGAGAGAACAATGCTTGAATTTTATTCTCGCCAGAATTAGCTGAACATGGAAATAACACGTACATTCAACCAGTTATAGAAACTGATCCTAGTCTATAGGGGAGTAGGAAGAAAAGGAAAATTAGAGAAGTAGGGGAAGGGGGTAGCACCAAGAGTCAGAAACAAAGGACAAGTGAACTGTGGGAGGCAATGGTCAGAAACAAAATATTTGTGAACAAGGAGAGTCTAAAAGAGAGAAAGGGGTAAATGGGAAAAATAAGATGGAGGAAACACAATTGGTAAGCATAACTGTGAACGTGAATGGGATGAACTCACCCATAAAATGGAAAAGAATAGAAAAGTGAAATAAAAACCAAAATCCTACAAAATGCTGTCTACTAGAAACACATTTAAAGCAAGGAGACACACATAATAAAAGTAAGGGACTGGAACAGAATCTGTTATGCTTCAGCCAAAGTAAAAAAAGCAGAGGTATGGTAATCATGATCTCAGACAAAGAAAAAATAAAAAGAGATAAAGAAGGAAATTACATTGTGATAAAAGGCATTATAGACAACAAAACAATACAATACCAAACATATGCAGCAAAATAGCATAGCATCCAAATTCCTAGGTGGGAATAGTAAAATGTCGGGGACCTCAACCTGCCCCTCTGAGAAGTAGATAAATCTAACCAAAAACCAAACAAGAAAGAAGTTAAGGAGATAAGTACAACTTTTTAAAAGTTAGACTGGACAGACCTCTGGAGAAAACTGAATTGGGAATAAAAAGGAATATATAAGACACTGAACTAAGCACTATAAGGGATACAAAGATAGAAAAAATAAGTCTGATTTCAAGTAGCTTAAAATCTGTTATACTTATTTGACCGTGTTAACCACTTTTTAAATTTAATTACATTATGCCCATCTATTTGGGTAAAAACCATAGCCTTAATTTGCCTGAATACTTCATAGGATCATAGATCTTAAACCTGGAAAACCATCTAGTATAGACCAACTCTCTCATTTTATAGATGACAAACTGAGACTCAAAAGAAGTGAAACTCCCCAATTTTCCCACAGTTATATCAATTCAGCACTCCCAATGCCAGTGTTCTTTCTACTCTCTCATGCTGCTACTTGAAGGATCTTAGATGTTATTAGTGTGGGTACTCCTTCCACTTGCACAGATCACACACTTTTAATAAGCAGATAGTCTTTTAGAGTTGCTCCAGCCTCTTTTATAGCTAATCTGGTGATGTCCTTCTCAACTTTTTCTAGGCTGGTCTGTTAATGACTGGTGAACAGTCTGTCATTGGGTCCATATTTTAAACTAGCCCCATTTGTTAGAATCTACCAGAGTTTACACTCCACTGGCATGGTTTACATAGCCTCCATATAATAATTAAAAATATAACTAAAAATATTTTCATTTAAAGTCTCTTTATCAGAAAGCATCATAAAGGAAATAAGAGGAAAGTTCTGTGGTATAACTCAGAAATTGTGATAATGAGATTAAACCTACCCTGCCCATCTTTAGATTTAATCACCAAAGGTAAAAACATCTCCACTTAACTCACAAGTTGGGAAGTCTGTAACCCACGTATGCTAGATTGAGTGACAAATCAGAATTTACTGACTGCCTCCTGGGCAGTCCTAAGAAAAGCATCTATTGTGTAAACTAAGAGGAAGGCACAGGAAGTGATGCAAAAGAGGCCCCTTTAAAAAGAGAGCTGAGGGTTCTTCTGGTTCGTGAACGGGACGTGAAGGGCTCTTCTGGTTCTTGCTTGGACATGGAGCAGCTCTGGACCTGGGACCCTGAGACCTTTGTGAGACTGCTCTTCAATCGCTCTCTTAGAACTACACATGGTGAGTGAAGAAGGCTGACTCCTTTAACCTCCCAGGAGGTACTAGCCTCCGGGAGGCTCCCTTGATTGGGAGAAGCCCTTGTGGCTTAAACCCTTATTAATTGACTTTTAGGCTCTGACTGGGCCTCTGGAGCCCTGCTGGAGTAAAGCCCAGACTTGAATACAAATCTCTTATGCTACCTTCTTCTCATCTCTCTACTTCCACTCTCTCCTATATTTTGTAAATAAACTTCCATAAAAGTCATTTTGACTTGAGGTTATTCTTTAATTGGGGATTGATAATTATTCAATTCCCTGGCAAAAAAAAAACCTTTAAATATTCACCCAATCAAAACCCCTTTTTACCCTTTACAAAATATAGCAATGGCCAACTCCCTGACTGGATCTTTCAAGATACTAGACTAATTGTTGTGATGATCAGTGCAGCTTTTTTTTATATGTAACATAATAAATACTAATATAACATATGACCAATCAATACATTTTTTAATGATCAATCCATCCTGCTTATTAAAGGTATCTGAAATAGGAAGCATTATAAAGGAAAAGAAACACTAGCTTACATGTCAGAAGACCTGGGTTCTGGTTGGACTTGACTCTACTACTGATTATCTGTATGATTATGAAAAATCACTTAACCTGACTGAACCTCATTGGCCTCATCTGTAAATCAAGGATAATAGGACTTGAGCCATCAACATTAGAGTTATTGGGGAGGATGTGCTTTGTAAAATTTTAAGTGTTATATGAATATGACATTACTATTTTCATTTGGGGGTGAGTATTGAATTAAACACAATTGACTGTAGATTATAACAGTAGATGAAAGATACAAAATGCTATGAGAACTCAACAAGAAACCTAGCTTATGGCTGGGAGGATCAGGAAGGGCTATATCATGGAGGTGGTATTTCACCTTGGCTTTGAAGGATGGAGAAGATTTTAATGTAGAAATGGTTGGGGAGAGCACTCCAGATATGAGGAAAGGTACCGAAGTGACATGCCCAAAAAACCATGAGTATGCCATTTAGACTGAAAAAGAATAAAGTTAGAATTAATAAGTTAGACAGTTAGGGTGGCACTCTGTCTGGTGGGGGGGAGGTCAAAGCTAAGGGATATATTAGACTACTGGAATGAAGAAAGTAGTCCTTGTACAACAGACACTCAGCAGCCATGGAAGGTTTTTGAAAAGGAGAGTAAAATGGTTGGTCCTCTGCATTAGGAAGGTCTGAACTTTAGGGATTGCTTTTCTGTTTCATTTTCTATGGAGATTTAAAGGATAAATTAAATTATACTTGTGAAACCATCAGGGAAAAGCAATATAATGTATGGCTATCATTGGTAATGTCTTATGCCCCAAATGTGAGCCACTGAGTGATGAGTGCCCCCTCTTCGACTACAATAAATCAGAGTCATTCTGTTTTCTGTCACATAGGCAGAGAAGCAAGGTCACGGAAAATGATTAGACATTCATATCTCTTCATGCTTGCTGTCATCTAAATTGATTGGTCTGTCCTGGTCATGGTCCCCATTTCTACCCATGATATCCATGATGAAAGGGCAGCTTTAAGAGCCCTTCACAGTTTTCCTCTTACACATTCTGAACATTTCCCTAGCACAATGCCTGGCACATAATAGACATTTAATAAATATGTGTTGACACCCTCCTCCAGGCTTCTTTACTAGATTGTCATCCTTTTCATGCCACCAACTATAAGTATACCCCTAAGGTCTATCTTAGTCCCTCTTTTCTTCTCTTTCTGCACTCTCTTAGTTCATGACCTTATCTACTGTTCTGAATGTAATTATAATCTTTATGCAGATAAGCCACAGATCTATATACTCAGCTCTTGTCTGTCTCCTATGCTCCAGGTCCCTGTCACCATCTATTAGACATTTAAACTGGATGTCCTTCAGGTATTTCAGGCTCAATGTGCCCAAAGTAGAACTCTATTTTTTTTTTTTTTTTAATTTAAACCCCTGCCTTCTGTCTTAGAATCAATACTATAAATTACTTCCAAGGCAGAAAAGCAGTAAGGGGCTAGGCAGTGGGAGTTGAGTGACTTGCCCCTGGGTCACATAGATAGATAGTATCTGAAGTCAGATTTGAACCCAGGACCTCTACTCTCTAGGCCTAACTCAATCCACTGAGCCATCTAGCTGCCCCCTGCTAATAGTTTTAAATAGGAAGGCAGGACCACTTAGACCAATGAACTTTTGCTGTTGGCCAATATTGTGGCAACCAGCTCTGAGGGCAGTTAAGAGAAAGGTCCAGTAAATCAGCACCCAAGAATGAGGAGAATAGGCTGCTAGAACATTCAAGAATTTCCATTTACATGATGATGCACTGGAAAGAAAACCAACCAAAACTGACCATAACAAGATTTCATATGGCTGCATTGTGGCATCAGCTCTATGTTGTTGTTCAGTCATTCAGTTGTGTTTGACTCTTCATGACCCCATAAACCATAGCACAGCAGGCCCTTCTGTTCTCCACATTCTCCTCAAGTTTGTCCAAGTTTATGTTTGTTGCTTCTATAACACTATTCATCCCTCTCATCCTTTGCTGTTGCCTTATCCTTTTGCCTTCAATCTTTCCCAAAATCAAGGTCTTTTCCAATGAATCCTGTCTTCTTCTGTACTATTTAAGCTTCAGCTTTAGAATTTAGTATTTCCAGACATTTGATTTTTCACTTGTTTATATAGGTATTGGATGTGGGGTTTTGGTTTTTAAAAGATGATTACAAAAAAGAGTAATATGGATATAGGTATTGAGTGATAATACATATATAACCCAGTGGAATTGCTTGTCAGTTCTGGGAGGAGGAAGGGGAAAAGAGGAGGTAAAGTACATGAATAATGTAACCATGGAAAAATACTTAAATAAAATTTTTTAAAAAAGAAAAAAAGTATTTTCATATTTCCAGTGAAGAGTCTGAATTAATTTTTTTAAGTATTGACTGATTTAATCTCTTTATTGTTCAAAGGACTCTCAGAAGTCTTCTTTAGCACCAAAATTCAAGTGTTGATTCTGTGGTGCTCAGCTTTCCTTATAGCCAAGCTCACACAGTCCTATGTTGCTACTGGAAAGACCATGGCTTTGACTAAATGTACCTTTATAAGTAAGATGATGTCTCTGCTTTTTACTGTCCAGATTTGCCTTAGCTTTCCTTCCAAAGAGCAAGTGTCTTTTAATTTCACAGCTATAATCACCATCAGTGGTGATCTTTGAGCACAAGAATATAAAATTTGACACTGCTTCCATTTCTTCTCCTCTATCTGCCAGGAAGTGATGGAATCAGTTACTGAGATCCTAGGCTTTTGGGGTTTTTTTTATGTTAAGCTTCAATCTGGTTTTTACATTCTCCTTTTTTACCCCTCATCAAAAATCTTCTTATTTCTTCTTCATCTTCTACCATCAGAATGATCTTGTCTGCCTATCTGAGATCATTGATATTTCCCCAGACAATCTTATTTCCAGTTTTTAATTCATCCAAGCTGGCATTTTGCATGATGTATTCTGCATATAAGTAAAATAAAGCCTCATCATACTCCTTTTCTAAGCCTGGCTCTTCCCAGCTAGTCACCAATTTGTCACGTGTGGCAAATAATAACAGAAATGAACTTCTCCATTTGAGGCTTTTTCTCCACATTAGGAATCAAATTAAATTTAAATATACCACCATCACCACCCTCCTTTTGAGGAAAAGTTACAACATTGGTGTGAGCTCTTCTCCTTACTGACTGTTCAGAGAAGTTAAACAGACTTCTGTATAACCTAGTCAACCAGTGCACTCCTGGAATTTCCATGTGGCTTTAGGCCAAAGCACGAGATGTCAAACATGAACAAGGCAGCACAACATATAAAGAAAAGTGTACCTAGCAACAGTAAGAATTCAATGGAGTATCATACCTGGTAGTTTTTAAAAGCCTTTGACACTTCAGTAGGCCTGGGCTTTTGAAGTTCTTAAGTAGTCTTTTTTTCTTGCCTGGGAAATTCACTAAGATCCATATAGAGCTATCCTGTGGTCATAGGACTGGTTCTTTCAAGTTATATCATATCTCTTCTCTTTCCTGTCACTAAGAGAACAAATGAGGCAAGACATTGCCTCCATACAATAGAAAGGTCCAGTTTTATTCATTCCATTTTTATGTGTACACAGATACCGGGAACCTGGAAGTGTTAAACTATGCAGCAAACTCTCTGGGAATCTCTTCCAACTCAACATAAGCCCTGAGATACTCATTCAGATGTTTGTGTAGGTTCACAGCTGTGCTCTAGAAGTTTGACTGGCAGGGTAGGTCAACCGTGAGAATCAAAGCAGTAATATAGATTGGTAGTAAAACTAAGGGAGACCAGATCATGTTTCAGTATTCAACAGGCAATCCCTAAGCACCAGGAAAATTTTTTTATGATGAATAATAATAGCTGACATTGACATAGCACTTTAAGGTTTGCACATTACTTTACATGAAACACTTGTATTTAAGTCCTGTCCCAGACCCTGACTAGCTATATGACCATAAGCAAATTGCTTAACGTTTTTCTTTTTCATATCCTTATTTGTAAAATTGGGGTAACTCACAGGGTTGTTGTGACAAAATGAATTTGTAAAACTTGGCCTCCTATATTAATATAAATTATTTACTCAAAATATTTAATTCAATTCAACAAGCATTTATAGGGCTCCTATTATGTGCCAGGTACAATATAAAAAACACAAAAGACAGGCCCTGCCCTCAAAAATATTACATCCTCTTAGGGGGAAAGAATCTACATTCAAAAGATAAATACCAAATATGTCAATATAAATACAGAGTTGTTTCTAATGGATGTGGGAGAAAGAACTAACAGCAGGGACTTAGAAATTCTAAGGGGGAGTGGGGAAAAGAAGTGCATACCACACATGGAAGACAGCCTATGAAAAAGCACAAGGACAGTGGATGGAATGCCATGTTCAGAAAGAACCAGTAGACCATTTTGGCTAGAATATTGTTAATATTGTTAATCTTAAAATATTTATAATTTTAATTACAACAATAATAATTTCCCCATGCAAAAATACAGAGTAGAAATACATCACCAAATTTTCCTTAGGCAGCTGCTACTATAGTAGTGGGAGGGTGGGAGTGGGAAGAATGAAAACAACATCAAGAAAGCTCTTTCATATTTGGGGAGACTGGCGACCATGTAGATACCATTCTCTGTTATTACATGTTCCAAGATGCCTTATTTTAGGAAGGGCATTGATAAGCAACTGCTTTCAGACACTTTGGGCTGGATAGCTCTTTGGTATCTCACCAGCTATCAGTGCTTTCCTTGCCTGAACTTTTTTTCCATTAAATCTTTATCTTGTATTTTCCTAGATAATTCCATGCTGTCTCCCTCTTTAGAATATAAGCTCCTTGAGGGCAGGGATTGGTTTTTTTCCTTCTTTCTTTGTATCCCAAGGACTTAGCACACTGGTATATAATAAATGCTTAGTAAAGGCTTACTCATTGAACATTCAGAAGGAGGGTAGTAATCAGAATGGTGAATTGTCCCAAGATCATTTCCTATAAGGATTGGTTAAAGAAACAAGGAATGGTTTGCTTGAAGCAGAAACAGGAGTTTACAGATAGCATTGTTATTACCAAAAGATACCAAAGCAGTTCTGTGATGAACTGTCATATTGATGACAGTGAGGGAGAGCCAAAGAATTGCAGCCAGCATTACTGCATTGTTTTGTTCCCTAAAGAAGAAAAGTTTAGAGAGAAAAACTGGAGCAAGGTGGTCTGGGAGATGCATTGTGGTATAGTGGGAAGAACCTGAAAACATAAGACATGCATTCTAGTTTTATTAATCACCTATTTGTGACACTGGGTGAGTTACTAAACCTTTCTGAGCCTTCATTTCCTCATCTCTAAGTGAAGAAGTTGAACTAGATGATCTTTAAAGTTTGGTCCCACCTCCAAAATTCTATGACTTTGGTCCTGCCAGTAGGGTGATAGACTGTGAGAACTCTTCAGGTTTTCCTGCACTAGTTCTGATTCTCTCTAGACAGAAAGCCCCAGGGTCACTATGAATCAATTCTGACTTTTTGGAGACGTTGCTAGAGTCCATCAGACTTGGACTTCCACCTCCCTAACTTGGGCCTCGCCAATAGAACAACAGCATAATAATACAATACTGACAGCTGGCACAAGTCCTTTCCCTATTTTAACATACTCATGACTCTTTGTGTTTGTCATGAATTTTACAGAATTATAGTATTTTCTGTATTTAATATACACATACAAAAATCTAGTTTAAATTCAGGACATTTTCTAATCATCATAACTTGGTACAGAGCCCTCCAAAATGAAAAGGAAAGGCTTGCCTAAGAATTAAACATTGGCAGAAACAAAGAGAAACTGTCTCCTTCTACCTGCTTCTCCTAACTCATAAAGCACATGGAGGATTTGCAATACCTTCTCCCTTCCAGCAGAAGAGAATCCCTGCTGTTAGTATAATTGGCTTTCTTGCTTCCTTTAACATTGAGGGGGAAAGAAAGTGGACTAAAGGGCCTTTACTCTTTTGAATTAGCTGATGTTGAATCTTGTCTAGATTCTGGACCTCTCACGGAATTCAGCAAGAATATGTTCCATTAAGTTCTGGTGGAAGCACGGCTTATGTCTGTAGATTTCTCTGTTATTTGCTCATCTCTTTCATAAAACCAGAATGTTGGTTTTTTAAGCGGGTTCTTAACTTGACCTTAGTAAGGATTATTTCTGACCTTGCAGCTGGCCTTAGTATTCAAGGTGCTGTTGTGGGGGTGGGTGCTTCTATAACACTTACAGACAATATAAACAACACTGGGTCCTTTGTCACTTTGTGCTTCTGCTCTGTGCTCTTATTATTGCTAAGAAGTTGGGCCTCAGGTGGAAACAAACAGATACTTCCTGGTCAGTTGCTCAAATCGCTGAAGTCTGGTCATCATATTGCTGCACTTGGTTTTCTCAGCTCATATGCATAAAGCAGTCAGATTTCTGTCTTCAGAGCTATGCTGACTGATTGGCCACCTAGCCCTGCTTCATTTCTCTTTAACCAGGCTAAAATTCCCAGGTTTTTTTCTTTATTTTTTATAAGCTGTCATATAATTATGTTGCCATGGGTCATTTAAACAGTCTGATACCATGAAATCCTTAAAGGGAGGGACTGCCCTCTCTTTACTTATTAGCCTAGGAGGATTCAGAGCAGTGCTGTGGGGTTACAGTTGTGTGGAATTTGGGAGGGTAACCTAACTCTAGGAACTTCCTACCTTAAAATGGACAAAGCATTTTGAATAAGCACATGTGAAGGTGTGATGTGAGCTGCATGCCAAATTCATGGTGATGGGAAGGATCCCAATTTCATTTTGCAATTAGAAGAGACTGTGAAAAAGGAATGAACAATATAAAGAAATGCTCTTTGATGAAGCAAATGTGAAGGGGAAAGGTTATTGGGTATGGGGTATTACATCAAACGAAGCTTAGAGTTGTGTGTAGGAAAATCTACTGAAAGGCAGATTTAAAGGTTTTCTTGGCAACACAAGAGGTCAAGGGAGTAAGGACTAGGGAGAATGGAAATCAAGATACCAAGTAATAAAAGCTAATAGGCCAATCTCCCCCTTCTTTAGCTGATCTGGAAAGGTACAACAGAGCTGCTATATGTAGAAGAGATAAGCAGCTGTAATCTGTACTTTGTTTAATTTTCTTTTTTTGGTTCAGACTTATTGATTTAATTAGAGTAGATAATTACTCTTAAGTTACCAAAGCAGATCAGCTAATGTACAGCAACCTATAACCTTAGAAAGTTGCCTTGGGGCCTGAAAAATTAAATCACTTGCCAAGGGTTACACAGCGAGGATATTGTCAGATGTGAGATTTGAATTAACTCCATATCCCCAAGATTGGCTTTGTAGACACTATATAACAGCCTTTCCTGATACCTGGTTAATTAATCCCTAAATAAAAGATAGTTAACTTTATGAAGAGAAGGTCAATAAAAAGCAAGAGACTACATAATTTTCACCCACTTTTCATAATATCTATCTTCCAAAATTAGAGAACACTGGGTTGGAATTTAAAAACATGAATTTTAAGCTCATACTGCTTCCAATTTGGAATATTTGATTAACATCCTCAGGCCTAGAGGCTAGAGAGCATTAGACTTGGAATTCAAACTGTAACCTCAGGTACTTACTAGTGTTGTGACCCTAAACAAGTCACTTAATTTCTGTCTTCCACAGATTCCTCATCTATAATATAGAGGTAATAATAACACCTATCTCCCAGGGATAATGTGAAGATCAAATGAAGTAATGTTTGTAAAGTGCTATACAAATGCTAGCTGGATATTTAAAATGAGCAGATTAGACTAAAAAGTAGCAAGGGTGGTCCCTTCCAGCTCTAATATTCCATTGTTCTATTGTTCTAGAGTCAAAACAGTGGGAATAGCCTCAGTAAGAACAACAGAACAGAGATTTCTTTATATCTGATCCATGTTCTGTTGTGATAGCTCCTGGTGGTGCAGTGTTTCCCAAACTTTTTTGGCCTACCGCCCCCTTTCCAGAAAAAATATTACTTAGCGACCCCTGTCACATACTATTACTGCCCCCAAATGCACCTGTGGCCATCACTGCGTCACGGGATCGCTGCAGCACCCACCAGGGGGCGGTGGTGCCCACTTTGGGAATCACTGTCAGGTAAAGAAAAAAGAGAAAGTAAGAAAATGGAGGGAAGAATAGACAACTGTTCTTGCCATGCATTGCCACTCTGTCATGTATAGATGTCCTCCATGCTCGGAATGTTCTTCCTTTTCTACTCCAACTACTGCCTTTCCTGACTTCCTTTAAGTCCTAATTAAAATCCTACCTTCTCCACTCCCTATTTATCCTGTATATAACTTACTTTGTATATATTTATTTGCATGTTGTTTCTCCCTTTAGATTCTAAGCTCCTTGGGAGAAAGAACTATCTTTTGCCTCTTTTTTAATCCCTACACTTGTTACAATGCTAAATAAATGTTTTCTGAATGAATAAATGGAACATTAGGCTAAAGGTACCTTTCTGTAGTTTTACCACTGGCATAAGTAGATGTTTTTAATTTTTTTTAATTTCATTCCTATTTTTGTTTTTAATATTACCTTTATTTCTGATTTTATCCATCCTCACCATTCCAGAGAGCCAGCCCTTTAACAAAGAATAGAAAAGGGGAGAGGTGGGGAGTCATTCAGCAAAACAGGCAAATCCATTTACTGTAACAAATGTAAGTACTAGTCTATATTTTAATGCCCTACCCTTACAAAGAAGGAAGGGAAAGGCTTTTTCTAATCTTTTTTAAGAGCTAGGCTGAATCATTATCACTACATTGTACTCTGTTTTTTGCTCTTTCCGTTTACATTTTTGTTCTACTCAATCCATTGATTGATGTCTTCCCAGGTTTCTCTGAATTCTATATATTCATTGTTGTTGATGAATTTGATATGGCATTGTAATCATTGTGCATATTGATTTCTTGGCTATTTCCTTCACTCTGTAGTGTTTAGGTGTTATGATGTATCATATAACATGATACATATATGTCATATGTCTTGCTTCTCTGAATTTATCATGGACATTATTTATTCTGGTACATTAATATTTTTAAAAGTTGTATTGACATGTTTTGTTTTTAGAGTATAAGCATTTGTAAATTAGTCCCATTTCATGAATGGTCTCATAGTAAAACAAAAGAAATAAAATTAGTAATTCTGTAACCTCATCTGAAAGTGCATGCAACATTCCATACCTGTAGCACCCCATATAAAACCAAGCAGGAAGAGAAAGAAATTCCATTTACAGTTATGGTAGAACATATAAAATAGCTGGAAATCCAACAAAATATACACACAAGCTGCATAAATATGACAACAAAACAACCATTTATAGAAATAGAAAGGTGTACATAATTAGAAAAATATTACTTCTTCCTGGATAGAATGAGCCGGTATAAAAATAACAAAACTTCCCAAGTTAATTTATTTATTCAATGACATACCAATAAAACTATTAAAGGATTACTCTTTTTTTTTTTTTATACCCTTATCTTCCGTCTTGGAGTCAATACTGGGAATTGGTTCCAAGGCAGAAGAGTGGTAAGGGCTAGGCAATTCAGGTTAAGTGACTTGCCCAGGGTCACACAGCCAGGAAGTGTCTGAGGCCAGGTTTGAACCTAGGACCTCCCATCTCTAGGCCTGGCTCTCAATCCACTAAGCCACCCAGCTGCCCCCAGGATTACTCTTTAGAACTAGGTAAAAAATAACAAATTCATATCAAGGGGAAAGAAAGTAAAGTTTTTTTTAAGAAAAAAAAAATTAAAAGAAATAGGAATAAATGGAACCTCATAGTACCAGATCTCAAACTATACCACAAAGCAGCAATTAATTTTTTTTCCAATTCCATGTAAAAAGAATTTTTTAAATTTGTTTTCTAAATTTTTGAGTTCCAAATTCTCTCCTTCTCTTTCTACCCTCCCCTTCTCTAGAGACAGCAAGCAATTTGATATAGGTTACACATGTGCAGTCATGCAAAATACATGTCCATGTTAGTCATTATGAAAGAAGGCAGACCAAAATAAAACATGAAAAAATAAAGAAGAGAAAAATAATATGCTTCAATCTGTATTCAGATCATTTCTCTGAAGGTAGATAACATTTTTCATCCTAAGCCCTTCAAAATTGTCTTGGATCTTTGTAGTGCTAAGAATAGATAGCTAAGTCATTCAGTTGTTCATCATGCATTATTGTTGTTACTGTGTATAACACTCTCCTGGTTACACTCACTTAAGTTTGCATCAGTTCATGTAAGTTTTTCCAGGTTTTTCTAAAAGCATCCTGCTCGTTATTTCTTATAGCATAATAGTATTCCATTGCAATCATACACCATTTACCAGTAACTTGTTTAGTCATTCCCCAAATAATGAGCATTCTCTCAATTTCCAATTCTTTGCCATCACAAAAAGAGCTAAAAAGAGCAAGTATTAAAACAATTTGATAATAGTTTAAAAAAATAGAGTGATCAATGGAACAGATTAGGTACACAACATACAGAAGCAAATATATCTAATGCTCTAGTATTTAATAAACACAAAGACCCTAGCTATTGGGGAAAAAATTCAATATTTTACAAAAAATTGGGCAACAGTGAGGTTGCCACAACTGTAAACATAGAAGAAATTAGAGAAACATGGAAAAAATTTCCGTTATTGAATTAATATTCTATTACATTCACATGCATAGTTTGTTTATTCACCTCCTCAGTTGGTAAATTTCTATTTTGTTTTTAGTTGTTTGAACTGGAAAACCAAAAACTTTTCAATTGTATAAAAAAGAAATGTGTTTTTTTTTGTGATCACTTCTGTCCTTGTTAGTTAAGAACTCTCCCTCAGCCTTAACTATAAAAGGCACCTCATCTCATTCTCTTTTAATTTTTTTTTAAGATTTGACCTTTTACAATCAGGTTTGAGATCTTTTTTAAGCTTGTGTTTCTATGTGGTATGAAATATTGATCTAAATATAATTGATGCCAAAGTACTTTAATGTTTTTCCAATAGATCTTGTCAAATAGGGAGTTTTTCTTTTGAGTAACTTATATTCTAGGGTTTAATAAACATTGTTATTGAGTTCAGTTTCTGGTTCTTCCTTGTGGTCGTCTTTTTTTTAACTTGTAACAAATTGGTTTTGATGAAATAATGTAATTTGAGAACTGGAAGTTCTATTGTCTTTTCCTTTTTTTCATTATTTTTCTTGAAATTTGACTGTTTGTTATTACCTTGTCTAGATCTATAGACTATCATATAGATAGTTTTATTGCTAGAGCATTATATCTGTCAAATAATTTAGCATCATTATTGTTTTCATTAATTTGGCATAGAGCAGTGATGGTCAGTGAATATTCTTCCATTTATTGAAATCATTATTTCATTAAAGAGTATCTTGTTATTGTACTTATACACCTTGAATGTGCTATGGTAGAATGACTTCCAGGTATTTATGTATTCTGTATTTCTTTTGAATGAGAATTCATTCTTTTTTGCCGAAGATAACTCCCCAGTTCACTAAATTCCTTAAAATAATTACATGCTTCCTAGAGTTACAAAAAAAGTCATATCCTATTCAAACAACCCCCACTATAATAAAATTTCAGTCATACTATGTGCTTGGCTCATAGCAAGTACTTAATAATTTTTCATTGACCAAAACCAAAAAAGTTGCAATTGATGCTCCATACATTTCTAGCATAGCTCCTCACTTATCCTTGCCTCTCCTCCCCAACTCCCCTTCCAGCATCCCTCACCTTTTTGCTACTTCAGAATTGTGCATTCTGGGTCAGTATCCACTGAAAACCATAGATCAAGAGCTCTAATCAGTGTATTTATTTTTGCTACTCACCCGGAGAATGCAGTAGACCAAAGCAAAAGATTTATCAGATAATAGTATAAGTGATAAGTGACAAGGAACACCTTCCCTTATATTCATATAGAGGATACACTTTCACAGATTACCATTCCACCAGTAGAGAAGGCACAACTGCAAACATGGAAAGAATTTAGAATTTCTAGAATTTCTGTTTCTCTAGTGTTACAAAGCCATACATGTCCCCATGCAATAACATCGTCTTGCTATCTTCTGTTTTTGTCTTGGTATTACATCATCTCTACTGACCACTAGTCTTCTATTGGTTTCATCTTTGCTATCCTCTGTTGTTTTTTAGCCTTTGCAGGGATATCTGCTGCTCTTTGCTATGACCTGATGAGGTGTAGCACCTACTAAGTTTCGCCCTAGCATAGGATATTTTAGGAAGAGTCTATATTTATCTTCCTCACAACAGTATGAACCACCAACCATACTTACCATGCAGTCAGAAAAAGCCAACAGAAGCCACCAGACTAAGATTGAATCTATTAATTAGATTTCTTTTATTGTGGTGCTAAATCTTTGTCTTTGGCCTTAGCCAGCTATCTAACTTAGGCTTAGAAAATTCCTTTTAAATTCTATTAAATGTCTGGTTTTTTTTTTTCTGTATTCCAAAAAACCTATTTTGAGGATGTTAACCAATAGAACCTCCCAGGAACTTTGTGAGGGCTTAAAAAATAATTCTCCTGTCAGGTTCTATAATACTTACTTATTGGTATACAGATTTAAACTTAGCATTAAGAACAAAAGTGCTAAGTAAAGACTTTTCCCCTACATTCCTACTCTTAATATGCATGCCTTATTACCATCAAATCACTGATTGCTTAACATTCTGACAATCAAAGCTCTGGTTTCTCTGAATCAACAATATTCAAATCTAAAGTATTCTAATAAAATGTTGGAATTGGGCAGTCTTTTTGAGTTGGATGTTATGTAAGTTTACAATTATCAGAAGTTTGGAATAAGTGCTATAGTGGAACAAGCACTGGACTTAAAAGTCTGATCCAGCTCAGACCATAGTTATGTGACTGTGGGGAAAGTCATTGGCTTCTTGAAGCTTCACTGCCCTCCACTGTACAATGAGGATGAACAGTACCAGAAGGATATTGGGATTTTAGAGGTCCTAGAAGGGTCATTGTAAAGAGAGCACTTTGAATCGTAGGGCATTCAGCAGAATTTGCTTTTGAGTGATCAAAACCAAAACTGTTTTGTTATGTTGTATGAACCATGAATATTGGGCGAGAATACTCAGACAAATTTTATTGATCATTATTCTCAGTTTCTGTAGCTGTGCAGTCATTAGAAATACCACTTACCCAAGATAGTTCTTTGTTTAGGGTCCTTCCTGCATTGTGTCCTCCAACTGTCCTTCCCACAGAGCATGGTTAGAAAACTGACTCTTCTGAGATTGCCAAAAGCACAAAGGCTTCTTTCAGTCATTGGGAAGCACAGAAGAAAAAACTCTCCAGAGGAGCTGACATTTTAGATGTGTCTATAATTTCCCAAATTGTTGACCATTCAGCTCTCAGTGGTCACAAAAGGAATTAGGAGCCCTCCCATTTCCCCCTAAAAGAAGGAAGGGTGTTCCTTGGCTTTGGCTTCGAAGCTAGTCTTGGCACACATGGTCAAACAGCAGCATAATGGTGTACTTTGGCCATAAAAGACTCTGGGGCCAAAATAGTTGTGGCATTAGTTGTGGCTAGGAAATCTAGTAGATGTGAGTTTAAATTAACATTGAGCTAACAAAACTTTTGTTTTGTTTGTTTTCCAACTAACTGCTGTTTTTTTTTCTTTCTCTGTGTCCAGAAATGCCAGCCATAAATTAGATCATAAGGGCAATGCATGCTTTTTTAAAGTTATGTATTTATCCCAGGCTCTAGAATTTGGCAGGAGGAGGAAGAGATAAGAGCAAAGAATGACTCCTGAGTAAACTGAAAGTGGAACTAGAGACCTGAATTCTTTCTGGGTTTTTCTACAAGTATATTTGCTTATATGATATGCCCATGCTTAGAACAGAAGGGCAATATAGCCTCATTGCACCTAGAAAAGAATTTGGAGTTCTAGGATTAGGAAGTCTCACTCAGTTCCTGCTCATTGATTAAAATACCATTTTTTTTCTGATTTTAATCAGGGATAAGCCACTCTAGTAATGTGCTCTGGGTTTATTCTTTGGGATTTCCCCATACCACCATCTAAAATTTCAGCAAGAAGGGGATTAGACAAAGCGAGAAAGAAGATTTGGCCTTTCAATAAGCATACATAAGATTAGTTTACAGGATAATGAAGAAAATGAAACAGAAACATTGCTTTAGCTACCTAGGTGGTAATAAAAGCATTCAGATAAGGACCCTTATAATTCAGGAACTTGGGATCTGACCTATCTTCAAGATTGTGAAAAGAAGCACAAATATTGAAAAGGGTGAGGAAGCAGAGGGAGCAGGAGCATGAACTACCCTTGGTCAAGGGAAGAGACATATTTTGGGAAAGCCTAGGACTAATTATTGTTGAAGTAACCAATTTAAAAGTTATAATCAATATAGTTAAGAAGTTCAGGTACTTCTTGACTTTTGCACAACCAGCAAACATCCTTGAGATCAGAGGTTCTAAAGCTGGGGCCTCTGAAGTTTTTTTTTTTTTAATAGTTTTAATACTTATTTCAATATAATTAGTTTTCTTTTTAATCCTATATGTTTTATCTTTAGTATTTTTAAACATTCTGAGAAGGGGTCCATTGCCTTTACCAGGCTGGCAGTTCCTTGAACCCCCCAAAAGTTAAGAACTCCTACTTTATATAAAAATATATTGTAAGCAGAAGCTAGGTAGCACAGTAGATAGAGCACCAGGTCTAGATTCAGGAGGACCTAGATTCAAATCTGGACTTGGGCATGTCCCAGCTGAGAGTCTCCGGGCAAATCACTTAACCCTGATTGCCTACCCCCTTGTCACTCTTCTATCTTCAAACTACTACTAAGACATATGGTTTAAAAAAATTTTATAAGATTGTATACATGGGCTCACCCCTCTCCCAAAATTCCAAGAAGAGAAAAATGCTTGTGATGCTGCTCCCATAATCTTCAGCACTTCTTGCCACCTTAATGTAGCCAAAACAGTATAGAAACAGAAGGATGAGACCATAGAACAATATCTTAAGTAGATCAACTGAAATGAAAGACATAAATTTAATTCCATCTACATTGTGGATCAACTTGTCTTTTATGGACTGCTCTGGGAAGCTCTTTTCTAGGGGAAAATGTATCCCAAGTTCCAAACAACTGACTTTACCTTTAGGAATATAGTACTTTGGTAAGTAGGAAATTTTCCTCTGCGAATAAGTTTTGCAGAGTAGAAAAATTTCCTACTTACCAAAGTACTATATTCCTAAAGGTAATATTAATTATTATTTCCCAAAGGAAATATTAATATTATTAGGTGGACTTCCTTGTCATAAAGCATTAATCATTAATCAACTGAATTAACTGAACAGTTTTACTTTTTTAATCTGTACTCCTTCCTTCCTTCCTTCCTTCCTTTCTTTTTTCCTTCCTTCCTTCCTTCCTTCCTTCCTTCCTTCCTTCCTTCCTTCCTTCCTTCCTTCCTTCCTTCCTTCCTTCCTT
>NC_058132.1:603071136-603174608 GCF_016433145.1 Gracilinanus agilis | reverse complement strand
TCCTTCCTTTCTTTTTTCCTTCCTTCCTTCCTTCCTTCCTTCCTTCCTTCCTTCCTTCCTTCCTTCCTTCCTTCCTTCCTTCCTTCCTTCCTTCCTTTCTTCCTTCTTTTCCCTTATCCTCTGTCTTCAAATTGGTTCTAAGGCAGAAGAGTGTTAAGGGTTAGACAATTAGGATTAAGTGATTGCTCAGGGTTGCACAGCTAGGAGGTGTCTTAGGCTAGGTTTGAACCCAAGACCTCCCATCTCCAAGCATTGGCTCTGTGTCTACTGAGCCACCTACCTGCCCTTGCCATTTTCTAAAAATAGAAGAGTTGCAGAAAGTTTGATGTTCAAACCCCAGCTGTATCACTACTGACAATAAGAGATTTTTAAGTCACATTGACTTAAATAAATTAGTAAAACTATTATAAATATAGTAGTTTAGTCACTTGCAATGAGCAGTATTTTGGATACTCTTTTTCAAAACATAGTATTCTACTTGTTAGAAAAGGGTGAACTCAAAGGTTTTTTCCAATTCAAAGATCCAGAGATTATAGGTGCTAGTAAGCAAATAGATTACAATATGTTTTCAAGAGAATACTATGAAGCAGAATGATTATAGTATAGGAGTATAAGGAGTAAAAAACAAATCTGCGGTAATCTTTTTAAAATTCAACATGAACTTATCAAGCAGGAACCAAGGAAAAGGTGCTCACCATATAAAAATAGCCATGAAATAGAGTCTTCTTGGAAATAACTTTTAATCTAACATTGGAAAAGACATACACACAAATCCAAGGACAAAGAAAGATACGGGCTTAAACCTATGAGAAATCTGAGAAGGGAAAGATCAGTTTTGCCAAAGAAAAATCAGGGACAACTCTATGGATAAGGCACGAAAATATCTCAGAATTACATCTACACAATATATCTGGATCTGATGACTTGATTTCATCAAATCCAGCTAGGTGCTCTTTTATTTCCTTAATTTTCTTGGATTTCAGCTTCCATTCATGTTGGACCTTCCAGTCCTTTACAGAGAAGTTATATGTTAAATGAAACCTGAATAGTTCTTCCTCATCTCCATTATATTACCATCCTAAACATTTTCTCTTTAATCTTTTCTGTTCCCCAAAATAGTTTTTTTAAAAGCTCTTTTTGTTGTGCTTAGCATTCCTTACTAACCTGACCTCCTAAGACTTTGCACTCCTGAATCTCTTCTTACAGAGCCATGTCATACTTTTGTATTCATTCTCTACTACCAATCCTTGCTTATATTTCCCATGTCTTTGTAAATTCTAATTTAGTTCTCTGTAATCCACATCATCTCTTTTTTTCCTCATTAGAATTGTTCATATCTTGTTTTTTTTCCCCCAAATCCTAAACTGGGTTTTCATAATGAACTTTTAGGTCCTCGTATCCTACCCACTCTTTCTCTGAGCCCTTTGAAATATTTGATCTTATAAAATCTTGGAAATCTGGAATTTGGAGCTAGATTGTAGAAAACTTTAAATTATAGGATTAGGAGTGTATCCTTTAATATATAGACAGTGAAACCACTAAGTCTTTAAGGAGAGTAGTATATTATGAAGAGCACTCAAGCATCAGCTTAAAAGATAGGAAACATTAGCAAGGTCAGAAAGATCAGATCAAAGATTGTTACCATAACCTAAGTGAAGATTGAAACTATTATAAATATAGTAGTTTAGGGACCCTTGCAACAAGAACAAGAATTGAGAGAGGAGGGGTAGATGTCAAGAGAATGCAGAGGAACTGATAAAAATTGACTGACTGGATATTAGGGTTGTAGAAGAAAGAGTCTGGAGGTGACTCCAGACAAGGAACACTGAGGTGTAGGTAATTGGAAGAATGTCAGTGCCATACGCCAACATAGAGGGAGGGCAAATTTTAAGAAGATGATAGGTCATTTTGAGATTTGTCCAGTTGTAGGTCAGTTTGTCGTTTAGCATTAATTAAGTGCCTACTACTGTAATTCGGGGTTGCAGCAAAAGCTCTTGCTTTTGCAAACCAATTGTAGCAGCCCTGACAGTTGGAAAGAATGGAATGTTGACCCAAGTCTCATGGCAAAATCATTGGAGCCTGGGAGTATAAACCTGCAGAACCAACTGAGGGGCCTTTTGCTTTGGGGCTTTTGGGGCTTTGCCTGATTTCCCTTGACCTCTCCCTTGAAGTCCTACTATTCCCTGGATTTCCCCATTGAGCCCTGGGAGGAGGGTATTTTGGTGGGTAGAGATTGTGGGATTTAGCTTCTAATAGGCAGGGACAATCTAAAACCAAACCATCACCCCATCTAGTGATCTGCTAAACCTTATTACCTCGGGGCAGTAAAATTATTCCTGACTGAGGGAGCCTCAGTCTGACCCCCTCTTCTGTAACCCTTCCCCAGCACCAGCTTCTCCCCTAGCAGCAGTTACCAGACCTCAACCCCTTTTCCCCTCAGCTTACCCTTGGCATTAATAAACCCCTTTGGCTTTTATACAAAGAGCTTCTGGTGAATCATCGAACCCACTACTAGGGCAAAGGCTGAAGAAGGAAAGGAATAACCTTTCTTTATTTTCTTGAGGGCTGAACCAGGCATCCATCTTGGGCAGGAAGTGGCCAGCTTTCACTTCCTGTAGGTTTCAGTTTTCACCGGCAGGGAGAGGCCTCTTTACTCCTCCCCTCTAGGGAGCTTAGAATAACAGCAGGAGGCTGAATAAAACCTTCAGCCAGGCTTCTCACAATTTCTGGCTTACATAAGTTGCTCTGTATTAAGAGATAGCCTTCCTTGCCTGGAGACCCAGCTGATACAACCCAGTGCCCTCAGCACAAGCCTCATTGATTAGCAGCCCTTCTTATACTTTCCTTTTATTCCATAACACTACATGAAAGGCACTGTGCTTATGTTGGAAATACAAAAAGAGGCAAAAAGCAATATCTGTTCTCCAGGACTTCACAATCTAATAAGGGAGTCAATAAGCAAATAAATACACATAAACAAGTGATATCCAGAATAAATAGGAAATAATTTAAAAAGAGAAGCCATTAGAATTAAGAGGTTTTGGGAAAGGCTTCTTGGGGATTTTAGTGGAGGCTTAAAGACAATAGGTAGAGAAAAGAAGAAAAGCATTCCAAGCATGGGAGACAGCCAGAGAAAATGGAATGTCCTGTCCATGGAACAGCAAGGAAGCTAGCGTCACATGAGAGTACATGGGTTGACATAAGGTAGAAGAAGCCTGGAAAGGTAGGAAGTTGAAGCTATGAAGGGCTTTGAATACAAAACAGCATTAACATTTGATCCACAAGGCAATGGGGAGCCATTGTGGGGAGAGTGGGTTGACATGGTCTGACCTGTACTTGAGGAAAGTCTCTTTAGTGCTAAATAGAAGATGCCATGGAGTGCGGAGAGGCTTGAGGCTGGCAGGCCCCATTCACCCCAACCCCCTACTCCTATAGCTATTGCAATAGTCCAAGCAAGACCCTACAGCAGGAGGTAGGAATGGTATTGGTGGAGCTGAGAATGATCACCTGCCTGTGAGCCTGAGGGACTGGGAAGATAGCATTACCCTTGATAATAATAGAGAAGGTAGGAGAGGGAGAAAGTGTAGTGGGAAAATATAAGTTTTAGGTATCAGTGGAACAGTGATGGCATAATATTAAGCTTGAAATTTTAATTATGTGATTTAGAAAGCTGTTTGTAATAAGACATCTACAAATTATGGCATTTTGAATTGCCAGAACATTTCATACCATTTTTAGGAGAATGTCTTTATATACATACAGGCTGAAGTATGTCTATGCCTACTCTTCCATTGTGACTGATCTATGCCCTCCCCAGGCAGTCTACCCAATATGCTGGCAGCCTTCCCTTCTTACTGTCTCAGGGATATTATTGAAGCAAATGGTTTCTCCAGCAGTTATCTTTACCTCTTGCCACATGTACGGCTTATCTTTTTTTTTTCATTGATATATTTCTCTGATGATATATATATATATCCCTTACACGAAATTTCCTTTGCAATCAGTTTTTTTAAATAGTTTGCTGCCTGTTTATACCTATCAGATACATCACAATCTTTTCTTTTAGCTTTTAAGAAACTGTCATTTCCCTGGGCCTTAACTTGAAAATTCCTAGTAATATTGAGTATTATTTGATTAGCACATTTTGTAATTTTTTTTAACTCTTACCTTTCTTCTTATAATCTATATTTTGTATTGGTTCTAAGGCAGGAGAATGGTAAGAGCTAGACTTAGGGTTTAAGTGACTTGCCTAGAGTCCCACAGCTAGGAAGTGTCTGAGGCTAGATTTGAACCCAAGATCTCCTATCTGTGGTTCTGGCTCTCAATCCACTAAGCTACCTAGCTCCCCCCTACATACCTATTTCTTAAGATGCCTTCTAGTTCAGCCCCTTTGCAAGAGCAGAAAGGCATCACTGCATGAAAGCCTTCAGACAGCTATGAACCCTAATGCAAGTTTGCTACAAAACTTCCTTTAGGGGTAGGAATTGAAAATGAAAGAAAGTTAAGGGGGAAAATATAATCCAGGAATAGAGTTGGGGAATGGAGGAGTAGCAGGAGAAAGGGAGAAAAGCTGTTTGGCCCAGAAATGGCATTGGAAACTTAGGGGAAAATTGGCACTGGCTCCTTCAGACCATGTTATTTATGCTGTGGCTTTTTGACTCCTCCCCACCTCCACCCTTTTCCAGTCTAATCTTTGAGCACAGCTGAATTTTCACCACAGTACTTGCATATGTCTCCTTAGGGACTCTCTTTCCCGACTTCCCATAAATTATAGGTTTGTAAATGACAGCAGAACAGATGATTTCCATTATCTTTTGGGTTGGGGTTGGTTGGGGTTTTTTTAGGCCTTCCCACTCTCAAATGTGCATTCAGGCTTGTGTAGGTGAAGCTTTAGTTAATTCGGTGGCCCTTCTAGCAAGGGATCATCCCCATGCTTTTTACAGGTGTGGCTTGGACTTCAAAGATGTCAACATGGTCCCTTTGAGCAGTTTTGACAGAAATCCTTCTCCTCTTCCCCTTCTTCATAGGGGGTAAATTACATATAAACAGTTAACGAATGTTTATTGATTGAATGGACACTTATAGTGCAAAATGTCACGTTAGTAAATTAGCTATTTAGATCACATTAAATGTGATCTGGATCCTGTGGAAAGCTGGGCAGTTTCCAGGCAGGGAGCAATGTCTTCACTGAAGAGCTGGACCTGTTATTAGTAGTAAAGATTTATTGAGCACCAGCATAGGACTCCCTGTCTGGATTAGATAAACTCAAACAAGATGCAAATACTGTCAAGTCTAGGAAGAAGTAGTTTTCAAAATTGAAATGGATCTTGTTTTTTACTTTCTTTTTATCTCACAAGGTGCCTAAAGACCTTTTCAGACAACAACTATATAATAAGTGCCTGCTTCAAGTACAGCACTGTGGTAGGTGCTGAGAAGGATATAAAAATCATTAAGACATGGCCTCACCTTGTGGAACTTAGAGTCTAGTTGGGAAGATAGGACTTAAACATAGATAAACTATAATTCTGCAGTAACTAATTCAGAGTAGAATTTGCCAAGTCCATGAGAGAGGTACAAAGCATCATGCAAGATCTGAGGAAAGATCATTTCTGCCAGGAAGGGCTCATGAAAGAGATGGCATTTAAAGAGTGAATAGAAGGATGACATTTAAAGCAGGCCTTAAAGTATGGATAGAATTTAACAGGGAGGATTAGAGTAGCTAGGAACTGGACTGAAAGCCTCATACTAGCTTTCTGGAAGAAAATGTTTCTAGGACTGTGGGTAAAGGACAAATTGGGTGGTTTGTTATATGAAGTTAACACAAGTTGTCCTATTTCTTTGGCATAGAAAATGCACAGAATAATGACAGAATAAGAATGAAGGCAGCACTGAAAATTCTTCCTAATAGTCATGGGAGGAGTAGGAAGAAATGACAAAAGACTAAGAAAATATGGAGATCGTTAATGAAAAGAAAAAGAAGATAATATTTGATGCAGGGGCAGTACAAAAAGCCTGACGAGGTGCCATGGCTTAAAGAGGAAACAGGGCAATTACTTTGGTTGATGTGTTACAACTGGACTAGAGAAGTTTAAGGCAACCCTAAGACTAAGAGCATAAAGATAGTATACCTAACAGTTAAAGGGAAAGGGAAAGCTTGACTCAAAAAAGTAGGAAGATCACAATAGGAGATTAATTGATGAGGGTGAGGAAATGCACATTCATGATGTTTCTAATATTGTATATCAGAGAGATCACAGAAATGGTGGGTGGCCCTCTGAACATTGGCAAGTGAGTCACAAGAGTTCTGTTTCAAAATCTCCTGGGAAAATGATAGCACCGTCATAATATACTCAATATGAGGTAATGGCCTTGATCTGCAGATTAATATAAGCACATGCATATTGTACACCATTTCCTTCCTTAAGCTTAACCAAGTCTCATTATTTTAATTTGTTATTGGGTTTTCAGTTGTGTCCAACTTTTCATGACTCTACTTGGGTGTTTCTTGGTAAAGATACTGTAGTGGTTTGCCATTTCCTCCTCCAGCTCATTTTTACAGATGAGGAAACTGAGGCAAATAGTTAAATGGGTTGCCCAAGGTCAACAGGTAGTATGTGTCTGAGGCTAGATTTGAACTCAGGAAGAGGAGTAGTCCTGATACCAGGTCCATCACTCTATCTATTGTACCACCTAGCCACCCTGTTATGTTAATACCCTGCATGTATTATTATTATTATTATTTTATTATTATTCCTATTGACTCCCAGAGGAGCATAGGGCCACAACCATCTCACGCCTGCTTGTATTAGTATAGTGTAATTCCAGGAAAAGACATAATGGTCCCCCAAAAGAGACACATTAAGGAAAACCTGGTTGGAACTGACTAATCCACATCAGTAATAAATGTTGAATTTTCATTTGAAACTTTTATGATGGCATGCTCATTTTGTGTTTTCTGATAATGCTCCATTTTATAAGATGAAATTGATTCATTTGGCATGCTGCATAGAAGTTCTAATGGTGGGTTTCTGTGTTAATATTCTATATTTAAAATACTGAGGTCACTTGTCTCTCACTTGAAAGGCTGTCTAATTTGAACTGCTCTTTTGTGGTGTCCAGCAGTTAAGCTTCTGAAGGAGCTTAACCAATTCTAGCTTGTCTCTTGCAGTGTAAAATGTAATGTGTGGGCTACCTTGGTGGTGGAAATATGATATGCAAACTGTTCACTGTGTAAAAGAGAAACATGGCAAGAAAGCATCAGACTAATGAACAACAAATCATGTTAGCCACCACTCAGGGTAAGTACAGTATGTGGTTGAATCACCAACAGAGTCATTACTGTAATTCCTTAATTACAATGTTTGTCCAGCCAGCTTGCCAGAAAATAATGTGATAATGGATAAAAAATTACCACCATGCCTGACATGGAACAACACAGGAACAAAACTATATGCTACTTCCTTTATTTTAAAATTATCTTCTAAAGTGATTACATTGAAATGGATTTGAAACAGTTGTGTTCACTGAGATTCTATAGTGGTTTTTTCCTAAAATACATACTCATGATTGCCTACATATTCCAAAAAGAAATGATTATGAAGAATGTCAATCAACATACTTTGAATTGTTTCCTTCTGCTGAGACAGAAAAAGTCTCTACTTAAAGAATTAATGTTGTTGGGGGCAGCTGGGTGGCTCAGAATATAGAGAGCCAGACTTAGAGATGGGAGATCCTGGCTTCAAATTTGACCTTAGACACTTCCTAGCTGTGTGACCCTGGGCAAGTCACTTAACCTGCATTGCCTAGCCTTTACCACTCTTCTGCCTTGGAACCAATACACAGTATTGATTCAACATAAAACTTAAAAAAAGTTATTGCCATGGTTAGTATTTACCAATCACATTATCAAGACTGCCACATAATCATTAACAAGCTGGCTTAAAAGGGCAAAAAGTTAATAAAACACTTTATTGTTATGGGCTGTGATTTAATAATATATAAAAATCTTGCATTTAAAGTAGAAAGTTTTGAGTCCAATATTTTAACTAGTAAGAAATTCATTCATTTAGTGTATAGTAAATACATGGGTATCATGGATGTTTTGAATGGATTGGGAAACTGAGGATTCTGGCTAAAGAGAAAGGGATTTGTAGAGCAAAGCATGGAGCCAAAGAGTCAATAAGTAACTGTGGGCTGGCAGAGCAAAAACTATATGACAGAGAGCCAAGAAGTATAGTCAAGTGTCCTGAGTCTGCCAAGTTCATACCAAGTCTTTGCTGCAAACAGAGAGCTAACCTACTAGTCAGCAGGACCCAAGTTCAAATTTGGCCTCTGACATGCACTGACTGTGTGACTTTGGGCTAGTCATCTCACTCATGCAGGCAGCTCTAGAGTTACAAACTTACAGAAGCATTGTGGAGCAGCAAGTGTAGAGGGGGGAATTTCCCCACTCTCTCTTCCCTACATCAGTGAAATCACAGGCTCCAAAAACAACAACAACAAAAATGACATCAAAGCAACAGTTAGGCAGATGAAAGCCTTCAATGTCCAAAGTAATCAACAGAATTTGGCATTTATATAATGGTGAGGATTTAGGAAGGACTTTCCACTTACTCCACGAGGTACATAGTGCAAGTATGATCAGTTTACTGTGCTCAGAAAGGACAGTTAGTCTATTAGCCCTTTTTGTGTTTTTGTTGTTGTTGTTAGCAGCACGCACCAGAGTTTATACTTCTCTGGCATAGCCTTTGAGAATTTAGCACCACCTCCATAGCAATAATAAGACATTGACATAAAACTTTAAGGAAAATCTTGCCCATTGTAAGTGTTTAATAGATGTCTATCAAATTTATATCACTGGATCAAATTGATCAAAATTAATTGATGCATCAAGTATATGCAATGTTCTGCACCCAAAATTCCCCGCCTTTGCAAAGCAGGGAAAGAAGTATATTTTCTCCTGTTTCTTCAGGGCCAAGCTTCATTATTACACAGAGTTCAGTCTCAGTTTCTTTGTTCTTTCCATTTACTTTGTGGCAGTCATTGTCTATATTGTTTTACTAGGTCTGCTTCACTCTATATCAGTTCTCTGAAATCTTCATATTTATTGTTGGTAACAGTGCAGTATTATTCCATTACATTCATATACCAAAATTTGTTTAGCCTCCCCAAATGACAATAGGAACCACATTTTAGAAGGAACCTTAATTGACTGGGACTCTTATAGAGGAAGGTGACCAAGACCATACTAGGATCAGTTGAGAAGTGAGGATGTTTAATCTGGAAGAGTAAAGAGAAGACTTGAAGGAGTCATAATAGGGATCTTCAAATATTGGAAAGCCTATCTGGTTGGAACTGTGTAGATGTTGAAGGGAGATAGATTCTAGTACAATATAAGGAAAAATTTCCTAGCAATTAGAGATATCCAAATGTGTAATGGACCATCTCCAGAAATATTTTTTGAGACAAGATTCATTTTGGAAGCAGGAATTGGGGTAGATGATCTCAGATTCTTTCCAGTGTAAAACCTGTGTTAGAGAATTTGTAGCAGACACTCCCAAATTTAGATTTCAGTCTGACCTAAAAATATGCCATCATTGGTTAATCATTTGAATTATTTAATTAGAATTGTAGGATCAGCCAAGTCCACTTATGATAACCTTGCCCATTTTTAGCCATTTTCACAAGAGGAAAATAATAAGCAGCCAACTGTGAACATGGAATTAGAGCCAAATTTCTATCACCAAGGAGTCAAGAAAAACCCAAAATAGCCTTCTTATTTGAGTGAGAATCTGTGGCTTCAAAATCTGCCTGTTCAACATTTGTAAGTCTCTTTCCCAAAAAATCTGAAATAAATTAGAGGCATTTGTCACATATCAGTATGGTTTTGCTTTCCATAATTCCTCTCCGAGAAGCTTTGAAATTTTAAAATGGAACCATCAGGGCAGCTGGGTAGCTCAGTGGATTGAGAGCCAGGCCTAGAGACGGGAGTTCCTAGGTTCAAATCCAGCCTCAGCCACTTCCCAGCTGTGTGACCCTGGGCAAGTCACTTGACCCCCATTGCCTACCCTTACAACTCTTCCACCTATAAGTCAATACACAGAAGTTAAGGGTTTAAAAAAAAAATGGAACCATCACCTGCCTTGAACCTTTTAGACCTCATCTTAGTTTTGGCAGTGCCCCGGTTTCTCCAGACAAACAAGACTACTCTCTTAACTCCCCAAACATATCCCATACTTTCTTACCTCATTGCTTCTTCTCTGCTAAAATACTTTTCTCCCTCTTTTTACCCACTAAATTCCTATCCTAGCTTTAAAGTTCTGTTTGGATGCCATCAAAGACATGAAGCCTTCCTTTCATTTCCTTCATTGGTAACTCCTCTTAAACTTCAAAGAACGCTTATTATGCACACATGCAAAATACTTGCATCGTGTGATATGGTGCATTCTCATCATTTGTGTTTGCATTTCATCCTCTTACTAGAACATAAACTCTGTGAGATGAGAGACATTGGCACACATACACCAAGATAGTGTGGTGTGGTGGATTAGAGATCCAGCTTCAAGTCATGAAAACCTCAGTTCACTAGTTGTGAGATCCTGGAAATGTCATTTTTCTTTGTCACTGTCTCCAGGCAACTTCTCTAAAACTAGAATTTGTAGTGGACTTGCCACCTGCAATTTCTAGCCAAGTTCCCTACACCTTGAAGTCATAAACCTATGACTTCAAAAAAATGAGGAGGGCTGAAGAAAAGAAATATGTAGTCTTAAGAAAAATGTGGTGAAAGGAGAGAGCTCAGTCTAGGTTCTACCTCCCCCTCCCCTACAGTTTGGGGACCCCCTTCCTCTCAAAAATGGCAAGCTCTGAGAAGGTTGCTTAAATAGTTAATATCCCTACAGGGGAAAAGGAAAACAATAAAAAAGGGAAAAGACTTCAATGAAAGTAAAAGAAAGAGGAAAAAACAAGTTTGCTTTAAAAATTAATTGCTTAGGGGGCAGCTGGGTAGCTCAGTGGAGTGAGAGTCAGGCCTAGAGACAGGAGGTCCTAGGTTCAAACCTGGCCTCAGCCACTTCCCAGCTGTGTGACCCTGGGCAAGTCACTTGACCCCCATTGCCCACCCTTACCAATCTTCCACCTATGAGACAATACACCAAAGTACAAGGGTTTAAAAAAAAATAATTACCCCTGATCTAGAGAGAAAAGAATGACTTCAATTTACAGGTAGGAAAATTAGCTCAGAGAGATTATGTCAAACAGGATAAACAGAACAAATAAAAGAAGGAAAGCACTGGAAGAGGTATGGGAATGCTTCCTGTACAAGGCGGGATTTTTGTTGGATTTTTTTTTAAACCCTTACCTTCCATCTTAGAATCAATACTGTGTATTGGGTCTAAGGCAGAAGAGCAGTAAGGACTAGGCAATGGAGGTTAAGTAACTTGCCCAGGGTCACACAGCTAGGAAGTGTCAGGCCTCATTTGAACCCAGGAACTTCTATCTCTAGGCCTGGCACTCAGTTCACTGAGCCACCCAGCTGCCTCCATTTTGTTGGATTTTTTTTTTTACATTTATTAATAATCATTTTTAACATGGTTACATGATTCATGCTCCTACTTTCCCCTTCACCCCCCCGCACTCCTCCCACCCATGGACGACGCACATTTCCACTGGTTTTGTCCTTGATCAAGACCAATTTCCAAATTGTTGGTGGTTGCATTGGTGTGGTAGTTTCGAGTCCACATCCCCAATCATGTCCACCCCGACCCATACGTTCAAGCAGTTGCTTTTCTTATGTTTCCTCTCCTGCAGTCCTTCCTCTGAATGTGGGTAGCATCTTTATCATAAATCCCTCAGAGCTGTCCTGGGTCATTGCATTGTTGCTGGTACAGAAGCCCATTACATTCGATTTTACCACAGTATATCAGTCTCTGTGTACAATGTTCTTCTGGCCCTGCTTCTTTCACTCTGCATCAGTTCCCGGAGGTCTCTCCAGTTCGCCTGGAACTTCTCCAGTTTATTATTCCTTTTAGCACAATAGTATTCCATCACCCACATATACCACAGTTTGTTCAGCCATTCCCCAATTGAAGGACATCCGCTCCTTTTCCAGTTTGTTGCCACCACAAAAAGCACAGCTATAAATATTTTCATACAAGTCTGTTTATCTATGATCTCTTTGGGGTACAAACCCAGCAATGGTATGGCTGGATCAAAGGGCAGGCATTCTTTTATAGCCCTTTGTGCATGATTCCAAATTGCCAGCCAGAATGGCTGGATCAGTTCACAACTCCACCAGCAATGCATTAATGTCCCAATTTTGCCACATCCCCTCCAACATTCATTACTCTCCCCTTCTTTCATTTTAGCCAATCTGCTAGGTGTGAGGTGATACCTCAGAGTTGTTTTGATTTGCATTTCTCTAATTATTAGAGATTTGGAACACTTTCTCATGTACTTATTGATACTTTTGATTTCTTTACCTGAAAATTGCCTATTCATGTCTCTTGCCCATTTATCAATTGGGGAATGGCTTGATTTTTTGTACAATTGCTTTAACTCCTTGTATATTTGAGTAATTAGACCCCTGTCAGAGTTTTTCGTTATAAAGATTTTTTCCCAATTTGTTGTTTCCCTCCTGATTTTGACTACATTGTTTTTGTTTGTACAAAAGCTTTTTAGTTTAATATAATCAAAACCATTTAATTTACATTTCATTTTGTTGGATTTTAAAGAAAACCAGGAAAGTCAGTAGTCAAAGTGGAGGAGGGAAAAAAATTCCAGGTATAGGGCAAAGGCACAGAAAACTCCTGGAGCTGAAAGAAAAAAAAAGCCTTGTTCTTGTCTTTATCAGGCAGGGAGTTAAATGATGCTCAAATGGGTTCAGAGATGGTTAGTGGCAGAGCAGAGTCTCAGAACCCAGCTTTTCTGATTAAGAGTTCTTTCCCCTATCCCACACTGCCTTTTGGGGGTGGGGGCTTGTTCACAGCCTTATACCTAATTCACTTTCTAATATTATTATAATTCTATTTTGTATAGTATTAATTATTAAAGAATTAGTCTGGCTTTCCTCAGCAGTTGAGGTTTATGCAAATTTGCATCTTAAGTTCATGCATCAGTGTATCTAAAGAAATAAGATATCAAATTTTGTCATTTTGATTCATTAAACTGAGGGTCATTGCCACAATTTACATTATTAGAATAGTGCCCCAAGCCATCAGGAACAGTAGCAGAGTCAACAATGTTTTACAAGCAGTGAAACATTTACAAATTACATGTTAATTGGATATACAGAAGGAGTGGAACATACACAAAGTGTACAGATGTTTAGGTTCATTTCATTCTCTAGAATGGAGGAGAATGCCACCCAGCACAATGATAAGAAGCTTTTTTCAAGAGCAGCCCAGTCATTCCCTATCATAGACCATCTGACCACCCACAGAATTCATCCCTTGGCTCTTCTCCGGGGGAGAAAGCTAGCCAGTCCCTTAGGAACTACAGGACTTCATAAATCACAAAACCCCAACAGCTTCTCCAGTATTGTACACTTCCTAACAAGCAGGAACTTCTCCCTCCACATGCCCCTCCCCCCATTTCATCATCATTAGACCATTAAGTCAAGTAATTCCCAGTAATGGGGACGTGCCATGTTGTTTGTCCAGAGTTCTAGCTTGAACTTTTCTATCCAGAGCCTAGAGTAAGAATTTCCAGCTCTAGGGCAGCTGGGTATCTCAGTGGATTGAGGGCTAGGCCTAGAGATGGGGGGTCTTGGGTTCAAATCTGGCCTCAGACACTTCCCAGCTGTGTGACCCTGGGCAAGTCACTTGACCCCCATTGCCTACCCTTACCACTCTTCTGCCTTGGAGCCAATACACAGTATTAACTCCAAGATGGAAGGTAAGGGTTTAAAAAAAAAAAAGAATTTCCAGCTCTTTCATATATATTCTGCTGAGTTTCTCTAAGAACAATACAAAGTAGTGATGTACTTGGATAAGTCTGAAACTATCAGGTGGGGGCAACAGCTGTTTGAATCCAATGGTAATTCAGGCACATGGATCCTTTCAGCAGAGTGGAGCTACTCATTCAGCAGAATATATTTCCAGTTAGAAGAAAAAATAGAAATAGAAATAGAAAAGGGAATTTAAAAAAGGGAATTAACAGCATAATAACTAAGTGATCATAGCTCAATAACGCATTAATTTTGAGTAGCTCTTTTTTAAAATTTGTTTTTAGAACTAATTTTCCAACATTACTTTCTAACATAGAGACTTAATTTCCCCAATAGCAATAACTAATATTTATGTGACTCTTCAGAGCCTGCAAAAGTGGATATACCTTGTCATTTGAGCCTAACAATAACCTCGTGAGGTAGATATTACAGGTATTATCCCCATTTTACAAATGAGGATCATTTGATCAAGGGAGGAAGGGACTGGCTCACAGCCACACTGCTTCCCCCTGTCTTGGGAGGTAGGTCGCACAGGAGTTTTAATATTCCTTTGACAAAGGAGTGCAAGGGAGTAGTCCCTGGTCACACATGGGTTCAAAAACCAGATTCAAATCCCAATCTTATTGACTCTCCAAGAGCCTGCATCCACTCCAACCTGCTCAACCTCTTTCTAGTTGTGGAGAGTGTTTTCCAAATGCCTGAGAGCATGGTTTAAAATGTAAACGTTAGTAATGCTTATCCTGTCAACAGCAGGATGAATTGTCTTTCAGTCTTGGCTCTGGGAAGAGTAGGGAGTCCAAATGCCCTGATAACATCCCTCATGTCCTGAGTCACAACTATATTCAGGGGAACAGACTTCTGTAATGGATGGAGCTGCTTCTTATAATACTCTCAGAATGGCCTCCAAAATGTATTATTGAAGAGGCAGCTAGCTAGCATGATGGATAGAGGGCCAGGCCTGGAGTTCAGAGGACCTGGGTTCAAATCTTGCCTTAGATACTTCCTAGCTTTGACCCCCAGCAAGTCACTTAATCCCAATTGCTAACCCTTGCACCTCTTTTGTCTTAGAACAGATAATAAGACTGAAGGTAAGAGTTAAAAAGATTACAGAATGTATTGAAACCATAGCCGGAAGGAGGGGGAAAACATCAAGAACATCAAAGAACTGATTTTTAGTAAACTAAAATGCTTAGAAAATGAGCAAATATATGTATGCCTTGTACCAGTTGAGGGCAGAATAAAACACACTGGACTTTGGGTCCTTGGATCTAGCCTGAAATCTTGACCCTACTACTCACTGTTTTGGGTAAGTCACTTCATTGCTCTCACACCATAAAATCTCCAAAGTTACCTCTAGTTCTCTCTTTGGAAGGAGAGAGGATCAGAAAGTCACATTAAATCAAAACACAAGCACATATGAAGCATTTATGAACCAGGCAACACGATAAGCCTTGAGGTTACAAATACAAGGAAAAAGAAAGAAAAGACTACTCTTGTTTTCAATAATGAGGTAAAGGAGGAACAAACATAAAAGGGGGTGGGAAAAGGAAGCAAGGAAGAAGGTACCTGCATGGAGGCAAGATGGCAAAGACTTTAGAGAAAGGAGTAGTGCCTGGAGAATAAAGAATAAAGAAGAGAATGAAGTTGGCCTAGGAACCCCCTCAACATGGAGGTTCCATGAGGAACTCTCCAATCTGAGGAAGGAGCCAATGGGCCCAAACTCTTACAAGGTTAAGAAGGCATTGTGTTCTAGTGTGAGAATTTCAAAAAGTTAGGAAACTCTAGAGCCAAGAGAAAAGTAATTGAATAAGGAAAATCGTGAGTAAAACAAAATTGACTCAGTTGTCAGTGTTTAACTAGAGGGCAAGAAGGAGAAATAAAACCTCCATAGTTCGTTCCTTACTCCTTTTTAATTAGAAGCTTCATCATTCTCTTTTACCAACCTTTTTAGTACAGTTCTATCAGTAGATTGTGGAGTCTTTCTCGCCACTCCCCCTCCCCCCCCCCCAACCCTTATCTTCTGTCTTAGTAACAATTCTGAGTCAGAAGAGTGGTGAGGATGAGGCAATTGGAGTTAAGTGACTTGCCCAGGGTCCTAGGAATTGTCTGAGGTCATATTTGAACACAAGTCCTCTCAACTCCTGGCCTAGTGCTCTATCCATATATTCTGTCTAGCTGCCCCAATTGTAGTCTTGAATTTCATCATTTTTCTTCTCTTGATCATGCTGCAGTAGAGATGAAAAAGAACAGTAAAAGTTACTAAAAAGCAGGCAGGCATAAGAAGAAAGGAAAAACTAAGTTCCTACTCAGCCCCCTAGAAAACTACAGGTTTACTACACCTCCTTTTTATGAGGTTTTTTCATTTTGGGGGACAGCCCCACTGAATATCTGTCAGCAGTCCTACTCTTAAATATGCTTTTAAGTTTCCTCTTGAGTCTGGCCTTATCTTTGAATGTCATCTTGTTTTTACAATCGGGACCTTTAGTTACTTGCATGATGTCAACTTTAAGACAGGCCCATTCATTCAACAACTTTTCCTTGGCTCAGTACCAAAATTGAACTTGTGAGACACATTTCTATTGACATGGCTTCCTGGGATGATTGTAACTCTTTCTGTGACCTCTTGAGTATGTAGTGATATGTGAATTGAGTATTGGTGCCATTCTTGTTTTTTATCCATCTTTAATTGATTATGTGGACACAAACATTAAACTCCTATAAGTTAACTATACTAATCAAATGACCAATGTCCGGTAAGCCAGTATCCTCAGGGCAGGAGAGCTAAGAACTGAAGTTATATCACTGATAAGAATAGGAATAGAACCCTGATAAAAGACTACATATTGATCTGAGCTGAAGGGTGGCATTTAAAAAATTTAAGCCATTTCCTTAGAAAATGAAATATGCACCTAAGCTGATAACTGGCTTAGAACTCCTAGATACAAATTTAAGGAGATAAGATTAAATGTGGCAATTAGAGATAATTATGCAAACAAAAACTGACTCAACTACCTCATTTATTAGACACTGTTATTGACCCTTTTTTGTACATCTTATAAATCATTCTTATTTAAGAGACCCTATTGCCTTTTAAGACCAATGCCTAAAAATACAAAAGGGAGCATAGTTGAGAGGTCAGTTAGTCCCCATAGATACATGCAGATATACTCATACAAAGAGAAACCTTCATAAACAGATAAACTCTTTCTAATAATTTTAGAAACTTGATCATGCTTTCTTGACTTAATAATAACTGACATTCCTATGTTGTCATAAAATTTATGAAGCATTTTTCCCCACAACAATCTTTGAATGAGCGTAGAACAAGTTTTACTATCCACATTTTATAAATAAACAGCTTCAGAGAACTTATAGGACTTGCTCAAAGTTAAATGACTAGTAAAGGTTTGAGTCATGATTCCAGCCCAGATTTCTTGAGCTCCAAATCCAGCACTCTTTCCACTACTTCCCGCTTGAGAAAAGAGCTTTTTAAAAAACATTTTTATAGCACCTACTCCATTGAATTTGATTAAGTACACCTCCAAAGCTTTGATTAACCAACTGAACTGTAGAGTCACTGTAAATGCAACAGATAATGTCCTTGAAGACTAGAGTTTTGGAAGTCATAACTGATTTGTACTCCAAAGCAGAGAAAAAAAAGTTTCAAGCCCCTCTGCAGTATGACCTAGAAAATAAAAAGGATTATTAATACCAGTTTCCGTCTGAGAATTTTTCCCCCTTTACATCAGTCATAGGGAAGTTGTTCATCAGAGTTTAGTTGTGAGTTTACTTTGTTTTCTTTTGATTACACAAATTGTTAGATTCACCAGAGTTGCTAAATAAAAATAATGCTCAGAAGTTACATTGTGCTTTTCATCTTTTAAAGTACTATACAAACATTAACTAATTATGTGAATAGATGAAGTGAAGGGATTTGCAAAGGTCTCCAGGAAAGCTGCTATCTGGTTTCACCTAAGTACAGAGAATAGTTTCTGGAAAGTATTAACTACTACTTTGAATGGCATCTTACAAACAAGGATGGGAGAATTGAGTGACAGTATTTGACTTGTGGTCAACTGACTTTATATATAGATATAGATATATCCTTTTCTCTGCTTCTCATTTATTTAAGGCCATCTTTTGACTATTCCTAGCTTTTTTCTTTATAGCTTCTGAATATTCTTTTTATTAAAAATATTTTATTATACTTCTTTTCCCCATCTTTTCATAAAACTTTAACATCAAAAAATCTTTTTAAATTTGTTTGTTACATTAAAATACCCTGCTGAGTCCTTTCCCTACCCCAATTAGACAAGGCATCATCTGACAAAAAGATATATGTATAAATAAAACTATGTCTTATTTCTCTTTTTCAGTTCTTTCTCTGGAGGTGGCCACTCACAAGTCATTCTTCAAATAATATTTCTTTGCTGCATATAATATTCCCTGACTCTGCTTCTTTTACTCTTCATAATTTCATTTAGGTCTTTCCATGATTTCCCAAAATTAACCTATTTGTCATTTTTTACAGTGCAGGAGTATTCCATCACAATCATATGCCACAACTCATTTAGCCATTCCCTAGTTGATGGCAACCCTTCAATTTCCATTTCTTTGTTTATCTCACTTAAATGTACTGTTTATCTTCCCCACGTAACTGGATATTTTTTTCAATGGGGGCAAAATCATTTGAGAGAAACAGTACAACATAGGTGACAGTCATGAAAAGGGCTGGGGATGACATTGCACAGGTGACATCTCTTGTAGTTATAATTTCCCTGGGAGAAGAATTCTCCAAAAGAATATGCCCCATCTCCTTGTCAGTGTCTGGGGGAAAAAAATCTACCCCACCTCAGTTGCTAATAGTCAGACATGTCTGAAACAATTGAACAAGAGCAACAGCAATTATTACTTGTATGACCTTGGATTGGTCACTTTACAACTTTAAATTTCAGTTTCCTTATCTGAAAAAGGATGAGGTTGGATTAGATATGCTCTAAGGTCTTCCTCTAGCTTTAAACCCTTACCTTCCTTGGAGTCAATACTGTGTATTGGCTCCAAGGCAGAAGAGTGGTAAGGGTAGGCAATGGTGGTCAAGTGACTTGCCCAGGGTCACACAGCTGGGAAGTGCCTGAGGCCAGATTTGAACCTAGGACCTCCATCTCTAGGCCTGGCTCTCAATCCACTGAGCTACCCAGCTGCCCCCAAAAGTCTATACTTTTAATGGTATAACCTCCGGGAAATGGGGAAGAAGGGGAGGGAGAGAACCTGAATAACAAAATAATCAGAAAACAAGTATCCAAAATTGTTTCTACATGTAAGGGGTAGGGGATAACAACAACAACAAAAAGATGTTTATGGTTTTGCTATCTAGGATCTTTGGATTATGGGGTGACAAAAATAATAAGTGAGATTTATCCAAAAGCTTTAAAGTTTTGATTTCCTTTTGACCTGACCAAAACCCTGAAATGTAGGTACTACAAATAATGATATTCTCAATTAGCAGCCGAGTGGATAGGAGGGCTATGTGGACTCTCCCACTCCAGAACTAGACAGCTTGTACTTTTCAGAGGCTACGTTTGGATCCAGCTCTTCTTGCCTCCAAAGCCAATGATATGCCCCTGATGAGAAGCCTGGTCTTAGATTGAACTAGGCCTGATACCTGGTTTGGAAAGGTAGTTTCTCAGCCCAGCATTTGTAGTGCTTACATCCTAGTGGCTGTAGAAGTTCCTTGAAAGTCAAATTAGAACCTTTCTTAAGAACTATTCTAATAAACTTTTTTTTAAACCCTTACCTTCAGTCTTAGAATCAATATTGGGTTTTACTTCCAAGGCAGAAAAGTGGTAAGGGCTGGGCAACCAGGGTCACACAGCTAGGAAGTGTCTGAAGCCTAATTTGAACCCAGGACCTCCTATCTCTAGGCCTGGCTCTCAATCCACTAAGCCACCTAGCTGCCCCCATGTATGCTTAACAAAAGGATATCAACCCAAAAATAATGTTTGCAATTTCCTTTGTAAAGAATTTTAAGCATAGGTATTCTCTTTGGGCTTCTTTTAGGATAATTAAGAAAAGTGAAGTTGAAATTTCTTTTTCTTTCATTGTCTAAACCCTTCAGTTCCACAGCTCTGTAGGGTTCATCACTTGGCAAAGGAAGTAAAGCCACCTATTTTAGTCTTCATCAAGTCTTCATTGAGTAAATGGAAGGAAAATTTCAGCTCTATGAGTGGATAAGATTAGGGCTAATTAGTGACATCATAATCTACTCTCACTTAAGTAATTGATTTGCCAAACAAATAAGTAAGTTGTAGTCTTACATAATGAATTTGGGAATAGGCTAATTAGAAAGGAGACAGCTTTCTGTTTTTGTACAAACATCCCAGTAATGAGTAATGATAAGGAGCTCAAAAGTTAATTACATTTAACTAGAGTTTAATAATGTTTTAGTAATTGAGCAGTTACAATTCCCCTCATTCTTTCTGACTTCACATTTTATTTTAAAACATTTGTCTCTGCACAGAGTGATACTTTAACTGAGCAAGGATTCAGTATTTTCATTTAATTGTAGATTTTTGAAACTTGAAAAGAGTTTAGTTTTTTCCTAACTTTTTACCAACATGCTTTGCCTAAGGTCACAGAAGTCTTTGTCTCAGGATACCTAATATAAATGCTTCAAAATGGAGCACAGAGACATAATTATGAGTAAGGTCTTTCTTGATCCATTGACTAGAGATACTGTGGGAATTGCAAAGGAGATTATATTTCCAATCATTTTACAGTGTGACAACATTGTTCTTATTCCATCAAGTTTAGCTTGTTACTAATGAGTGACAGATGGCTTTGTTAAACTTTCATCATGTCTTTTAGTAAGACTTTTAAGGAGGGGCCATTTGTCAAGTGCAGGAACCCTCTTCATCAAAGTGTTACCAACAGTTGTCCAGAATCTAGATGGAGAATAATAGACTGAGGAATGCCTTGTATTGAAATGGAAGCTCCCTGGCAGAACTGAAGGGAGTAATGAGTCTGTATGTAAAGAAATGGGTGATAAAGAGGCTTTTTTTTCTTTCTTCTTTCCCAACTTAGTAATGCTGCTCCCTACCCCCAGCCCCCATGGCTTCAGATGTTGTGAGTGTGCCAAGGGAGTGAAGGTAGCAGCAGACAGAAATGAAGTGTAGCCTGTACCCTTTTTCCAGTCCCACACATCTTGCTTGGCTACGGCTCTTGAACATGACACTGCAATTTCCTGGTGCCACACACGAGTAATAAGCAGCTGGGCTTGGCTCCGTGGTTTGGAGAAGCCAGCACTAGATTCTTTTTTAACTTAATTGTAATTTTTGATTGGTCTGCAAGAAAGCAAATCAAATATGGTATATTTTCTTAGTCTACAAGAAAGCCATCAACCTCAAATTCCATCACTGGCCATTTTTGACCAGAACAAAAATGTGTGTGTGTGTGTGTGTGTGTGTGTGTGTGTGTGTGTGTGTGTGTGTGTGTGTCCCTAAACTGGAAGATAAACAAGGCAGCTCTCAAGAACTGCAAGAATACTAGGTGCTCTTATGAGTGGAGAATCTTGAAAATTGAAGGATCATGAAAAATTATGTTTAGCAGCCCCTGCAGGCCTAGGAGTAACAGAAATGAGAGGTATGAGTAAATTTGCTGAGAAACTACAAATGATAAAAATAGCAAAATCAGGGGGAACAGTATCAGTTTGAAGTTACATTTTTGTTCTCCCGAATGCTATAAAATGACATATAATTCATATTAGAAATGTATATATTTCTTTGATCCATATACTATCCCTGAAAGAGTAGTATATACATATACCATGAGAAAATCAGCAATATGATATAAGCAGCAATATAATATAAGAAATTAAGTTTAATAGAAAACAGAAACAAACTGTTTCCCCCATTTTGGACATCTGTCTTCTCTCAAGGAGATAGCACAAATTGGTATTTAGATTTGGTGAAGGATGTTGAGTGAAAGTGTGGAAACAGAGAAAGAACCATGTTATATTTCCCACTAATTACTCTGTTTTGATTTTTTTTTCTCATAAGCATTCATTTGGGGCAAAATAAGTTTGATACAATCAACAAAGCAACCTAAAACATAAAATGAAAACTTCATCACAATCTACTCCAATGTTTCATATCATGTCCAGATAATCAGCTGGTTTTGTTAAGACTAAGTAGATGTCTGAAAATGCAATGTCGATATTTGATGAATTAATTTAAAGTTATGTTGACCTGTAACTAATTTAAGTACAAGTATAAGAAGAACAAATTATATACTTCTTTAATGTTGAATAGAGTGACTCCAAATTAAGTTTTTAGGTTTGTTAAGGATTTCATCCAAATATTTTGGCTTTTCCAGAAATCATAGGGTCATATAATGTCCAAGCTAGGAGGGCCTTATTGATCATCTTGTCCAACCTAATATTCTTCAGACACTGTTTATAAGCTTGTTGCATTGTAAGAGAAAACAATCTGCATGTTTTACATTCATTTCGACTAAATCCATCCAAATGTTAAAGGAGAAATTTGATGTCTCACCAGATGTTATGAAATTCATATAACATTTTTTCCCAGTAGATCTTGTTTCCTTAAGTTTTTGTGGGCTGTAAATAAGGCTGAATCCCTGAAAAAATGTCTATTTGGTTTAAGATCCTGAACCAATTTGGTTCTGATGGGCTCTAAATTTACCATGCCTATTCTTAGACTCTAGGAGCTGGAAGGAATTCTTACAGGTCATCTCATCAACTCCCCTCATTTTACAAATTAGGAACATGAAGATCAGAAAGGGGAAGTAAATTGTCTAGACAAATGGCCAAGGATGGGCATAAACTCAAGTCTCTTGATTGTAGGACCAATGATCTTGTTTCAGCTTTAAGACAATGAATATAAAGAGTTGATGTAGCCAGCTCATCCCATAAAGTATCAGCTTCTATTAGACATTTCCAGTTGGCATCTTATTCTTACCATGTCCAACACTGAGTGTATTAGCTTCCCCTGAGATATTTCCAACTCCCAATTCTATAATTCCTTATAGAAGATATCACTTTCCTTCCAGTAACCCAAATTCACAATCTTAGAATCAGCCAGCATTTCTATATCCTCCTTCATTGACTTTATCCAGATTTTTTACCTCTAGCACATGCTACACATTTATATCCTTTTCTCTACCTCATACAACCGCCAACCTGGTCCAAGACCTTATCTCTCTTTGCCTGGACTATCATACTAACTTCATAATTGTCCTTCCACTTCTTCCTCCAATCCATCCTCTACCCAGATACCATGGTGATATGCCTAAAGCACAAATCTGGCCTTTTTACTCCTTTGCTCAAAATACTCCAACTCTTATCTCTAAAATAAAATTCAGATTCCTTGATTTGCCATTTTAAGGTCATTTTAATCTGGCTCCTTTTTACCTTTTTCTGTGCACAGTAGATGTCATCACTGTGTTGTGGTATCCTATATATACATACATACATACAGCAGGTCAGGAAGCATAACTGCCAGATCTAAGGAGGCATGATAATCCCTTCATACTCTCTTCTCATCAGATGTCATTTGAATTATTGTGTTCAGTCCTCTGTCATGTTCAGTTCGGTGCCCTAAACTGGGAAAGGACATTTATTTTGAATCAGTCCTAATTCAAACGAATCTAAAGAATTTAGGCTAAGGACTGGAGTGAAGTGAGACTGTCTAAGATTTAAGAAAAAGGAAGATTATTTAACAGTATCATAGGAAAAGTATTCATCACTGGTTCAGGCAAAGGCAGCTTCCCTCAGCTCCATATAGGAATGCATTTGGTCCCAAGGATGTTTTGACTAACATAGCAGTAGGAAATCTTCAAGTCTGAAGGGTTCAGATTTCTTTAGGAGTGGTTGTTTTATGCCTTAGGCAGTCAGAAAGTTGCATCAGTGCTTGAGCTCTGATCCCCTGGATCAGTGGTGTCAAACTCAAGTAGAAATATGGGGGATGGGGCATTAAACTATACAAAAGACCACTTAATTGATTTAGAAAATTACATATTAACATTATTTTTGTTACATTGTATTTTTATTTTGCTAAATATTTTCCAGTTACATTTACATTGTAGAAAATTATTTAATAAACACCTCTGTCTACATCAGTGAAGTCTTAGGACACCTCTGCCTTTTAGAGAAAAATACCCTAGTCTATGTGGCAGAGACTGTAATAAATGTTACTTCTACCTCCACCTTGATAAGCTAGGCAGATGGCTGAGGAGGACAACTAAAATAGTAGAGAACTTTGAGTCCATCATATAAGGATCATTTGAAGAAACTGAGGATGTTTAGTCTGGAGAAAAAAAGATTCATTGGGGTAAATGAAAATTGTGTTCAAATATTTGAAGGGCTGTTAAGTGAATGAAGGATTATATTTGTTCCATTCAGCCTCAGAGGACAGAACTGGAATCAGTGGGTAAAAGCTACAAAGAGGCAAGTTCCTAACAAATAAGTAAGAGTTATCTCAAAGTAGAATGGGCTGTCCCAAAATTTATGAGTTTCCCCTCCTCAAAGATCTTCATGCCAAGACTGGAGAGAGAACCACTTGCCAGGTACATTGTAGTGGAGAATTGTTTTCATCTATAGGTTGAATTAGATGGCTACCTAGTTTCATCCAACTATTAAAATTCTCAATTATAAATTATAATTATGTTCTCATTTATAAATGATATTATTTTTATGCATCAAACTAAAGAAACTAAAATTTAGTGATTTGATTTTTTTTTTTTTGCTAAAAACTAAGGTTTACTTAAAAATGGGGCATTGAATAGTCATTTTATTTTTGAGCCAAATATGTCTCCGTGCATCCTGTATGCATGCTTATGCAGCTTGGATAAGGAATACTGATGAGCTTCTTATATCAAAGAACTCTGCACATATATGGAATAGAACTCATTCAGTAGAATTTCAGATTTCTGGTAACCTCAATGACCAAGAATCTGAAAGTTAAAAAAAATAATTTTTTTGAGATGTAATTGCCCCAAAACCCACACCTTTACCTTGGAAACGATAGAGAACAAAAATGACCAGCAGGGACTTGATACCCAAAATAAGATGGCACAGTGAACAGAGAAGTCGACTTGAGGTTAGGAAGGCCTAAGTTCAAACCCAGCTTCATACACTTTACTCTGTGACTCTCCTGCTTTCCAGGGTTATTATTAGGATAAAATTATATAATATTCCAACACTGGGAGGGGAAAGGGAGGGAGGGGTAATAAGTTCAATCATATAACTTAAGAAAACTTGTATGGAAATTGATTATTGCATGAAATTGGTAAAAAAAATAAAATTTAAATTTAAAAAACATATAATATTTGTAAAGCATTTCAGAAACCTCAAAGTGCTATATACATGCTTGTAGTAGTGGTGGTTGTGGTGATAGTGTTAGTAGCTATAGTAATAGAAGAAGATGAAGAAGAGCACCACCACCACCCTTTCACCTGGCCAAGATGAAATATATCCTTGAACTCTAAGTGGAGAGAGGGAAATGTTCCACTTTTCATAAAAGAGAAGAGTCAGCAACTGTAGGCCAAGTAAGTTGATTATTAAATACATAATCAGTGAGTTTCTAGAAAGAGAAACAGTGATTACAGGGAACCAGCATGTCTTTATCATACCAAAAAGAAGACTATTGTTACTTTTTCTTTAATGCCCAGAAGAGAACAGAGGGAAATTCAGAGGGAAGCACGGACTAGTAGGGCAGTTTTGGAAAGTAATGTGTAGAATTCATTATATACTTTTTTTTTAAAGCAGGCAATATGAAATGGAAATTCAGTTTCGTGTGGACTTTTTTTGTACATTCTTTTGCACATATGGAAATGTCATTACAAATGTTATTCATGTGTGTTTGCTTGTGATGAACTTTAAAATAAAAAAAGTTTTTCAAAAATGATAAAGAAAACATGCCGGACTAGATAGATTTATTAAACAAGTGATAGCTCTACCAGGCTCAGTCCTATAAATGTAAGCAAAAAAGACAGTCTCTGCCTTCAAGAAGTTTATATTCTAGTGGAGGAAGACAACATATAAAAGGGAGCTGGGGATGGTTGATCCCAGTTTGGGTAGGACCAAAAAGTGAGGTAAAATCCTGGATCTAGGCAAGATAATGTTAATATTTATCTATCAGAACCTAGAGTAGTTCTAGGGAGAGAGTCCAAGTTTCCCTTGGCATCAGGACATAAAGATAGTGAAAGCAAGAAACATCTTTTGGATACTAGACTCATTTCCTTTTTTGACTGAGATTATTAAACTAGTATATGAGGGGAATACTAGGAATTTAATTCACCTAAATTTTTAGCAAGCTTTTCATAAAGTTATACTGTCTTTTGTAGAGGAGATGTGAGGATATCAAATTATATAGTTTAATCATTTGGATTCAGAATTGTTGGATGTTTAGATTCAGAGTAGTTATTAATGGTTCAAGATCCTTATAAAAGGAGGTATCTCAGTGGGCAATTCTTGGCCCTGTGCTATTTATTATTTTTATCAGTGATTTGATTAAAGATATAACCAGTGTTTCCAAAGTCACTAGACTCTATATACTCAGTGAGTATCTTGGCCACCTTTATGCTTCAAAAAGATTCAAGAAAGAGGAAAAGAAATTATATGTACAAAAGAATTTATACCACCTCTTTTTAAATAACAAAGAAATAGAAATTTAAGATGCCACCCATCAATTATGACTGAACAAATTATGGTATATGCATTTAATGAAATTAATTTTCATTATTATTGTCTTCCAAAAATATTTTTTAAAAATGTTAACCTAGTAAGGCTTGTATGTACCGATGCAGAGTGAAATAAACAGAACTTGGGGCAATTTATACAACAATATTGTAAAGAAAAACAGTTTTGAAAGACTTAACAATCTGACAAATGCAATAACTAGCCACATTTCCAGATAACCAAAACAAAGTATGTTATTAACCCACCTCCCAACAGAGAGGTGATGGACGCAAAATACATGAAAATAAGACATGCGTATTCAAACTTGTGGACAATGTTGGAATTTGTTCTGCTTGAATATGCATGTTTGTTACAAGAGTTGTATTTTTCTTTTTTTTCCCCAATTGGGGAAGCTGAAAGAGGAAGGAGCAAAAGCAGAAAAGGAAAGGAAGGAAAGGATGGAGGAATGGAGGAAGGGAGGAAGTGGGGAGGGAGAATGGAGGGAGAGAGAAATAAGTTTTTTAGTGTACTTAATAGAACAGAAGGAAAGCCAGGAAAAAAAAATCACAGATATGTAATATAGTTTAGAAAGTTGTGTTTTTATTTATTTATATGTATATGTAAAAGCAAAGTTTTGCATAATAGACATTTGTTGTTTCATATATAGCCTTCATTCTTGTTTCTTAATACATTTTTATTTATAATTTGTTTTTTAAATATCATTATAATTCCTCCAATGTCTTTCCTCCTCTTCTTTTTCCTCCAGTAGATTATGCTATATAACAAAGAGTATTAAAATGAAAAAAAAAATAGGAAGAAATTGGCAAAATTGATTAACATCTTGGAAAAGTCCAAAAATATATGCAGTGTGTTCTAGTTGTGGTCTTCTCATCTCTGAAAAGAGTGGGAATGTCTTCTGATATCTTTTCTTTCAAACGATGCTATTCTTTAATTTTGTAGCATTCACTTTCAATATTTTTTGTGATTGTTCTTTCCATTTACACTGCTGTAGTTGTATATATTGTGATATATATATACACACATATATATGTATATATATATCATCTTTCTGTGCTTTTCTGTACTCATCACATTCATTGTTTCTTACAGCACAGTAATACTACTAATACCATTACATTATACATCCCAATTTGTTTAGCCATTCCTCACTTGATGGGTATCTTACTTTGTTTCCTATTCTTAGCAATCACAAAAATCCTGACAAATATTTTGGGGCATATAAGGATTTACTTCTTATCAATGATTTCCTCAGTATATAAGCCTGGTAATAGACTATCTGAATGGTAAAAAATCATGGATATTTTAGTCACTCAGTTTTCATAATTCTAAATTATTTTCCCAAATGGTTGTGCTGATTCACAACTTCGCCAACAGTGCACTAGAATTCCTGTCTTCCCACAACTCTTCCAACATTGATTATTGCCATCTTTTGTCCTCTTTGCCAATTTTCAGGGTGTGAGGTGAAACCTCTTATTAATAGTTACTTAGAGCATTTTTTCATATGATTATTAATGGACTTTAATTCATGTTTTGAAAACTGTTTATGTACTTTGACTTTTTTAATCAGATATTGGCTTTTGGAGATATGGACGTATAGACATGCATGCAAATTTGTATGCATATAAAAATTGTTTATGTATCTTAGATACAAAACCCTTATCAAGATAAATTTGATACAAAGATATTTTTGCCTATTCAACTAGTTCCCTTCTTAACCTAGGAGTGTTAATGTTCTTCCATGTACTATATATGGAAATGCCTATTTTATTTGTTAAGTTCAGAATTTTTTAAAATTAAAAATTCAAATGATAAAGTTACACTCATCAAATTTTTAGATGATATAACAGTGGAAAATTATAACTAGAACCCTGGGTGAGAAAAGAAGGATCCAAAAGGTTCTTGAAACACTAGAGGATTAGGCTGAACCTAATAAGGTTTCACTAAATAGACATAAGGACAAAGAGACTTGGATAGAAAGCCTTTATTATGACAAAGACCTGGAGGTCTTGGTGTCCTGTAAGCTCAATGTGAGACGGTAGTGTGATGTCAGCAAAAAACAAAACAAAACAAAAAAAACAACTAAGAAATTCTGGCTGCATTAGGAGATACGTAGCTCCAAGTAGAGGAAGGAATACAAAGGTAAGCTCTGCCTTCATCTAGAGTCCAGTGTTCCACTCTGGGTATCATTATTTAAGGACATTGATATACTGGATGGCATCCAGAGGACAGCAACTGAGAATGAGAATTGATTGGAGGAATGATTCATATTTGGCGCTCATGTCTGTCTTCTGTCTCTATGTATTTGGATAGCACTCAGGTAGTAGTGTCTGTTCCTAGCCTCCATGTGTCCTTGAGCCTTGTGCTGGTACCCTCCTTCATCCAGTGGCAGCCCCCTTTCTGCTTCCCTCATTTCCCTGGCATTCAAGGTTAACTAACTACAGGTAACCAAAACCTCATCAAGTGAAACCAAAGATGAAGGAAGCTTGGAGGAAGAGGGCACGTGGGACTATTGTAACTATCAATCTATATTTATGGAGCCTTTTGTCACATACTCAGCATTATGCCAACTACTATAGGGGAATATAGATATTAGAAGATGTCTTTTTCCTTAAAGAGCTTATAGTTTAGTCAAGTATACAAAACTAATCTACATGAAATACCAGAGTCTGGTACAGTGCTTTCACATTAGGCCTTTGGTCAGTTAGGCAGCAAGCACTGACCAAGCTCTTATTACTGTGGTGTTCCAAGTACTGTACACTAAGTGTTGAAGATACAAAAAAGGACAAACTTTACATGGTCCCTGCCCTCAAAGAACTCATAGACCAATGGGGAAGATGACATCTAAACAACCATGTACGAACCATATAGATAAGTGTAAATGGGAGATCATCTGAGTATGGAAGGGACTGAGAGCACCTCTGCAGAAGGTGTAATTTGAGCTATGTTTTAAAGGAAGCCAGGAAATTAATGAAAAAAAGTACAAACAGCGTATCATCCAACATGAAATTCAGTGGTACAGATTATTGTAGTGTAGAGGTGCCCATCACAGCTCTTGTCCCTTTGTGTGGAAATAAGCATAAAATAAATCCTTCTGTCCCCAGAGGAAAACTGCCTGGGTCAAGAAATGAACACAAGGGAAAACTGTGATAGATGCCCAGAGTTTGAACCCAATACACATAAACTATGGACTATAGTTCTGGGTCATGGTTTTGATACAGAGCCTTATCAGACAGAGATGATTTTTTGTTGTTGTTGTTCTGAGTTACATTTGGGGGCAGGACTTTCTGCAGTAGAAACACCAGGGCAGAAATAAGCCTTGAGTTTCATTATGTAATCTTGTATTAGGACACATGTAAGCACCAAAGCCATGCAATTACAAAATTTGGAGAGTGCCTGTAACACTGAGAATAGTGCTTTGATATAATCCATGAGTATCACAAATTTTTCATGAGGAAAATGTTCAGTCATTTCAGTTGTATCAGACCCTTTGTGTCCCCATTTGGGGTTTTCTTGAATTATTGGAATGATTTGCCTGTTTCTTCTCTAGTTCATTTTACAGATGAGGAAGCTAAATCAAACAGGGTTACATGTGACTTGCTCAGGGTCATACAACTAATGACTGACACCAGATTTGAATTCAGGTTTTCCTGAGTCTAGACATAGAGTTCTGTCCACTATGCCATTTAATTGCCTCTTACAGTGATGGGCAAACTACGGCCCGCGGACCAGATGTGGCCCCCTAAAACGTTCTTCCTAATCTGACGGGTACAATGAGTAGGATACAATACAATGAAACTTTGAAAGAGTTGCCTTAGAAACAGACTGACAGATGAGCATTTCCTTTCCTTTGGGCCCCCTCTTTAAAAAGTTTGCCCATCACTGACCTATACACAAATTAAAACTTTATTCTGATATTACTGATGTCTCTTTAATAGGACATGTATTTGCTTGATTTGGGGCACATGCCCAGCTTTAGTAAAACTACAGTAAGAATGATTAATAGAGGGATACATGTGAGCTATGCCTTTGGGCTTGGCCTTTCAAAGCAAAGTTGGAAAGCTGAGATTCATAGAGAAAAGCTAGTGTTACAGGCAGTGGTTCCCTAGAGTAAAACTAGCAGAATCACTCTATCCTGAAGCCCCTGCATGGCACCATGTATATCAGGAAATCCTTTGTCCACAGGACCATGTGGCCCCACACCTGGCAGTATGTGGAGCTAGAGGTGGAGTAGTGATGATTTCCTGGACCAAGCCACTCCTAAATTCAAGAACTTGAACTAGTAGTAATGGAATGCCCCCAGAAGAGAAATTGAAGAGTTCTTAAATCAAACACAGAAGTTTCTCAACCAAGAAGGTGCCAGAATCAAAGAGGAAAAAGGAACAGAGACTTGCAATTTAGGACCAAACCCAAGACCCTTCACCATATTGGAGCAGTATTATAACTCTGGAGAATTGCATAATCCCTGAAAGAGATAGACCTTCCCTTTTCTTAATTCTTTATGGACTCAGGTTAACATCTTTTATGTTTTCCATTTTTGTTCTGGTTAAAGTTACTATGAGAGTTTTGGGGGGGAGGCCTAGAGATCAGGAAAGGCTTTGGAGAAGGTGGTACTTGAGCTGCCTCTTAAAGGAAGTTGGAGGTTCTGTGAGATGGAGATAAGGAGGAAGTACCTCCCAGGCAGAGAGAATAAATATTAAGACAACTGGACAGCAGCAGCTGTGGGAACAACAGAGAAGTCTAGTACAGGAAGGAGAAAAACAGAAAATAAAGTCAGAAAGATAAACCTAAGACTCTGGATGCAGGGTCCAGTATTCTTTCCATCCTACCATGCTCCCTCAAATAGAACCACAGAGTCATATACATAGAACCTAGAAGGGATCTTAGAGGTCATCTTGTCTAAAGTCTTCATTTTATGGGAAACAGATCTGGATGGTTAAGTGACTCGTGTAACATCGTACAAAAAGTAAATGGCAAAACAAAAATTTGAAGTCTTACAACTCCAGATTCAAAGCTTTCCCTACTACATTATAAAGCATTTTTCAAGATGATTTATCTTATTTTAAAAAACTACAAAAAAACAAAACAAAACAAAAAAAAAAAACAACTCTGGGGCAGCTAAGTGGCTCAGTGGATTGAGAGCCTAGAACAGTGGTTCCCAAACGTTTTTGGCCTACTGCCCCCCTTTCCAGAAAAAATAATACTTAGCATCCCCTGGAAATTGTGAAACTATTGAACTGAGAATAGAATGTAATACAAAAAAACTGTGGCCATCACCGCTCTCCTGGATTGCTGTAGCACCCACCAGGGGGTGGTAGCGCCCACTTTGGGAATCACTGGCCTAAAGAGAGGAGGTCTTTGGTTCAAATCTGGCCTCAGACATGTCCAAGCTCTGTGATCCTGGCAGGTCACTTAACTCCCATTGCCTGGCCCTTACATTCTTCTGCCTTGCAACCAATACACAGTATTGATTCTAAGATGGAAGATAAGGGTTAAAATTTTTTTTAAAGACTAACCAGAGGAGTTTCTATTTGGAAGCCAATAAAAGGTGATAAAAGTTTACATGGGGGTTGGGAGAATAAAAATGGAGAAGACAGGGAACAATTAGAGGAGATATGGTTCAAAGGAAGAATCACCAGGACATATGTACTACACAGACACTGTTCAAAATGAGCTTACCATCTGATGGAGGTAAGAATTATGATACAAAACAGAACAAAATCAATGGGAAGGAGATATAACTTTCACTGAGGTTGGAGGAAGTAGGGCAGGCAGGATCAGGTAAAACTTCATGAAAGATACAGCAATCCTATTTGGTCCATTAGGGATGGAGGAACTTCAACAAATGAAGTTTGAGGAAAGGGGACATGACCTACATATGAGTAAAGAGAGATGAGAGGGGGCAGGACAAGAATAGGGGAGAGAGCTTAACCCAGTTAGGCTAAAACAGAGAGAGACAATGTGAAGGTGAGCACAGTGTGGTTGGATTATAGAGACAGGGGCAAGAGCCCTGAAGATGTTTTAATTGACGGATAGCATGATCATAGAAGTACATTAATACAGTCAAGGAGAGAATGGATTAAAGAGGGCATAGAAGGTTTGTAGGAAGACCATTGAGAAGGCCATTATAACAGTTGAGGATTAAAAAGGAAGGCGATGGCTTGAGCAAACTTGGTTGCTAATGGTTACACGACCTCCACTGGAACAATTTCAGTGACAAGGATCTTATTACTTATAGAGGCAATCGATTTCATCATTAGATGGCTTTGTTATAAAAGCCCAAATTTGTTTTCTGTCCTTCCCTGGAGTAACACAGAATAACACACTTTTACTCTTCAAATATTCAGCGATAACTATCCCATTACTCTGTAAGCCTTCTTTTCCTAGAAGAAAAGATCTCCATTTCCTTCAACTATTCTTTTAATACATTGCTTAATTATGGTTTGCAAAGCATTTTGCACATATCTCATTTGATCCTCACAGCATCCCTAAAAGGGAGCTGCTGTTGTTAGCCCCATTTTATAGAACAGAAAACAGAGAGGTTGTTCCCCAGGTTCACAGCCTTACTTGAGATAGGGAGGAAGAAAAAGTTAAGCAAAGTATTGAAGAGTTCTTCATCTGACAAAATATTCAAGATGTTTTCTCACCTCTGCCAATCCTGATTTTATGAAGGTTTTAAAATTTTTATGGAAGAGTCTTCTAACATCACTGTTACAATGTTTCTTTATCTATTAATATGTCCAGTAACATGCGTGGTGTCTTTTACACTGCTAGGACTGTGATAGTCTTCTTTCGTGTACATTTTCTATAGTCTATATTCTTGTCTTAAGTATAATTATTTTTTAATATATTTTATCTATATGTTGTTTTATGTTCACCTCATGTTGTTTTATGCATAGCAGGGAGGTGACCATAAATTCTTTTAGATCAACAGTAATTATATAAATTTCTCCAGTGTCAAGTTAAAAAGGTTTTTTTGATGGCTTTCTGAGAGATGAAGGAAGGGGGAAACCAGAAGGAAATCTAGGTGATGTAAACGCAAAAATTATCAATGAGTAAAGATGAAAGAAAATAATCTTTGATAATTTTTTTCTCTAAAATTGTGGTAGTCTTTCCAGGTTGGCAAATATAATAAACACTGTTGAGAGGATTACAATGTTCTAGTAAAGTGAAAATGGTGCTAGGAGGAATTTTTACATCTCATTAATGGGAGCAAAGGAAAAGAACATATTGGATTAGAACACATTTATCACATTTGCATATGCCAAGTTGACAAACTTGATTGTTACCAAATAAATATATATTAAACCAGGTTGTTGGGAGACCCAGAAAACACAATTATAGACCCTTCTAGGAAAAGCTCTATTCAAATTAGACATGGAAACTCTTAAGTTATTATAGATATATGTATATAGTTTCATGATAACTCATATCCAACATATCTACATCAATAACTATTTGTTATTTAAAGTAAATCCCTATGTGTTAGCCCTCACCTTCCATATATTATGGTTGGGGGAAAAAAAGAAAAACACTAGTGAAGTTTTAACTCTACTATACTCCTAGATTTCTGTAACCTGCTACCTTACACCATAGTTCTTCCCATGCTAACATACTTTGGCTTTTCAGACAAGAGTTAATGAGAAATGATAATTAGAGGTAACCAGGCAATAAGCATTTCTTCCCATTGTGTTAAGAAGAGGGATTCCAGTCTTCCTGAGCTTGCAAGAACCCTACTCCAAATAGATTTGCCTCACTATCCCATTTGTTTTTCTCCAGGTGATTGAAGGAAAGCTGGCCCCTTTCTTGGGGAAAGTCATTAAATTCGCCACCTCACATGTGTACAGCTGCAGCTTATGTAGTCAAAAGGGCTTCATCTGCGAAATCTGTAACAATGGAGAGATTCTCTACCCCTTCGAAGATATTTCAACAAGCAGGTACAAAATATCTTGTCTTACAAAATGATAGCCAAATGTTATATACATATATATATATATATATATAAGTTTCAGGTCATCCATGTTTCAGTCTCCTTTGGCTACAGTGAGCCAAGGTTTGCTGAAATACTTTATCTCCATCCTTAGCCTATGTGTGTTCTATTATATATTGGGCATTGTTTCATCCTCTGGTTTCTCACCACATTAATTTCTAACCCTGATATCAAAATGAGACAGCAACATTAAATGATATTTCTTATACCATTTTTAAGATGAGATCATTGGATTCACTTTTATTAGTGAAGAACCAGGTGAGAATCTCACAGTCTTTCTAGGCCGAAGTGAAATACTGGAGGAAGCCTAGTATTGAAGACCTAGAGTAATAAACCTTCCCTTTTGGAGGAATAACATGAAAAAGACTTGAATGAATTATCTATATGATTTATTTTGTTCTTTACCACATTGTCCCATAGGTGTAGCACAATACAACAATGAAAATTGGAAGGACACAATACCAGTTGATGTGGGTTTGTTTTTTCTTACTAAAGTGGGTTTGTTGTAACATAATGATGCTTACTACTAGGTTAGAGTCCCCCAACTCCCCATATAGGTTATCAATTGCTACTTTTGTTGAATCAGATAATAATCATTATTATTTTTCCTTTTATCCTCCAGAGCATAATGTAAATATGTTGCGCGTGCACATGTATATGTGTATATTCCCAGTCTTACACCAGCGCTCAATATTGCAGCACAGTGGTTCAGAACAAAAGGTATAAGTATAGAACTAGAGAAAGTTAAGACATATATGATGTAGCTAGAATGTAAAGGTTGTCTCAAGGCTATCCTTACCACTTCCTGAAATGATGAGTCTTTGTAAACAGCCCCTCACATAGGCTCACCCACTCCCCTCTCACTCCAACACCCCATTCTCCTCATTCCAGGCACTTACCTTCTAGCCTAAAGCTGTGGAAGCCTTTACAAAAGTGTCTTCCATTAAACAGTTGCCCTATGAGCACCATGTAAGGCCCCCTGTTTTGTGATCTATGATAATAGCCAAATTGACCATGGCCTGGCTTGACTTACCAACTCTAGTCAAAACACTCTGCTTGCAGCATCATCAAAAGGGATGTCATCAGCACAAAACCTGTTGACTCAAAGACAAGAGAGCTTAAAACAGCACGAAAGACTTTGCAGGTATTAAATATCCTCACATCCTCCCCTTTTTCAGATGCTTCTCACTAGATCCAATTTCTTTAAGCTTCAAGAATGTTTGAGTTTGAAGGCACCTTACCAACCCTTTCTGGAATTCTGAATTGAAAATACTTTCCAAGAACTTTTGGAGCTCTCTTGGTGTTCAGCTTCCAATCAAACTTTGGGAGTGGCTTTTAAAAGGTAGTATGAATAAGAACATAAGGAACCACTTTTAAAAAATGAAACTTTCATCAAGAAAATAGAATTGAAATTTGTCTCTGGTGAAATAGTAAAAATGAAAGCTATTGGGATGGAGGAATTGATAGAAGTAGCACTGTATACATTCTTGAAACTGTGTAAATTAACTGAATCATAGATTGTTTACTATTTGTACTTAATGAATTGTCTGAATTCAGCAAATGCATGTTCTTAGAAAGACACTTAAAACCTTTTAACGACATAACTGAAGGAATTCTCAGTGGTCTGATTAAAATTCATTCAACCAGCTTTTAACAAGAAAGTTCTAAAATTTCCAAAAATATTTAATGGCTAGCTTTTTTTCTAAACCCTTAACTTCTGTGTATTGGCTCCTTGATGGAAGAGTGGTAAGGGTGGGCAATGGGGGTCAAGTGACTTGACCAGGGTCACACAGCTGGGAAGTGTCTAAGGCCGGATTTGAAGCTAGGACCTCCCATCTCTAGTCCTGACTCTCAATCCACTGAGCTACCCAGCTGCCCCCAATGGCTAGCTTTTTAATAGACTCTGGAACCCTTATTTGTGCTTCATGTTATTGGAGCATACTGATGGGTCCATTACATTGGGGTAGATTTCTACTAGGTATGTCATGTATCCTCTTCTGAGAGCTTTAATTCTGTCACTGACCAGCTTCTTTAACAGGAGGATTAGTAACTGTATTAATTTTTCACTTAAAATCATTAAATTTTTAAGATAGCCCCTCAACCAGGCCCCTGATTACTATAGTTCAAAATCATATTTTGAAAGGATTACTAAAAACTCTATGTAGAAAGTTGTTAATAACAATATTTAAATCAGTCACTCAGCTCTAGATTGCCTTACTGTGACCTAACAAAATACATCTTTCCAGAGGCCAAAACTAAATTACAAGTTTAGGAGAGAATAAATAAATAATCTGCTATGACTTAATAATAAAATTTTAAATCCAGAAGGAATACAAACTGGGTAAATTTGACTTAACTAAAGATCAAACTGATTTGATTAAAGATAAAAAGGCACTAATTTAATTATAATTAATAGTTCAGGAAAAGGAAAAACACATAAAACCCAAAAAGATGACAAAACTGAAATCCTCAAAGTTATTTTGTTCCCAAGCTTGCATCCCAAAATTTTTACATTTTCTACTGTAATTCTTAAAGACTTCTTTCTGTTTATAATAGGGATAAACTTTCCATCCCTATGATGCTGCTATCCCATAAGTCCCTGAAGTCTAACATTTCACATAATACAACAGCAGTTCTCCTTAAAAAAAAACAAAAAAAAAAACACTTAGAGAGTGTACTCTGCAACTTATTCCATTCCAACCTATCTTGTTTGCCTGAATTTCCTTAATTTTATATGGCACAAATCATATTTGCAAATGTCACAACTGTCAAACACCTTGTGATACCCCAGTTGGATTTGAATGTGTGTGTATATGTATATACACACACACTTAGCACAATGTGTGGTGCAGTGAAAAGGAGTATTGTACTTGTGGTCAGAGGACCTGGGTTCAAACCCCATATCTACTACTTTTTACCTGTAAGACCATGGGCACTCAGCTTATTTAACCCCTCTAGACTTCAGTTGCTTCATCTGAAATGAAGGGATTAGACTAGATGATCTTTAAAGTCTCTTCCAGTTCTAAAGCCACTATTCTTTAATAGGCACCAAAGTAATGCTTTTTAAAAAATGAATTCCAATTCCCAAAAACCCTCAGTGGAAGAACCAGTTATATCTCTTTTAAGGTTGCTGGAAATTCCAGGACTTTAAGAAATGTTAAATAAACATGTCACCAGACAGTTGACTACCAATTGACATTGGTGGGTAGAAGATGAAGCAGCAGCTTCTCGCCTAAGAGAGACCATGATCTGCATTCTTGGAGAAAGAAATAAAGCTCCCTCTTCTGAGCTTTTGAGTTATAAAACTTTTTAAGTACTCAAGAAGCCAAACATGGTGTTTCCTCCATGAGTGGAGAGATATTTTTAAGTACTTTAGAAAATAGATTGCTGTATGTAGGCTCATGTAGGACCACAAGCATATAATTCAATGTACTCTTCTAGTAGTAGAGATGGATTGCTCTGAGTTATGTGGGCACAGGCCCACAGAAAGGGCCCTACATGCCCTTTTTGGCAGTGTGCCATATGTTCACCATCATGGGTCTAGAACATAAAAGGGATTAAAAATCCTTGTGTTTGGGGTACCGGGAAAGACTACACATGCCAGAGTTCATTACTAGAAAGGCAGAGGGACTTGGGGGAACTGCTCCCTTCCCTCTTACCACTGTGCTGAGTACATTTTTTCACTTCACTCACCCCTCTGCCCAGCAATCCATTGGGAATGCTTCCTACCCTGTCTGGGATAAGGGGAGGGGTGCACATGGCACGGGGTCAGTGGGAGCAGGGCATGGCATGCAGTCTTGGGGGCGTGACATACAGTCTTTAAATGGTTCATTGCTAGACTTTTCTGGTGGACTGGTGAAACCTAGGGACCCCTTCTCAGAATGTTTTTAATTACAAAACATAAAATACATAGGAAACTAATTGTACTGGAATACATTTATCAAAATATTATTTTTAATTCTTATACCTCAGACTAAGAATGTCTCCGCCTAAGGCAATGGCATACATTTGCAAGACTGCTGACCAGTCCAATGTGAGAATCTGTTTTGGCTGACTGCATGTTTGTTACCGGGGCTTTGTTTTCTTTTTCTTTTTTTCCAATGGGGGTGGGGGATAGATTTGAGGAAAAGAGAGAAGATTGAGATAAGTTGGCCAAAATAGAAAAGACTAAGAAAAAGGTCATTGAAGCATTTTTAAATGGCAAACCAATCTATCATTTTGTGCAAGATCTAAAAGCCATAAACAATCATGTAATCAAGCATCATGTAGTACTACAGTACAGAATAATAATTGCTAATGTTTTATTATCTAATTTAATCTTCAAAACAACCCTTTGAGGTAAGTACTATTATTATCTCCGCTTTATAGGTGAGAAAACTTATGCTGAAAAGGTTAAGTAGACTTGCTCAGGGTTACACATCTAATAACTGCCCAAAGCAAAATTTGAACTCAGATTTTCCTCACTCCATTTCAATGCAAGCCTCAGTCTCAGTTTCATATGTACACATTATTTTGTTATTTTGGGGGTGGGGGTGAGGTGTCTAGAGCATATATGGAAACTTATTTTATTTGCTGTTAATTTCAGAATTTTTTTAATGTGTTTAAAAACTGCTGCTGGTCAGTGTTAAGGACATAACTGGTAGCAACGAAGCAAAATTTTTCTCTGCAACACTCTTGCTCTTTAAAATAATTATTCCAGAGACCTCAGCTTCATTAGCAGCATACACTTGCCAATTAAGCCAACCCAAGAGAACTCTATATCCAATATATACTCATTTAAAAGATATTTCTCACACATGTCAATTGAGTATAAACATTTTGGTTACAGAAATGTGCGGTTAGACTTGTCTTGTAAAATGAGGCTTACATTCTCTCACTCCTCCAACTTCAGTTATACTGCTCTTTCTGTTTTGTTCCCCCTGGCCTGCTTTTTCACTGTGGTGCTCAATTTACAAGTTAGAGAGTCTCTCAAATCATCTAGCATCAAATCACATTGTTCTCATCTAGCCAAAATTTCTGAAATAGTGACCGATTCCAGAGAACATTTAGACTTCTGGAATAATCTGACCTTGGAATTGGGCTGCCTAAGCATTCTGCACCATACTATAATCTACTCTACCCACCCCACCCATGAATACCTCAGTGATAATAAACAGACTAGGTCATGGACTTTGTTCTCTGACTTGGCACCTTCCATCTTTATTTAAGCACTCTGTACAGTATGAGAGCTAGCAAATGGCCAATTGTGGTAAAACCATAGAGAGATCAGGTTCCGAATAGAAGCTACTTTGTAATGTGTTGGTTGGCCTTTTCTCCACAGGTCTACTAATGCATCATTTGCTCTCCCTCTCTTACTATAAAGTGGCAGAGAAGGTGCCAGCCTGAATGAGCAAAGAGATTTTCCTCACCAGAAAGTTCTCTATGCCAGTAAAGTCATAGGTGCCTCTTTCCATCTTTGTTCCTGCAGAGCTGGCCCCAGCCACCTATGACTTTTCACCTTCTTGTAAGTAATTTTTTTAGCCAGTGGCCTGGAGATAGAGAAGGAGTAGAATAAGGTACACAGATGCTTTGGCATCATTACTTGATGAGATCTTTCTAAAAGTATTAAATCCTAAATTTGCAATAAACTCTATGAAAGAGCCTTAATATTTTGGGACAAGCTACTTTCTGTACTTGTATTTTGAAGGATCAGCCCAGGTTCAGGCAAGTAATTTTTAAAAAGAAAAGGGGGCTGGAGGGAGGAAGCATAAGAGACCCTGCTTAAAAGCTGGTCTTTTTTCCTTTGGTCCCCTTGTTTGCACAGCCTTCATTTTTGTCAAGCCTTGGGCAAACAGAGTGAATACCTGGATTATGCCCTCATCTGGGCTTGAATACACATACATTACATACCCTTCTCTCACTAATCAGCATGACACATTCCTTTGTTAGTAAATGGTTCCAAAACAAACACAATCAGTGCACCTAATTAGCAGGTTTGTGGGCTGTGCTTGGCAGTCTTGTTACATCCTGTTCAACAATAGAGAACAACAGCCTCCGCTCTGTCAGGCTTAAGGGAAGGGAGAGCTCACCCAAAGTTATAAGCTTTTTTTAATGATATTTCCTTTCTGTGGCTTTTCTTGGGAGACAGCCACTCAGTACATATTGTAATGAGGTGCAGGATCCTAGAAGCTACAAAAGGAAAAATTGGCTCATCTTTATAAGTACCTTTTCTGCCCCACCATTTTTTTCTTCCATTTGTTCCTTCTCCTCCCTATCTTTCCATATTACTCTTTTTTAGAAGAAATATACTAACTTCTTCTGCGGTCAGAAGGCCTGGCTTCAAGACCCATGTAGATATTTTCTGACTGTGGTACAAGTCACTTATCTGCTCAAAGAAGCCTCAGCTTCCTCATCTCTAAAATGGACATAATGATATTAGTATTTTCTGAGGCAGAGAATTGTTTTGAGAAAAGCACTTCATGAACTCTAGGTGCTATAGGATGATATTTATTGTTAAGTTCACTTTTGCTATGTGTAGTTATGATGTTTAAGGAAAATATGATTTGACTCAGAGTATATTCCACTGTGTGTAACAACAGGCCAGATCAGAACAATTTTCTACTCTCTTAGATGCAGACTAACCCTACCTCTGTTTGTTCTGGTATTACCAGTGAAGGGTCTACTCTGGACAATTTCTTCCAGTGCCAACTGGTTTGGGTATTCAGTTTGTCTCAGAGTTTAAATTTGGCTTGTGAAACATTACCTTGGCCTAATAAACAATTGATTGATATGTCAGAGCGTTTTTAGATGTTTGCTGACCTAGCTGATATTCGTAAGCCCTTCAAGACCAGCATGACCCTTTGCAGCGTTATCATTGGCTAAACAAAATACATTTATCAAACAGTTTTTGCATGTTGATGCTACCATGACATTTCTTAGAGGTTTAAATTACTTTGTTATTTGAATAGGTTATCATATTCCTCTTCCCAAACATATCAGTATTCATTTTTAAAAAAATTTTTTTTTTTAAATTTTTAACCCTTGTACTTTGGTGTATTGTCTCATAGGTAGAATATTGGAAAGGGTGGGCAATGGGGGTCAAGTGACTTGCCCAGGGTCACACAGCTGGGAAGTGGCTGAGGCCGGGTTTGAACCTAGGACCTCCTGTCTCTAGGCCTGACTCTCACTCCACTGAGCTACCCAGCTGCCCCCTCAGTATTCATTTTGAATGAGCTATCTGTATATTTATGTACACATAGGCTTATTTTTTATTTTTAGTGAGGAAATAATCAACTGTAAGCTTTACCTTCAGAGAATTTTTGAATGATAGACTGATTAATCTGGTTTGGGTTTTTAATTATTCTTGTCTCCAAACCAGACATAGAAAGCAATATTTTATACTTGCACATTATTTAAATGGCCATATGTAATTGATTGAAGACATTGTTGTCATATATAAAGCATTATGATATTCAAAATTATTGATTAAAGAATGCCTGCAATATTTCCCTTGCAAAGGCAACCCAGAGACTATTAATATAAGATCTGTCCTTGGAATCATGTTGTGGCTACAGATACAATAACAAACTGTATTATTTAACATTGGTTGTTTACAGAATTATTTAACAGATATTTTATTGCATCAATAGCTCTGAATCATTTAGATTATAACACACCAACGAGAGTTATTCATTCATTCAACAAGTAGTAGTGGATTATTTACTGTAAACATATTCTTTGTCCCATACTAGATTTTTACCAAAACAATAAACTCTTTTTCTATGTCCTTTTTCTTATCATCTTTTTGCATTTGCAAATGAATTTTGCATTTTTTTGCACCTAATTTGTTTCATGAAAACTCTTCATGTACAAATTATCTCCTGTGCCATTATCTCAAAAGTAAATGGCAGCTGGTTAAAGTCTTCAAATAAATGGGTGTATCTTTGGTAATTTTTAACAGGTTTAAATGAAATTGTTATATCCAGAGAGGTTACAAGAGAGATATGTGATTGAGTAGACAGAGTAAGATCTATAGTTCACAAAACTGTTACTTACCGATACTTTATTCCTATGGAAATCATAAAACTTTTGATATTCTTTAGGTACAGATTATTTACCAAATACCTAGAGAGCAAGAATTATTTGTGAACTTATTTCAGTTATTTCAAATGTACCTTTTGTGCCAAATCATGACTGAAATTCAAGTTTTGCTGAGCAATATGTTTAATAATTAAATTATCATAACATCATTTAGGTCATATTTTAGTGTGTGCTTTCCCCCCCTTATGAAACTGTAAATAAGTAACTTGACTACACAATAGGGAAGAGAATAAGTATTTGCTTTTCTATACAAAAAAAATGTTGACTTTTCAGACTGAGCTCTATGTTCTGAAATGAATAGTTTAATGTTTTAGAATTGAAAGAAGTCAAACTTAACAGCCTGGCTTACTCTTTCCTTGAAATGAATTCAAGGAAAACAGTTCAGTGAGAAACAGACACAAACACAGACAGAGACTGAGAGAGAAATTAAAATATCATTTATGAAGTATATTTAGTATATATTAACATAAAAACTTGAAATGCTTCCCTTCTAAGAACTTTAAGTCATATATTAGCTAATGGGTATATGTAGATTTTAAGCATTCAAAGATGTGAGTTATAATAGTAGCTACTCATAAGAGGGAAGCTTTAAAATAAAAAATATGGAATTATCAAACCAAACTAAGACCTGTTTTTTTTAAGACTAATACAACTGATCAACCATTAGCCAACCTCATTAAGAATAAAAGGAAAATCAAATGACCAAAACTGAAAATGAATAGAGTGAATCCACAAATAAAAATACACAGGAAATAGAGAACTATCAAAAAGTCCTATATTCAGTTATATATCCCAGGAAAACTGAGAATAATTCAAAGGAAATTGTTAAGTTTCTACAAAAATACAAAGTAGCCAAATTAACAGATTAGAAAAAGAGATTGGAACAACCTAATCTCAGAAAAAAATAAATATAACAACTTATAAATGAATTGCCAGAGGAAAAAGAATCTAGGCCAGATGGACTTCTAAGTGAACTCTATCAAATTTTTTTTAAATTTTTTAAACATTTATTAATATTCATTTTTAACATGGTTACATGATTCAAGCTCCTACTTTCCCCTCCACCACTCCCCACCCCCGCTCTCCTCCCACCCATGGCCCATGCACATTTCCACTGGTTTTAACATGTGTCATTGATCAAGACCTATTTCCAAATTGTTGATAGTTGCATTGGCGTGGTAGTTTCTAGTCTACATCCCCAATCATGTCCACCTCAACCCATGTGTTCAAGCAGTTGTTTTTCTTATATGTTTCCTCTCCTGCAGTCCTTCCTCTGCATGTGGGTAGCGTTCTTTACCTTAAATCCCTCAGAATTGTCCTGGGTCATTGTATTGCTGCTGGTACAGAGGTCCATTACATTCGATTTTACCATAGTATATCAGTCTCTGTGTACAATGTTCTTCTGGCTCTGCTCCTTTCGCTCCGCATCAGTTCCTGGAGGTCTTTCCAGTTCACATGGAACTCCTCTAGTTTATTATTCCTTTTAGCACAATAGTATTCCTTCACCAGCCATTGTTCAGCCATTCCCCAATTGAAGGACATACCCTCCTTTTCCAGTTCTTTGCCACCACAAAAAGCACAGCTATAAATATTTTCATACAAGTGTTTATTTATGATCTCTTTGGGGGTACAAACCCAACAATGGTATGGCTGGATCAAAGGGCAGGCATTTTTTTTATAGCCCTTTGAGCATGATTCCAAATTGCCAGCCAGAATGGTTGGATGAGTTCACAACTCCACCAGCAATGCATCAATGTCCCAATTTTGCCACATCCCCTCCAGCATTCATTACTCTCCCCTTCTTTCATTTTAGCCAATCTGCTAGATGTGAGGTGATACCTCAGAGTTGTTTTGATTTGCATTACTCTAATTATTAAAGATTTAGAACACTTTCTCATGTGCTTATTGATACTTTTGATTTCTTTGCCTGAAAATTGCCTATTCATGTCTCTTGCCCATTTATCAATTGGGAAATAGCTTGATTTTTTATACAATTGATTTAACTCCTTGTATATTTGAGTAATTAGACCCCTGTCAGAGTTTTTCATTTATAAAGATTTTTTCCCAATTTGTTGTTTCCCTTCTGATTTTGACCACATTGTTTTTGTTTCTACAAAAGCTTTTTAGCTTAATATAATCAAAACCATTTAATTTACATTTTGTAATTTTCTCTAACTCTTGCTTGGTTTTAAAATCTTTCCTTTCCCAGAGATCTGACAGGTATACTATTTTGTGTTCACTTAACTTATTTATAGTTTCCCTCTTTATATTCAGGTCATTCACCCATTTTGAATTTATCTTGGTGTAGGGTGTGAGATGTTGATCTAAACCTAATCTCTCCCATATTGTTTTCCAAATTTCCCAGAAGTTTTTGTCAAATAGTGGATTCATTTCCCAAAAGTTGGGCTCTTTGGGTTTATCGTACACTGTCTTGCTGACTTCATTAACCCCAAGTCTATTCCACGGATCTTCCCTTCTTTCTCTTAGCCAGTATCATATTGTTTTGATGACTGCTGCTTTATAGTATAGTTTAATATCTGGTACTGCTAGGCCCCCTTCCTTCACATTTTTTTTCATTATTTCCCTTGATATTCTTGATCTTTTGTTATTCCAAATGAACTTTGTTATAGTTTTTCCTAATTCAGTAAAGAAGTTTTTTGGTAATTTGATAGGTATGGCGCTAAATAGGTAAATTAATTTGGGTAGAATGTTCATTTTTATTATGTTAGCTCATCCTACCCATGAACAATTAATGGTTTTCCAATTGTTGAGATAGATTCCTAAGTATTTTATATTGTCTAGGGTAATTTTAAATGGTGTTTCTCTTTCTACTTCTTGCTGCTCTAGTGTGTTGGAGATATATAGAAATGCTGATGATTTAGTGTATTTATTTTGTATCCTGCAACTTTGCTAAAGTTGTTGATTATTTCTACCAGCTTCTTAGTTGATTCTCTAGGGTTTTTTAAGTAGACCATCATATCATCTGCAAAGAGTGATAGCTTAGTCTCCTCCTTGCCTATTTTGATACCTTCAATTTCTTTTTCTTCTCTAATTGCTATTGCTAGTGTTTCTAGTACTATGTTGAATAATAGAGGTGATAATGGGCATCCTTGTTTCACTCCTGATCTTATTGGGAAGGCTTCTAATTTATCCCCATTGCATATAATGCTTGTTGATGGTTTTAGGTATATATTGTTTATTATTTTTAGGAAGCGTCCTTCTATTCCTATACTTTTCAATGTTTTCAATAGAAATGGATGCTGTATTTTGTCAAAGTCTTTTTCAGCATCTATTGAGGTAATCATGTGATTTTTGTTTGTTAGACTGTTGATATGGTCAATTATGTGGATGGTTTTCCTAATGTTGAACCATCCTTGCATTCCTGGTATAAATCCCACCTGATCATAGCGGATGATCTTCTTAACTACTTGCTGGAGTCTCTTTGCTAGTATTCTATTTAAGATTTTTGCATCTGTGTTCATTAGGGAGATTGGTCTATAGTTTTCTTTCTCTGTTTTTGGTCTACCTGGCTTTGGAATCAGTACCATATTTGTGTCATAGAAGGAATTTGGTAGGACTCCTTCTTTGCTTATCATATCAAATAATTTATATAGTATTGGGATTAGTTGCTCTTTGAATGTCTGATAGAATTCACTTGTGAATCCATCAGGTCCTGGTGATTTTTTCTTAGGGAGTTCTTTGATGGCTTGTTCAATTTCTATTTCTGATATGGGATTATTTAGGTATTCTATTTCTTCTGCTGTTAATCTAGGCAATTTATATTTTTGTAGATATTCATCCATATCTCCTAAATTGTTATATTTATTGCCATATAATTGGGCAAAATAGTTTTTAATGATTGCTTTAATTTCCTCTTCATTAGAGGTAAGGTCTCCCTTTTCATCTTTGATACTGTCAATTTGGTTTTCTTCTTTCCTTTTTCTTATTAGATTGACCAGTACTTTGTCTATTTTATCTGTTTTTTTTTTCAAAATACCAGCTTCTAGTCTTATTTATGAATTCAATAGTTCTTTTACTTTCAATTTTATTAATTTCTCTCTTGATTTTTAGTATTTCTAATTTAGTTTTCATCTTGGGATTTTTAATTTGCTTTCTAGTTTTTTGAGTTGCATGCCTAATTCATTAATCTCTGCTCTCCTTAATTTGTTAATATATGCACTCAAGGATATAAATTTCCCCCTGAGTACTGCCTTGGCCGCATCCCACAGAGTTTGGTAGGATGTCTCATCATTGTCATTTTCTTCAATGAAATTGTTGATTGTTTCTATGATTTCTTCTTTGACAAATTGGTTTTGGAGAATCATATTGTTTAATTTCCAATTGGTTTTTGATTTGCCTGTCCGTGTGCCCTTACTAATTATTATTTTTATTGCATTATGATCTGAGAAGGTTACATTTATTATATCTGCTCTTTGCATTTGTTTGCAATGATTCTATGCCCTATAATACATGGTCAATCTTTGTGAATGTACCATGTGCAGCTGAGAAGAAGGTGTATTCCTTTTTGTCCCTATTTATTTTTCTCCACATATCAATTAAATCTAATTTTTCTAGGACTTCATTCACCTCTCTTACCTCTTTCTTATTTATTTTTTGGTTTGATTTATCTAGATCTGAAAGAGGAATATTTAGATCTCCCACTATTATGGTTTTACTATCTATTTCCTTCTTGAGCTCTGCCAGTTTCTCCTTTATGAATTTGGATGCTATACCACTTGGTACATATATATTGAGCAGTGTTATTTCCTCATTGTTTATACTGCCTTTAATCAGGATGTAATGACCTTCCCTGTCTTTTTTAATCATATCTATTTTTACTTTGGCTTTGTCAGAAATCATAATAGCCACTCCTGCCTTCTTTTTTTCATTTGATGCCCAAAAGATTTTGCTCAAGCCCTTAACCTTAAACTTGTGTATATCCACCCGCCTCATATGTGTTTCTTGTAGACAACATATGGTAGGATTTTGGTTTCTGATCCACTCTGCTATTTGCTTCCCTTTTATGAGCGAGTTCATCCCATTCACATTCAGAGTTACAATTATCGGTTGTGCATTCACTGACATTTTTGTATCCTCCTCTAGACCCACCCCTTCTTCTTACACTATTTTCTTTTAAACCAGTGGTTTCCTTTGAGCCGGTATCCCTTATCCCCTCCCTTGATTAGCTTCCCTTTCTGCCCCCTCCCTTGTTATTCCCCTCTTTTTATTTTTAAAGGCCTATTGAATTCCCTCCCCCTTCTTCTCCCCTCCCTTTTTTGACCTCCCCACTCCCCTGTTCCCTTTGCTTTGTCCCTTCTGACTTTCTCAGTAGGGTTAGATAGTTTTTTTTATCCGAATGGATAATAATGCTACCCTTCCCTCTCCGGGTTGATTATACTAAGAGTAAGGTTTGATTATTCCCTCTTAATGCTCTCTTCCTCTCCTTCTTATGATAGTATTTATCCCCTCCCCTTCCCATACCCTCTTTGTGTGTATAGAATATCCTATTTTTCTTATTTACTCAGATTTTTCTTGGTGTCCCCTACTATTCCCCCCCCCTCTTTCCCACCCTCTATGTCATCTTAGACCATTTAGTATCCTATCCTCTCCCTATGAATTATTCTTCTGGTTATTATAATAGTGAATATTATACTAGTGAATAGAGTTCACTCCAGAGAATTATACATAGCATTTCTCCACCTAGTGATACAGATAATTAGATCTTATTTAAGCCCTTAAAGAGTCCAATTTAAAAAATTATGAGTTTTCTTTCTTTCCCCTCTTTTTCTTATTTACCTTTTCATGTTTCTCTTGATTTTTGTGGTTGGATATCAGACTTTCCATTTAGCCCTGGTCTTTTCTGTGCAACTACTTGGAAATCTTCAATTTTGTTAAATGCCCATACTTTCCCCTGGAAGTATATAGTCAGTTTTGATGTGTAGTTGATCCGTGGTTGAAGGCCCAGCTCTCTTGCCTTTCTGAATATCATATTCCAAGCCTTGCGGTCTTTTAGCATGGAGGCTGCCAGATCCTGTGTGATCCTGATTGGTGCTCCTTGATATGGAAATTGTCTCTTTCTGGCTTCTTGTAAGATTTTTTCTTTTACTTGGAAGCTGTTGAATTTGGCTATTATATTCCTGGGTGTTGTCCTTTCTGGGTCTAGTGTAGAGGGTGATTTATGGATCCTTTCAATGTCTATATTGCCCTCTTGTTGTAGAACTTCAGGGCAATTTTGCTGAATAATTTCTTTTAGTATGGAGTCCAAGTTTCTATTAATTTCTGCTTTTTCTGGAAGACCAATGATTCTCAAATTGTCTCTTCTAGCCCTGTTTTCTTGATCTCTCATATTCTCATTGAGATATTTCATGTTTCCTTTTATTTTATCAGTCTTTTGACTTTGTTTTATTTATTCTTGCTGTCTTGAGAGATCATTAGATTCTAATTGCTCAATTCTAGCCTTTAGGGACTGGTTTTCGGTTATAATCTTTTGGTTTTCCTTTTCAATCTAGTCATTTCTGGTCTTCAGTTGACGTGCCTCACTTTCCAATTGTGAAATTCTGTCTTTTAAACTGTTATTTTCTTGCCAGATCTCTTCCATCTTTTTCATCATCTCAGATTTGAACTCTTCAATAGCTTGTGACCAGTTTTCATTATTTTGGGAAGGTTTGAATATGATTTCTTGTTTGTTCTCCTCTGTTGTCTGGATTTTCTCTGTGTAAAAGTTGTCGAGTGTTCCAGAGTTCTTCTTGATAATCTTTCTCTTCTGGAGTTCCCGATTTTGGCTTGCCATTGTTGTTAGCCCAGCGCCTTCTGCGCTTTATCCTCACACTCAGGATCTGTCTAGGCTCCCAAGGTCTCAGGTCCCGTTGTTCTTGGGGTCAAGCCTCCTGGTCGTCCCTGGTCTGCCCCTCCTCCCAAGGCTCTTTCAGTAGTCTCAGGGCGCTGCTTCCACTGCCGTGCTCCTGTCTGCACAGGGTCCCCACTCAAGCCTGCGCTCGAGATCCTTGTCCACGCCTAGGGCACTGCCTTCACCGGCACAAACACTCAGGAAAGTCTGTGCGTGTTCTTTAGCCTCTTGGGGTCCTAAGTCTTGCTGTTCTCAGGAACAAGCCCTGGAGCTACCAGTGACTTAATGGGTGCTCCAAACCTGCTTTAACTCTTGTGAGCTGGCCTCTGAGTTGTACATGGTGTGGGGGGTGGGGGAGGGGCTTCTTCCTCTCGCATTTTATTGAGAGCTATTTCACCCTTTTATAGCGTGGAAATGCCCCGATTCCACGTACCTTCAATGCTGTGCCCTGTTATGGGGTCCCTTCGTTCATCTGGATTCGTTTTTATGTCCCCTTGAGGAGTCCTGTATGCTTCAGTTAGGAGAGATCAAACTCCTGTTCCTTACTCTGCCACCATCTTAACCGGAAGTCAACTCTGTCAAATTTTAAAGAATAATTAATACCAGCTGCAGGCAATATAAAATATTTTGGAGTGTACCTTCCAAGACAAACCCAGGAACTATATGAACACAATTACAAAATATTTTTCACACAAATAAAGTGAAATCGAACAATTGGAGAAATATTAATTGCTTATAGGTAGGCCAAACCAATACAATAAAAATGACAATTCCCCCCAAATAATCTACTTATTCAGTGCCATATCAATCAAACTACCCAAAAATTATTTGATAGAACTAGGAAAAAACAACAGTTCATCTGAAAGAACAAAAGTTCAAGAATATCAATAAAATCAATGGGGAAAAAATGTGAAGGAAGGTAGCCTAGCAGTACCAGATCTCAAACTGTATTACAAAGCAGTAATCATTAAAGCAATCTGGTACTGGCTAAGAAATAGTTAGGTACACACTATATGATAGTAAATAACCATAGTAATGTAATGTTTGATAAACCTGAAGATCCAAGCTTTGGGGACAAAAACTCATTATTTTACAGATGTTGCTAGGAAAACTATAGTAAACAATCTGGCAGAAACTAGGTATAGGCCAGCATCATATCACACCATATACTAAGAAAAATTCATGATTTAGATGTAAACGATAATAAAATAAAATTAGGGTAGCATAGAAAATTCTGCCTATAATATCAATGAATAAAGGAAGAATTTATGATCAGAGACAGAGAACATTATAAGATATAAAATGGATAGTTCTGATTACATTAAATTAAAAGGGTTTTGCACAAACAACCAATGCAATAAAGATTATAAGGAAAAAAGGAAATGGAGGTGAAAAAATTTAGGGCAAGTTTCTCTGGTAAAGGCCTCATTTCTCAAACATAAGAGAATGAAGTCAAATTAATAAGAATACAGGTCATTTCTGAATTGATAAAAGGTCAAAGGATATGAACAAGCATTTTTCAGAAGAAAAAATCAAAACTATCTATGGTCACATGAAAAAAAGGCCCCAAATCACTGTAGATTGGAGAAACACAAATTAAAACAACTCTGAGGTACTATCTCACGGCTCTCGGATTGGCTAATATGACAGAAAAGAAAAATGATAAACATTAGAAAGGATGTGGGAAAATTGGATATAAATATACTGTTGATCCAACCATACTGGAGAGTAATTTGAAACTATGCTCAAAAGTCTACAAATCTATGCATATCCTTTGACCAGCAATACCACTACTAGGTCTGTAATGCAAAGAGATTAAAAGAAAAAGAAAAAGGAACTGCATGTACTAAAATATTTGCAGCATCTCTTTTTATAGTGGCAAAAAATTGGAAATCAAAGGATTGCCCATCAGTTGGGGAATGGCTGAACAAGTGGTAGCATATGATTGAGATGGAACACTATTGTACTATAAGTAATGACAAGCAGGATGCTTTCAGAAAAACTTAGGTGAACTGATACAAAGTGAAGTGATCAGAACCAGGAGAACATTGCATATAGAAATAATATTTCATAGTCATCAGCTAGGAATGACAGATATTCTGATCAATATAATGTTCTAAGAGAATTCTAAAGGTCTGAAGCATAATTTTAAGCTTAATTTTCTACTTTTTTTGCTTTTGTTTTCTTTTGCAATTGGAAATATTCTTTGCATGACCATTATCAATTACTTGCCTTCTCAAGGAGGAGGAGAGAAGAAGAGAGAGAATTTAGAATTAGTGAAAAAAATTTTTTTTCAATTATATATGTAATTGAGAAATATTTCATGAAATAAATAAAAATATGTTGGGGAAATTTTCTAAAGACTAATTAAAACATTATTACAGTTATATTTCTCAGGAAAAAAAAGAGACATAAGGAACTCTACACCTTTGTGACAAATTGTTGGCCCAATACCAAATCAGGGAAAGACACAGAAAAGCAATAAAATTGTAGACAATTTCATTAATGAATATTGATATAAAATGTTTAATAAAATCTTCACAAGGAGTCAATAGTAGCAAATCCAGAAAACAATTTAACATTATCAAGTGAAAGAGGGATTCAGGGATAGTTCAACATTAGGATGGGAAATAATATAATTAATCATGTTGGGGGAAAAACATTAAAGACTACATGGTTTTTAAAATGTAGGACAGAGCCTTTAATAAGATAATAATTTATGTTGACAATAAAAAGCAAATGCATGGAAATGATCTTTAATATAGTCAGAAAATACTCCAGGGAGGTGAAACAAGTATGCTTCTGTCTCTTCAGTATTATATACAGTTCTAGAAATGCTGGCTATTACAGCTAAGACATAAGATAAGAATATAACTGAAGATATAAAATCAGCAAAGAAGAAGTACAATTTTCCTTATTTATAAATAAGATGGTACTCTAATTGGACAAATCAAAATAATCATAAAGAAGCTAATTGAGATGATTAATATTAATTAAAATTAAATTAATTAATGAAGCAGCCAGCTACAAAATAAATTCGCAAAACCACCAGCATCTTTAACAAACAAGTCAAGTATTTATTAAGCACATTTTATATGCTAGGCACTCTGCTAAGTGCCAGGGATACAAATAGGAGCAAATAGAATGACAAGTCCCTACTCTTGGGGAGCTTATAGTCTCATGGAGAAGACAGCACATACAAGGAAACTGAAAAGCAGAGAAAGGTATCTCTGTGACAGCATGGTGAAGGAAGAAGTTCAGAAAGTAAGAAGGTGCCCAGAGAGGAAGGAAATAAAATAATCAAAATATAAAGTATTTGGCAGACCTGAGGAATAGGCATTTTTACATTTTGCATTGGCTCTGCACTGTCCAAACAATTCCTCCCAAGTCTTTTGGCTAGCCAGGTCAGGAGTTGAGCTCTTCCTCAATTAATGCCATCTTCTCTGATGCAAAAACTCCTCTTTGCTGCCAGTCAGACCTGAATAATAGACCCAGGATCTCTTGACCTATTAAACTCACAAAATCCCTTCCAAGCTTAAATATGTCCATCTTGAGGTATATATTCAGTCACCTCTGCTCATGGAAGAAAAACAAAGCTGAAGAGACTGCCAAGGGACTCAAGATCAAGCTCCTCTAATTCAATTCACCTTCTCTAGTGGCCTTGTGAAAGCAGTTACCATGTTGCTGAATTTGGGGTAAGCGCAGCTCTTCTCCATCTTTGATAGGAATTTTCCTTTCCAAACATCATGAAGAATTAAAGGAAGAGAGTGAACCAGAGTCTAATTCCATTTTAACTCATCCCTCTGCCATAGTCACAAGTCAGGAGAACCAAGTAACTACTCAGGATTTGCTATATCCCAAGAAAATACTAAGTCCTGTCAGGGCTGAAATATACATGATGGTTGGGGAGCATAGCAGGTCTACATATGCACCATCCTTGTTACATTAATATGATTAATAACATACAATCTTATTGTTTGCAGCTGTAATAGTATCAGAGCACCAATTGCTATATTGGAATAGTGCTCCTAAAACATGCATTTTTTTCTGTATGCTTTCATCTTCCTCAACTGATAATGATTTACGTAATTTCAAATGTTGTTACAGATTTTTTCCATAAAATACAGACCGAATACAAATTTAGAATATAATTTAGTTATTTATATATAATGGTATGGTTCTTAAACTTTTTAAAAATATTTTTTAAAATAGTTCTAGTTATATCTCAAGAAAAATTTATAGCCCAGAAAATTCATGTGGAAAATTGTTATTAGATGTAATTGGCAAAACAAAATCTCTTTTAAAAAAACTAAATAGCCTTATTATCTGTATAAATGAAGGCGAGACACCAAAGGTTACCCATCAAAGCCAGTGTTACTATTGAGTTATGTTTCTACAGAAAGACTTTAAGTAAATTCAGTAACTGAAAATATGAATTAAATTCAAATGCAGATCATTAATAAACATTGACTCAAAAATTTTAAACAAAATCCTATCAGATTACAGCAATTAATCCAAGAAATCATTCATTATGATCAAGTAGAATTTATACTAAGGATAACAGGAATGGTTCAACATAGGAAAACAATCAATATAATCATTTTAAAAACCAAAACATCCAAAAACCACATAATCATCTCCTTAGATGCAGAAAAAGCTTTTTTTTTTTTTCTTAAACCCTTACCTTTCCATCTTGGAGTCAATACTGTGTATTGGCTCCAAGGCAGAAGAATGGCAAGGATAGGCAATGGGGGTCAAGTGACTTGCCCAGGGTCACACAGCTGGGAAGTGTCTGAGGCCAGGTTTGAACCTAGGACCTCCTGTCTCTAGGCCTGGTTCTCAATCGACTGAGCCATCTAGCTACCTCTGCAGAAAAAGCTTTTGACAAATACATTGTTATACTACAAACCCTACAAAATATAGGCCATAAAGAGACTTTTTTAGCTATCATAAAAAAAGCATCTATCAAAAACCAAAAGCAAGCATCATGTGCAATGGTTATAAATTAGAACCTTTTCCAATATTAGGAGAGAGTGAAGCAAGAATGTCCACTCTCTCCACTTTTATTTGATATAGTTTTAGAAATTCTGGCTGTAGCAGTAAGACAGGTGAAAAGAATTAAAGGAATAAAGTTGTGAGAAGATAAAAGTACTCCCTCTTTACTGATAAAATAGTTTACTTAAAAAGCCCAAGGGAATCAACAAAGATAGTAATTGAGACAATAGCCTCAGCAAAGTTGTAGGCTTCAAAACAAGTTCTTAAAAATCAACAGCATTTCTACTTAATAATAATAGCACACAAAAAGTTAATAATAGAAAGAGAAATCCCATTCCAGATAATGCATAAGATATCTGGGGATCAGCTTTCCTAGGCACTCAAGACTTGCATTACAAAACACTCCTTTAAGAATTAAAGAATAATGTCAAGGAGAGGCCATACCAGTATAATAAAAATGGAAATGCTACCACAATTAATTAGTGAGGTGTATTAAAATAAATTAAATATAGTAAGTATAATTAAGTATATATTTTAAGGTAAATTAATGAACTATAGTTATACTTTTAATGCCATACCTATCAAGTTACCAAGAGGATACTTTACAGAGCTTGATAAAATAATAACAAAATTCATTTGGATAAACAGAATATCTTGGAAAAAATCTTTCTTTCAGATTACTCTAGTAAAGGTTTGGTATCCAAAATATGTAAAAATTAATTAATGTATTTATATATACATATGCAAAATAGCCATTCCCCCATTAATAAATTATCAAGATATGAACAAAGAGCTCTCAAAAGAACTGCAAAGTATTCACAACCACATTTTTAAGAAGCCTCAGTCACTAATAATAAAATAAATGGAAATCAAAACAACTCTGAAGTTTTACCTCACACTTTGCAGACTGGCAAAAATGACCCAAAAAATAGCATTAGTCTATGTTGGAGGGAGTTTGGAAAGATAGGCACACCGATCCATTGTTGGTGGAGCTGTGAAATGATGCAACCATTTTGAAAAGCAATTATGCAAATAAAATGATTAAAATGCCCATACCCTTTGAACCAGAGACTCCATTATTAGACTAAAGACCCAAAGAAACCATCAATAAGAAAAAAGATCTCTCTATACTCCATAATATTTATAGTAGCACTTTTTTGAGATAACTAAGAATTGGAAACAAAGTAAATGCCTATTAACTCAGGAATAGCTTACCTAGTGTGATGAATATCAAGAAGAATAGAAAGTGTTGCAAAGATAAACAGAGCTAAGAAAACAATTTACATAGTAACTACAAGAACACATCTAAAGATTAAAAGTAAATGTAACAAAATTATAAAGTGGACTCAAATAAGAAGATATGAGAAGATACAACACCCAACTTTCCCCTGGATGGAAGTGGGAGGTCCACAAGTGTTACACAGTGCACATTTTCAGAGTTGATGGTGCTAACTTTCCCCCCCTCTCTAAATGAAATTCTATTTGTTGTTAGGGATAGCTCTCAGGAAGGGGGAGGAGGAGGAATGCATAAGATTCATGATGATATATCAGAAAAAGATTAAGTGTTTTATAAAAGACTAACAAAAAAATTCAAATTCAAAAAAAACAAAAGCAAATAGTCCCTTCCTTCAGGGAGTTTACATTCCACTGGGAATGTGATATAACCCCTACCCTAATAAATTAATCTCCAGTAATTTAAATAGAGAGAGTGCATTAAGAAGGGAGTAGCATGAGAAGTGTTGATCAAGAATGGCTCCATTGAGAAGGCAGCCCCATAGTGAGGTGACCCTGAGGGTTCTAAGAGATAGTGGTGAGTAGGAAGTATGTTCCACGCATTGAGGACAGCCTATACAAATGCACAAAAGTAGGAAATAGAACAGTAAGTTCTACCAACAACTAGTATAGACTACTAGATTTTAGAATGGCTGAAAGGGAGTGATGTGAGCTTATGCCAGGAAAGGTAAGTTCAATCCAAACTGTGGATAAACTTAAATGCCAGCCTAAGGAATTTATATTTTATCCTTGAAGCAATAGGGGAACACTGCATGCTTTTGAGCAACTGATTCTCAGGATGAGGCATTTGCCTCCAGATTGCTTTGGTGACTGTGTAGAGAATCAGTTTTAGATAGTGGATACCAATCCTAAGAATGTTACAGTCATCCAGGACAGATTAAGTAGCTCAATGGCCGTATGAGTAGAGTGAAGGGTACATATTGGAGAAATACTATGAAGACAAGATGGACAAGACATGGCCATTGATCAGATAGGCCTGGGGAGAGATGAGGAAAAGGGAGAAAGGTGAAAATTAGCTTCAAAGTTATGGACTTGGGTGACTAGGCAAATTTCAACAGAAATGATGAAGGTTGGAATAGGGGTAGGAATAGAGGGGCAAAGGTGACAAGTTCCATTTAGGACATATCATGTTGAATTTGAGGTCCCAATGGGGGACCTGATGACTTGAGACTAACAGCAGTGTATTATTACCAGATATTTGGGTAGATAAATACCTAGTGATCAGATCCCTGGAATTGTATTGAAATCACACATGGCATCAACTCTGTGACTTCGTCACAAGATGGTGAGGAATGAGGCAATCCAAGACCAAAACCTACATGTGGAACAAACTCCCAGGTACCTATCTCAGTCTCTAGGAATACAGAGGATTCATATCCAGTATATGTGATGTGAGTCTCTTTGGCACACAGGCCCTCTCCTAATTTTTGACTCTCAGAAGGTCGAGATTACTTATGGGTCTGAGACCCTAAGAGTACCCTCAACATAACTGAGAAGGATTACACAAATAATGATTAGGGGGGGTGGTTATTTGCTTTACCAAAGAATGATATGGAGTAGGAAACTCCCCTAGACCACATCAAAATAAATCATTTTTAATTCCATAATTGTTCATGTTTAATCTTCTGCATGTTCCTGAGTGGGCTCACTAGGTAGTTCCACTTGAAAAAAAATCCATTAGAAGCACTCAGTCCAGATATGCTTTACTCTATAGAATTTTATCTTACAGCTTTTCACTGTATTTGTAAGGGATTTTGATGAATGCCTCGCAACTAAGTCAGTGTCCTAACTTATAGCTGGCCCTCACCTCCCTCATAGGCTATTCAGATTGTTCCCACATTATGTGTTAAATGTACTTTTATGGCTCCCAAAGTCCTCACTAACAACTATACCAACTAACTCTGATCTCAGAGGAACTCACTCCCAGAACACTGTATTCTCTAACTCCCTAACCTCATTCCAGCGAACACTCACAACTCAGATTTCAAATCTGTTGAGTACACCTGTGCTGTGGTTCTCACTATCTTCTCAATCCACCAAACAACAGAAACTAGCCCTCTGGCTTTTTTCCTGAAGCTCCTAAATACCACCCTAGTAGAATTGCAGAGATTTAGTAAACCTTGCAAACCCCACCCCCCAGTCTTAGATGATGAAGAGGGTATCTTCCATGGTGACATCTCTGTTTATCCCTTTTCTCCCCTTGCCTACATAGCACCCCAGTATCTAACATTTATAATATAATATGTATAATTATATGGAAAAGGGTTCCTCTATACATACTCTATGTTCTCTAGGGATGAAGGGAAAGAAATATTCTGGCCTCTACAAGAGACTGTTTTTCTCCCCAGGGTGCTGCTATATTTGGTTATAAAAACTCCAAAGCTGATGCTAATGAGAGATATTGAAACATAACTAATTCAGCTGATTAGATCATAGTGTTCATAAGGACAAATTAAAATGCATAGACTAAATCTTCAGTAAAATGTTGGTATGCCAGTTCCTAGATGTAGCCATAATGTCATTCTTTGTCTTTGCCTTTCCAAAACCAGCACAGTGCCCTACACATGGTAAGTCCTTAATACATGTTTGTTGAATTGAATTGAACAATTAACTTTGCAAAAAGGAAAGCTCTGTTCCATAAAGCCAACCAACCACCTCACAAACGTGTGTATTGCCAGTGGCCATGAATGGGATTGCTAGGGGAGGTCTTTTAGCACAAAACCTAACCATTACCAAAAAAGTAAAATGAAGTTACTCCTTCTGATGAAATACTAGGGAATAGCCTTTTGAAAGAATGGAAAAGAAAGGAAAAAAAAGGAGAAAATTCTAAAGAAACCAGACCGGAGAAATGGAAAAATTATGCCTCAGGTCACTTCAAGTGACATATTTATGCACAAAAACATATAAACATTCAACTGATACTACTTGGTGCTTTAGGGGAAAGACCAATGTACAATTATTTTCCAAAAGCTAAACAATGGGAATGAGTTGTTATTCACTTTTGAAATGTCTCAATTGCATGTGGAAAACTTCTAGGTGACATCATTACAACAAACAAGAAACTGAAAGAAAGGGTCTTCTGGGTTAACTTAACCTAGAGTTTTCTACCATGTTTGTAGCAACTAAAGCTGTTACTGAGCTGGCCATGTTAATAATCTCCTCCTAACATAATTTGCACATGCTTAGTTTTCCATACTTCACTTTTTCCCCTGACACTTTCTGATCTTTCACAAAAATGACATAGAGTTCTGCTATATACACAGATGTATATACTACAGAGACAGACTAGTACCAAGGTTAATTCTCTAAAATTAACTAAACTCTAAAATTGATTTTCCCATTAGAATTATGCCCCAAATGCCCTTATTGTATTCCATTTGATAACAGAAATAAAATATACCTGTACTCCCAACCTTTCACTTTTGTTTCATTATGGAAAGAGAAAATATTGTGCAGAAAAAATATTCTAAAAGAGTAATAAATTGTTTTGCACTGTGGAAAAAGAAAGGCACCCCACCAGGTACTCAACATTCCAGCTCCACTGGCTTACCTGCTATTCCTTGCACAGGCTACCTTATCTTCTAGCCTGGTGCCTTTCCACTAGCTGTCTTCCCATTCCTGGAATTCTCTCCTTCCTCACTTCTGCCTCCTGGCTTCCCTGCACCCTCTGGCTGTGCTAGTACCTTGTCTCATATATACACATACATATACACATATATATGCATCTTGCATGTACATAACTTAGCTGTTGTTTCCCCCCATTAAATTGTGAGCTCTTTGAGAGCAGTAACTTTGTTTTTTTCCTTTCTTTGTAATCAGGATGCTTACCACAAGACTGGCACATAATAGGGCCATAAGAAATGCTTGTTGACTGACCAGTTATCACTGTCTATGAAGTGCTAGTTCCAGAGGGTAGACCTCTCTTATCTAAAAGAAAAAATACATTCCCCTTCTCCCCCAGACTCTTCTCTCTCTTGGGATTAATACACCTTTCTTTCATGTCCCTCTGTCCTAAACAAACTGGCCTACCTACTGTTCCCCATACAAAATGTAGTATTTCTCAACTCCCCGTTTTTGCTCAGGCTATTTCCTATGTCTGGAATGTATTCCCACCATGACTCTGCATCTGTCTTTTTGTTTTTCATGTTCAGGTTTTTCCCTCAACAGAAACTATGCTCTCTGAGGCCAGGCCCTACTTTGTATTTATCTTTATATTCTCAGTGCCTGGGACAGTGCTTAGCACAGAGTAAGCATTTCTGTTAGGAATATCAGTGCTTAGGGAGTGAATGGATGAATGAATTGAAAAAGTATAAGTGGAAAATTTCTAGAATCAAATAAGCTTGTCCAATTAAGGAAATTATATTTGGGATTGAGGAGAAGATATAGTCTCGGCCAATGAGCATAGATGCAAAAATGATTAAAACTAATACTATTTTTTCATCCATTGTTTTGTATCATTTTCTCTTTCCTTTCTATATTCACCTAACTTGTTCCTAAGCAACTCCAGTATTCGTGCTGCTCATGCCGGTTCATCAGACACTAATTACCTTTGGAGTTTTTGCTTTTTAAATTGAATCCAACTTTGAGCATCTTCCTTTCTTTGGATCTGCTAGTGTGACTTGGACTTTTGAACTGCATGAATGTGTTACCCACATAACTATTCACAATCTTATATGTATATATCATAAAAAGCAGGATTATAAAATATTGAGCCTTAATGGAAAAAGCATACATTTTGACTGAATTCCTTCAGAATTTTAGATTAGATAGGTACATCAATGAAAATACATGCTGTGCATGTACTGGGGGTCCTACCTATGTCCCCATACAACTAGTGCTACATCACGTGAATACGGTTCAGCGTGGGTCACAAGACAGTGACTCAGGCATATGACCTGGAAAGGATCAAGTTAGGATCCAGGGGTAAAGGAGAAGATATAAAAGAGGAGGTTCCCAGAAGTGGTCTCTCTCTATTCTCTTGGATGTGGTGGTGAAAGGAAGGTGGAGGAGAGAGCCATGTGGGGAAGCACCCACATGGCTAGTTAGAAATAGGTTTTTTCTTCTCTATTGGTCTGCCTTCTTTTACTCAAGTAAATATTAATAAACTCTATGGAAATTAAGGACTGGAGTTTTAATTTAGCTTTAACAATGCATAAGTCAGATTTCTCAAAAATTTACATTATCCAAATAATTCTCTTCTATTGGGAGCAGCATATTTCTAAACACTTGTAAACTTAAAAGATTCATTTTACATAATACCCATTATTGAACTGAGCTTACAGTTGAATAGGAAAAGAAGTTGAATAAACCTGGGAAATTGTGATGACCTTTTGATGACCCCTAAAATCACAGTCCATCTTTTATAAAACCAATATCTATCTAATGATACTTCATGCTTTCAAAGTATTAAAGTTGTAGGTCCCCCAAAAGGCAATGATGAGACACATTACAGGCATGTGTAGGCTACAGTGTATTCCTGACAAAGAACTGCATAGGAGCAAGACATTTTACCAAAGAAATGGGTGTCTACAAAATGGAGTGGACCAGCTGTGTATCAAGAACTAAGGATAACTGATGGGCGGCCCATATGCTCCATTGATAACCAGGAAATGTCAATAGTTCTAAAAGAAGCACTCCACAGCATAGTGCAGACAGTACCTGTAGACTATTTATTGGAAAATATAACAGGAGTTGCCGAGGGTGGGAAGGCATTGGTGGTTTGCTACCCATACCTTTGGAGGGAAACAGCCACATCTAGAAAATCACAGATCCTTCAAAGAATTAAAATATGCCCATAATTCCAGGATTTAAAGCATGTGTCAAAATTGCAAGAGCAAGAAAAAACAAATATTGTTATTCCCCCATTATTCTCATTGAGAAGGATGTTACTCTCTATTCTTTAAGGCTTCTTACTGGAATAGCAGCAAAGATTTTATGTGTCATGCATTTACAGAGTTAAAAATATAAGAAACATTCAGAATTGGCCCTGTGATTGATGTGTAAAAGGAAACATTAAAACATCTTTTTTCTAAATTCCATTCATTTAAGGCTGTTGTGATTTCACGTACAAAAATGCTATGCTACTATACACCAGCAGGTTAATAAATAAACATTTACTGAGCACTTCTCTATATCAGAGCCAAAAATTTAGGTGAGCTAATGTAACAGTAGGAAAGAACAATTAATGAAATAATCCTTGTTTGCATTCCATCCCTAATGCTGAGTATTTAAGTAAAGATTTTGTGCTTTTGTCAGAAGTATTGACTGAGCTTGGTTTCCTAATTAGAAAGGCAAAGTCCTATGAAATCCAAATATACTTTCATTTATTTGTGATCCTTAATGATCTGTAATCTAGGCAGAGCCACTTTAAACAATTAGCTGTGGAAATTAAATGTAAATAGAAGGATAATTAATGAATTTGCTAATTATTCTTCACTGATAAGGAAATTAGTTAGTGTTTGGTTGCCTTAGTTTTTTTCTTTCTAAATCCTTTCTGGGATTTTGCATTGGATCTAAATTTTATCAAACATTTGTAGACAAACGAATTTAAGATATAAATTCTGCTTTCTCAGACATTCAGTTTTTTCTGGTCAAAGAATAAATTCGAAAGCAAATTAAATATCCACATAAGTAACAAAAATAATGGCCCAAATTCAACCAATTTAATATCATTCAAGGACCTATTATACCCAACTTTGGAGCTCCAGACCCCTTGTTGCCTTTGTATCTCCTACTGGTTGTCTTGGGGCCATTTTATTTTATATGCAAGGATAGGGAAAAGTTTTAAAGTTTAATTAGGAAGAATATTAAAAGTGCATATTATTCCCAAACTGTCATTCTCTTGTCCAAACTGAGATATTCTTTACCAGAGTGTGAATCTGTTGCTCAACTGACACCACTGTCATTTTCTTAAAAGTAATTAAGCATTTTGGGATTCTTTCTTTGTGCTTCCAGACTTCTAAAGTCTTCTCCACTTTTTCCTCCTCTTAGTCTTTCTCCACATTCCCAACTGAGTCCATGAGTCCAGATTATTTGTAAATCATGTTTGAGCCTTTTTCTCTCCTAACTCTAACCTCAGAATATCTTACATTAAATTACTCAGCCATTTCCTGTACTATTTTTAGTAAAGTGACTGTGTGTACACACACACACACACACACACACACACACAGTATCTGACTGATCTGTTCTCTAGATGCAAACCATAAAGGGCTAAATAATCATCTTACTTTCTTAAAAACAAACAAACAGACAAAAAAAAAAAAAAAAACAAGAAACCTGTAGCTTACTGCATAGTAGTGATACACTAACACACCTACCCCCATGCCTGGTCATATGAATTTGTTTCTGAACCCCACCTTTTCTTTGAGGTTTAAGAAAGTGTAAATCAGCCAAACATCATGCACCTTGGATACTCTTCTAAAACTAAATACTATCATTCCTTGGCCAAAGCTCTGACCAAACTTAAACCCTCAATTTCAGCCGAAGCAAAAATGTCTGGAGACTCTTTTTAAACCAAAAATAAAAGCTGAAAATTTCCCTGTGGCAAGAGAACAAAAGATTAATAAAGCAGCAAAACCCTAGTGACTTCAAACTAAGGCAAAGGTCTTTGGGATATCATTTGGATAGCAGTTTCTTGTGACCAGTAATTCAGTTATGAGCAATTAAACTCTCATCAAAGTGTAAAAAAAAGGTATTTAGTTTGGCTTTAATTTGTCTCAAATCATCAGGATTCAGCAGCAGGAAACATTATAACCAGGAATTCTTGCTGCTTTATTATAATACTAGAGGAGACTCTTACAGAAATTATTACTTAGGATCGTAAGTTAAGTATTAGAAATGACTATGAAAATCACCTCATCCACTCATTTTACAGGTGAGAAAAGTGAGGCTCTAAGAAGCGAAGAGATAGCAGAAAGAAATGAAAAAAAGAAGACAGAACAGGGAACTGGCAAAGACAGTGAGGAAATGAGGAGGAACTCTGAGGGAGAAAAGCAAGGCCAAGGGAAGAAGAGTATTGGGAGAACCTATCTTGACGATTCCCATGGAAACTTGCCATAAAGAAAAGTCTTCCACTGGTTAATTAGCTCCTTTATTAAACCACCAAACTAATGAATACATGAATTCAATTCTATTCTGGGCTTTACTCTGTGGCATAGCTCAAAGATGTTTTCAGTTCTTTATAAGGTAGACCAGGTAGAATGAAATGGATGGATTGTATAAACCAATCGATATAATAAAGCTAAAACACCAGATATACTGATGGGTCAATACTGTAATCTTTGTAACAGAGAATAGCATTACTATGAATAAAATACAGACTTTTTCCAAGCTGAGTTGATCTTTAAGAATCAAAATTCATAGTTACCTGCCATGTCTCAGGAAGGCAGAGCGATAAGGCTGCTGGTGGCCATAGGAGGATATTATCACTAACCCCAGAGCATGCTGAGGCATATCATATATAAAGTAATATACCTAGATCATCATTTCAGTTAGTCAGCAAATATTTATTAAAGGCTTACTATGGGCCAGGCATTGTTTTGGATATATAAAGTAAAAAAAAACCATAGTCCCTGCCTATGAGAGAGAGAGAGAGAGAGAGAGAGAGAGAGAGAGAGAGAGAGAGAGAGAGAGAGAGAGAAGCAGAAACATAATCCCAGAGGAGAGGGGAGTTTGGAGGGAGGGATGATGAGGAGAGGGGAAAAGGCCTCCTGCAGAAGGTGGGATTTGACCTGGGTCTTGCTGAAGAGGAAAAATAAAGAAAATTATTAGACCAATCTCCCTAATGAGTATGGGTACAAAATTTTTAAATCAAATACCAGGAAGGAGATTATAACAATATATCAAAAGGATTTTTAAAATGACCAGATGAGTTTTATATCAGGAATATAGGGATGGATCGATATTGGGAAAACTATTAGCATAATTGACCTTATCAATAAAAAAACCCAACAGAAGTCGTAGAAAAAGCTTTTTTTTTTTTTTTTTTTTTTTTTTTAAATAACCCTTACCTTCTGTCTTGGAATCAATACCGTATATTGGTTCCAAAGCAAAAGAGTAACAAGGGCTAGGCAATGGGGGTTAAGTGACTTGCCCAGGGTCACCCAGCTAGGAAGTATCTGAGGCCAGATTTGAACCTAGGACCACCCAAATCTAGTCCTGGCTCTCAATCCACTTAGCCCCCCAGCTTCCCCCTTAGGTTTTTTTGTTTTGTTTTGTTTTGTTTTACCCTTACCTTCAGTCTTGGAATTGATATCAATTCTAAAGCAGAAGAGTGATAAAAGCTAGGCAATTAGGGTTAAGTGACTTGCCCAGGATAATAATAACAAAATTCATCAAGAATATCAAGGGAATTAATGGAAAAAATGTAAAGGAAGGAGGCCTAGCAGTGCCAGATCTCAAACTGTATTAAAAGTAGTAATTATCCAAAAAATCTTTTATTGGGTAATAGAGTGGTGGATCTGTGGGATAGATTAGATATGCAATACCTAGTAATAAATAATCATAGTAGTTTAGGGTTTGATAATTCAAAATATCCAAGCTTTGGGAACAAGAACTCACTAATTGACAAAAACTGTTGGGAAAACTGGAAAAGTGGTATGACAGAGACTGAAGACAACCCAACATCTCACCCTCTAAGCTAAGGTCAAAATGGGTAGATGATTTAAACATAAAGGATAATACAATAAGAAAATGAGGGGAGTATGGAATAATTTGCCCATCAGGTCTTTGGATAAATGAAGAATTTAGGACCAAACAAGAGATAAGGGGAAAAAAAGATAGCATTATAGGATATGAAATGGATAATTTTCACTATATTAAATTTAATACCAAATTGTGGACTTACAATTTGATCCTGAAAATAATAGGGAGTCAATGGAGTTTATCAAGTTGTATGGAAACATAATTATACCTACAATTTAAGAAAATCTCTTTGGTAGCTGAATGGAGAATGGAGAACCTTGAGACAGAGACGTCTTTTGGAAGGCTGTTGCAGTAATCCAGATAGAGGATGATGAGGTGGTACCTAGGTGATGGCTGTTTGAGTGGAGAGAAGGGGATCTATACAAGGTATGTTCTCAAGGAAGAAATTATGAGATCTGACAACAGATTACCTATGGGAGTTGAGTGGCAATGAAGAGTCAAGGATGATATCAAACTTGTAAGCCTGAGTGACAAGGAGAAAGGTGATATCCTTGACAGTAATAGGGAATTTCTGAAGAGGGAAGCATTTAGGGGGAAAGAGGAGTTCTGCAAGACAAATTTGCCATCCCATTTAATTTGGTCTATCACTTCTGACTGTAGCCACACTGAAAACACAAGTATGAAATATGACAAGTAGGGTTGCTACTGGTTACATTAGTTCTCTGAACCACTGACCCAAGGAGTCATGAAATAGAGAAAATGCCATATATTAATTACGATCTTATCATTTCATATGTAGTAAGAGTATTCTGTCCAAACAAACATTTAAGTCCTTTCTACTATAGGCCAAGCACTGTGCTAAGTTCTGGGGATACAAAGGAAAGCAAGAACTGCTATTTATTTTCTTCATGTACTTTGTGATAGGTAAGAGAGAGGTAAAATTTAGTATTGCAGATGTTTCCACTGGGTGCAAAAAAAAAAAAATCAAGATGGTGGAGGTGTGGCTAGACAAAAGATCATCCCAAAACTATCTGGGGATTTGATTGGACTCCAAGCTCAATGTGAGTCTGTCAGTATGATCTGGCAACCAGGAAAACTTAATCCATTAACAGAGACAGTGTCCAGAAACTAGGGAGGTGACAATGCAACTGTGCTTTGCCCTGCACAGAGCACATCAGGAATATCATATCCATTTCTGAGTACAACATTTTAGGAAGGACATTGATAAAAATGGAATTTGTCTGGAAGAGGGCAACCAAAATGATGAAGGACCTCAAATCTGTCTCATGTGAGGGTCTGGTGAAGGAACAGGAAATTTTTAGCCTAGAGAAGAGAGGATTTAAAGAAAGGACATAAAGAGTGTCTTCAAGTATGTAATAGCCCTTCTCCTGTGGAGAAATTAGACTGGTTCTCAGTCCCACCACAGAACTAGGGACAGTGGGTAGAGGTTGGACAGAAGTGATTTTAGGTTTGTCGTAAGCAAAAACTACCTAAACAATTCCCAAAGAACAATGGCTATTTGGGGAGGTTGTGGGTTTCCCCTAACTAAATGTGTTCAGGAAAAGGGACTGTTTGTAGAGTGGATTCTAATTTAGGGATGAGTTAGATTAGATAGTCTCTGAGGGTGCTTCTAATCCTAAAATGTGTACATAAAAATTCAGTTGTTTTTCAGGAGATAAAAAGTTATTTTTTTGAAGATGATATTTTAGCCAAGTATTTCAATTGACTTTGGTAGTATCCTGGTGATGTAACAAGGAATATAAGACAGCCACACTGGGAGCAAATTCACTTTTCTTGGTCTATTTAAGAGCCTCCTCTGACTGCCCTATGATTCTTTTCCTGGTGAGATTAAAAATAGTGAGTCAACTGATGTGTTAAGGTGAAAACTAAATAACCACTTGGTAGACTTTGCTCCATAGCAAATATTCCTTCCTGTAGTTTAGTCATCTGTAATGCTGAAAAGTGAAAGAACAAGTTCTTTGTTTTCTGTGGTACCAAAACAATAATTAATACATAAATAAATAAATGCGTAGATACATAAATAAATAAATAAACAAACAAACAAACAAATAAACAAATAAATAAATAAATAAATAAGCAAGCAAATAGATAAATAAGTAAATAAATGAACGAGCAAACAGATAATAATAACAGAACGAGCAAATAAATAAATGGATAGATAAATAAATAAGTAAATAAATGAAAGCAATAGATGCAGTGGCAAAATGACTCAAAAGTAAAGATGTAGAAAGGTCAAGCAGGAGGACCCCTGTGTTTGAGAGCATCAGTCAATCAGTGGACTTAGTTTTGAGTTCTAAAGTTCCTTTAAGTTGTGCAGAGTTGTCATAATCAGTTACAGTAAAATAGAGAATTCTGAAATGAAAGATCACTGTGTTCTTGAAAACAGTGATTATTCCCCCTTGTAATTCTGTATTCATTGTTTTGTAAAAAGAAGCAGGCTTTCCAACTACCAATCAGAAACCCTTCCAACACTGACAATTGTTTAAGTCCCAATCTAGCCCTGTTTTGATCTAAAGTTATCCTCTAAAGGTTCTATCCCCTCTGGCTCCTGGGGAACTCCTTAGTCTCTTTGCTAGGCTAGATAGAATTCTGTCTTTTATTTTTACTTTGTGACCATAAAGATTGGCATCATAAAAAATAGATGGTTGCTGAACCATAGACCAGTTTAGTACTGCTTCAACACTTCCTACTCCAATCATGATTTCTTAGAGGTGTTGGTGTTACAGAAAATAGTTTCCGGAAGTACAGGTAGGAAAATTCTTGGAAGTGAAGAATTCCTGTTACCATTGAAACTGTCTGAGGATTCCATAACTCACCTGCCCTTCAGATGTTTGGTTTGAACAATGGCAAATTCCCTCACTTCCATTCCTTTCATTTTCTTATTACAATAAGGGAAATTTTTCTTTCATTTCCATCAAAGTAGGCATGATTGTTGGTAGTTCTCTGTCTCGGACAAAAAAACATGTTCCTAAAAAGGATCTGTGACCATAAATTGCCTCTTAAATAAAAAAAGAAGAGCTACTTTTGAGAAGGAACTAGTGAATCCATTTGTTAAATGAAAATTCTTTTAATTAAAAATAAGTTATATTGATATGATTTTACATCACCTTAATCCTTCCTGTAACCCTCTTCTTCCACCTCCTAGTAAGCCTTTTTTTTTTTTTTTTTTTTGGTGTTGGAAGTTGTTTGTTTTTTTAATCTGAAAACTTATTTAATTAATTAATTTAGGCTATTTTCCCATGGTTACATGATTCATGTTCTTTCCCTCCCTTCCTTCCACCCTCACCCCTGTAGCCAATGAGCAATTCCACTGGGTTTTATATGTGTCATTGATCAAGACCTATTTCTATATTATTAATATTTGCATTAGGGTAATCACTTAGAGTCTATATCCCCAATCATATCCCCATCGAACCATGTGATCAAGTAGTTGTTTTTCTTCTGTGTTTCTACTCCCACAGTTCTTCCTCTGGATGTGAATAGTGTTCTTTCTCATAAGTCCCTCAGAATCGTCCCGGATCATTGCATTGTGCTGCTAATAGAGAAGTCCATTACATTCGATTGTGCCCACAGTGTATCCATCTCTGTGTATAAGGTTCTCCTGGTTCTGCTCCTTTCACTCTGCATCAAGTCCTGGAGGTTGTTCCAGTTCACATGGAATTCCTTCAGTTCATTATTCCTTTCAGCATAATAGTATTCCATCACCAACAGATACCACAATTTGTTCAGCCATTCCCCAATCGAAGGGTATCCCCTCATTTTCCAATTTTTTGCCACCACAAAGAGCGTGACTATAAATATTTTTTAAACATTTATTAATATTTATTTTTTAGTATAAATATTTTTGTACAAGTCTTTTCCCTTATTATCCCAGTGAGCCATTCTGTATAACAAAGAATATCTTTAAGTAAGAGAAAAAAGGAAGAAGAAAATAATCAACAAAACCTAGCAATGAATTGAAACTACATGTAGTACTCTACTCCTATGTGCCCCATACCTCTGCAAAGGATTATAGAGAGGTATCTTCTAATATTTCTTCTTTGGGACCATTCTTGTTCCTTGTAATTTTGCAACATTCACTTTCAATTGTTTTGTAGTGGTTCTTTCCAGTTACATTATTAAGGTTGTGTGTATATTCTGGGGGTGGGAGAGGGGAATTGGCTCTGCTAACTCTGCATCAGTTCATGTCTTTCCATGCTTCTCTGTATTTCTCATATTAATTATTTCTTATAGCACAGTAATATTATATTCATACTCTACCAGAATTTGTTAAGCCATTTTCCATTCAATGGGCACTTACTTGGCTACCACAGAAAGTATGTTATAAATATTTTGGTGTTATCTTCTTATCAGTGATCTCCTTGGAGAATATGCCTAATAGTAGAATCTTGGGTCAAAGTCCAGTTAGTATCTGCTGCCTTGCCTTATTTCAATTCCACAGAACAAGATACCCTGGCACCTGTACTCCCTGGTGTCTTATCCTCCTACCTCTCATTCACTTTCCTGTCTCCTTTTGTGTGCCATCTCCCTTTTAGACTATAAGTTCCTTGAGAGCAGAGACTGTCTTTTTTATTCATTAAACCCCTGGTGCTTAGCACAGTACCTGGCACATGGTAAGCACCTAATAAGTATTTATTGGATTGGTTTAGATAACTTCTTTCCATAATGTTTATTATAATTCATAACTATATTCACAATACAAGTGTGCCTATCTTCCCACCACACCTCTGACACTGATTACTCTCATCTTTACCAATTTACTGAGTTGTTTTCATTTGTTTTTCTCTTATTATTAATGATATTTTAACATTCATATAAATATTAATAGTTTTACATTTTTAAGAACTATTTGTTCATATTGTTTGATCTTATGGGTTTCTGCTAATTGTCTTATATACCAAACTCTTATCTGAGATATTTCTGAAAAATATTTCCTACTCAACTTAGCCATTCATTTTGTTTGTACAGAAGCTTTTCAATTTTGAAGGATCTTTTGTAATACAATATTCACTCACTGTTTTCCTCTTTTCTCTGAATTCACCTCTTAGGTTAGCAATATATGTGTATTTTTATGGCAAGCAGAGCACAGCAGTGTTCAACTTTTCAATGCCTGTTGCTCCTTAAATTCTACTTGATGAAGTTTTCCCTCTTCTTCCCTCCATTTTCTTTTTCCTTCCATATGAAGAAAAGTAGATAAATGAAGGCCTTTTGTTTGTTCATTTTACACACTACACTGTTTGGGTTACAAATTGTCTGAAAATAGAATTTGATTTTGAAATCATTCATTTTTATCTCTTACTTTTCTCAGTTACTGACCTTTGGTCTCAGTTACTGACCTTTGGTTCAAATAAGCAGGTGTACTTGGTCTTTCCATCATCCTATGGGTGTTCATTGCACCAGAAATTTCTGATAAGACTCAATCTCCCGCATTCACTGGGGACTTTGCTATCAATGAAGATAAGTGAATGGCACTAGAAGAATACAGAATTATGTTCCTTATAAATCACTGGCTAGTCCAGGGGACTGAGGAGGGGAAGGAGAAGGGCAATAATTTGATAAAATCACCATTAGTATCAGCTTAATGATAAGCGCCTGCAGAGGTGTAACCAACAGGCACAAAACAAAGCCTTTGGTGTGTCAAGGAGCCCCTCCTATACTCAGTTTTGTTGTGAGGAAGATTAATAAATGAGTATTTAGGAGACTTAGCAGGCAGGGCTGAAGGATTCTAAGTGGAATGGGGAAGCAGAAAGTGTGGTTGCTCTCTCTGGGATGGACTCCATGGTGGTTGGGGACAAGTTGTAACTGACCCTGGGGAGACCTCAGAGGAAGTGGAGTTTGTACCCTGATTTCCTGGGATCCAGAAGGAAGACTGTCATCTGCTTGTGGGAGATTTTTGGTAGAGACTATTAAACCCAACCTGAGTTGCTGGTTAACTTGGGCTGGGTTAGCTCCCAGATCTACCCACCTGAAGGAGTACTGGCTGAAGACCTGGGAACGAAGAAACATGAGACCACAAGACTCAGTCCTTTATCCCAATAATAGGGAGAAAAGAGGGACAGAAAGCTGATAAGCAACCCAGAGAGGATCCTACTCCTTACTGGCAGGAGTATGAGAGAGGGCAAATAATCCCTGCTAGTGTGGCAGCATTGACCAGCCAAGCAGCAGGTTCCAAAAGTGGTAGATGAGTAATTTGACAGCTCTCAGTTCATTCTCACAGACAACCAGGCTTCAACACAGGATTAGGAAAAAAAACAATATTAAATAATGTGGTGCAGAGAAAATAGCCCTGGACCCAAGTTCAGTCCTAGTTCTCTAAGTGACTCACTGTGTGTCCTTAAGCAAATCTTGTGCATCTCAATTTTCTCATGTATAAAATGAGGTGGTTGGGTTAGATGATCACAGAAGTCCCTCCAGCCTCAGCATTCTAACAGTTTTCAAATTTAATGAACTTTTAGCACTTTATTTGTCATCCAATTTGGGATATTAAAAACTAGTAGGCAGTCCCAGGGTCCTTTTCACTGTGCCACTAATGAGCATATTTCTCAATTGTATGTATTTTTCATGCCTAACCTGCCAAGTGTATTGAATCTATTATAAAGTTATAGCAAACTTGTCCATAGCCCTGCTTATTAATTTACTCTCCAAGGCCTGGTGAGGTATATTTAGGTGATTAAGCATTCATCAATCTAAGTAACCATCAATAAATGCAAAATAACACTAATAAATGTATTTTATAGATAAAGGAAATGGCAAAGAAAGTTTAGTAGGTAATGACAGTTCTGGCCAGACAGCATAGTAGAGAGTCTTGAGTGCTGAACTTTGAGTCAGGAAGACCTGGGCTCAAGTCTTTTTCTGTCATATATGGAAGCTTTGGGTCCCAGGGTAAGTCATGGCACCTTATGTCACACTATTGATTACAAAGCATTTGTATATTGCATTAACAGGAGTTTCCTCACAGCAAACCAGATTAAAATATAAGTGGGAAATGTTTAATATCATAAATAAAAATACAGTACAACATAGATAATGTTAACTTGTGGTTTTCTAAGTCAATATTCAGTCCCTTCTATTTGAGTTAGACATTACTGCTCTATACTAATTCAGGTTCAAGCCAATATATAATAACTGATTTTATGCATGGATGAATAGATGGATAGACTTTTGTATAATGCTGTGTACCTCAAAAGTCTTAGTGCAGTTTTATGCTTTAATTGCTCATCATATTTTGGTGAAAGAACATAATGAGTTATCAAAAGAATAGCATCTTTGTTACAATTCAGCTGGGAAAATGTGCATTGGGGAGTTTAATTATTTTCTATCTCCACTAAAGTTATACTCTGATGTATCATCATGGTGTGAAGCTGAACTTGATTCTCAAAGACTATTTCAGCAGAAAATAAGCTCTGGTAGGTTCCAGCAAAGCTGGAGAATTTTCAGGTGCAAGCATAGTAATGTATCTGTCATGTGAAAATAAGCCTATCTAAATTCAGAAGGAATCAGCCACAAAATCAACACAGAAAGATTGGCCACAAGGTTAACAATGCTGTAGGCATCAGGAACTCATTAAACAATCTAGTATGGCATGAATGCGGGGGAAGGTAACATACTTCAATGATAAACACCACTGAAATCAAAGATCCTTGAAGTGTTTAAGTAAATTTAATGAAATAATAATGACATGTTAATTTTATATGAGATGATGCTTTTTAAAGACCATGAGTTGCTCAAATAATTGACATTTTCCATATTCATGTTATTATTCCTATATTGTTAGTTCCAGTCTCAGTCAACATTCAGTTTTGGGGGGAATAATAAAGTATTTCATCTGTGGTTTTTTTTTTTTTGGCTTAATAATATAGAGACCTTTCTTATACTGATTAGTCATCAGCTTCTTAGAGTTGCAAAGTCCTAAGAGCTATAATAAATACTTCCATTTCATTGATTATTTATTCAAAAACTCAGTATTTCATGCATAAGCTGTTTAACATTTTCTACATTATGCTACTTGGACCATCTTCACTGAAACCATTTACAAAAAAATAAACAACTGTATATATTTATAAAAGAAATAGGAACTTACTGTCAGTTTTACCTTGGGACATGGCCTGGTATAAATCTAGAACACTGCAATTTATCACACACATGAATCAATTTAGACATCAAGGGCAGTCTTAAAAGGGAAAATGAAACCAAAGGGTAATGCATGGAAGTAGAGGATAGACCCATTGGTGTAGCCTTAGTGATGATTAGGCAGAAGCTTCAGGCAGATTGTGCATATATGGCAAAGGCAATACCTCCCCAGAACACTGTCTAGCTACTTGGTCAAAGCAGTGTAAACCAGAATTGTAGACCAGGGATCATTGCCCCTTCACACTATACAATGGGAACCCTATGGAATAGAGCCCATCAGAATGTTAGCTCCTCCTCTTTCATTTTGGCCCAGAACAATTTCAGGTCTTAGGTTGCCTAGTCTCTTCCCCTTAGAGAATAAAGAGTGGAAGTAAAGCTTGGCTAATTCAACAATTCAGCTGTAGTAGCTAGAATCTAATCTAAACAGTTCTTCTCATTGATTGCTCTTCATCTGGTTCATAATTTCTTTGGGGTCAAAAGAGTTTGGAGTATTGAAAAGCTCTGAAGAAAGTGACTAATCCACCATCTTTTTGGTATGTAGCTTAGCCATTTACGCAATGACTAAACAAAATAACATGAAAAAGAAGATGAACTCATTAAATCTGTTGACAAACCCTGGTTCTAGAGAATAGATAAGAGAATATCAATCCCTCCTCTCAATAGAGATGGGACACTCCTGGTACAGAATGTTTCATACAATGTCATATGCAGTTGCTATGTTGACCAATTTTATTTAACTCCACTGAGGGGGACCATAGTGGGAAACAGGGTATGACAAAACAAAGAACATCAATTTAAAAATATTTAGTAGTGTCAAGAATGCAAAAGCCCAGAATAAGATAAGGCTATCAAGGAATGCTAAGCATAACCAAAATGGGTTTTAACTCTTCCAGGAATAAAGATCAAGTAAAGTATAGGACAATGATTCAGGATGAATAGGATGGAAAGATTGCAAAAGCTATTCAATGCTTATTTTATGTCTGTTTTCTCTATTAAATAAAATTTTCATTGGACTAGAAATGACAGAACAAATTTAGCTAATAGGGAATTGGCCCTGGTTGGGTCACATCTAGAATGTTGTGTTCAGTTCTTGGAAGCATATCTTAGGATAGACACTGATGAACTGAAAAGTGTCCAGGGTAGAGTAAACAAGATGGTGAAGGATGTCATCTAGGGATCTACTGAAGGAACAGGATATATCCTGTGAAAAGAAGATTTGGGGTGGACTTGATACCTGACTTCAAGTATTTAAAAGACTATCACCTAGAAGAGTGTTAGATTTCTTGTGCTTGGTACCAGAGGCTGAAAGTAGGAGTAATAGCTAAAAGGTACAAAGAGATGATTTGGGACACTATTTAAAGAAAAAATAGAACAGTATCCCATAATGGAATGTGCTGCCTTGGGGTAGTAGTTTCTCTCTTACTCAATGGCTTTAAACAAAGGTTGATGACCACTTGTTAGGTATATTGTAGACGGAATCTCTTTTCAAATGAGGCTTGAATAGGCCCATGAGGTCCTGTCTAACCCTCTAAAAATTCTGTTATCCCTGCTTGCTGGGTAACTGAGGATCCGTTCTGTAGTCTTCTACATAGGAAAAGGTTCTAATAACTTATTTCAATCTACCTTTTGTCTGCCTTTCTCAGATTATGAAAGTTGTCTGTGGAACCTTAGATATCATCTTCTACCTCCTTCATTTTATAGATAATTCAATTGAGATGTTAAATGTCTTGCCTACAACCACACAACAAGTGGCAGCAACCAACCCTCTAACTCCAAGTCTGTTGCTCTTTCTTATCATCATGCTGCCTTTTTGCAAGGGTTAATCCAACTGAGCAGACAGCCTGAATTTAGAAGTATTATCCATCAATGAAACCAAATTTGGATGGCCCTACTTCTAATAAATTCTGGGGAGTTGAGGTCTCTGGCTGGCCTCTAGTGGTTATTTCTCTGGCCTCTTCTAACTAACTATAGATTGTCCCTTCCCTTCCTAAACTCAGGACCACTAACTTTGGTGGTGGACCATATGACCTAGAGCAGTGATGGGCAAACTATTCCCCGTGGGCTAGATCTAGGCCATAGTTTGCCTATCACTGCCTTAAGCAATTCCCTAATCACTATATCTGGATGTGGGGGTATAGTGATTAGGGAATTGCTTAACGCAGTGATGGGCAAACTATGGCCTGGGTCTGGCCCTCAGGGAATAGTTTGCCCATCACTGACCTAAAGCATATGTACTGAAAGCCTAGACCAATGATGGTAAATCTTTCAGAGACCCAGTGCTCAAACTGCAACATTCCTGCACATGTGAGCCCCACACCTTACCCCAGACAGGAGAGGGAAGAAGCGTTCCCATTGGGCTGCTGGGCAGAGGGAAGGGTGATGTGACAAATGTCCTCAGGTGTGCATGGAGAGGGGGAAGGGAGCAGCCCCCTCTGGCATGTGTGCCATAGGTTCACCAACATAGGCCTAGGCTATGGCATCCCCTATATTGATAACCCTTAAAAATCTTCAATTACTAGTTAGCCTACAAATGCATAGGTTCAGAACTTTCTTGCCTATTTAATCTTATTTTTCTCCCCACTTTTCTCCTCCTTTCAGTCTCATGCTCACCTTCTCTTCTAATGTCCCCATATTTAAAATGTTTGTTGAAAGATTGATTCTGTTATTAAACACACATATTCATCACATTTGCCAAGTTATCTGAAGCAGGTAGCCTAAGCAGTCTTCATTCAAGTCCTTCTTAAAGATCTCCACCAAAACTTCCTCCCTGAGTCCAGCCCAAAATGATTATCCCCTGGCAAAACTTTTTTGTATATTCAAGAAAGAAGCTCACACCCTGACAAATACCTACCATTGGAGCTATGGCATCCTGGGTCCTAGATGGATAACTGTTCACTGGACAGAACTCCTTCTTAAACCTAGCGTAGTTTCTAGTAATAAGATTTCCTCATCCATCAAAGGCTTTCCTTAGTCAAGTGTAGACACTCTTAGCTGCCCAGCTCTCAAAGGCTGCCAGCATACGAGCTAAAAAAAATTTGTAGCACTATGTCTTAAAGGCAGTGATGGGCAAACTACGGCCTGGATCTGGCTCACGGGGAATAGTTTGCCCATCACTGACCTAGAGCATATGTACTGTTATGTTAGCCCAGTCCCAAAAGGTCTCCTTTCAGTTTGTGGGGCAGGGGGAATGAGGGCACAGAAGATGTTTTCATCGCTGAGTCATACAAATAATCTGGTATGGGCAAAGAAATGATCACCACATTCACTGGTCTCTTGCTGAGCCCTAAGTGTAGCAGTGACTGCCTTCACCCATTACATTGCCCGACCCTTCTATCCTTCTTCTCACCAGTAGGTTTCTTTGGAATAGAAACCAAGGACTAAGCTCAGATAAACTGTCCTAGGCAGAACCTAATGTCATGACTCTTCTTATTACTTGAATTATGCTGGCATAATCTCTGTAAATGGGGTTTATAATAGTTAGGTTATAAACCCTTATTCTCTGTCTACAGCCCCATACACATTCTGGAGAGCCAAGGCAAGCACCAAAGTATCATGGGCCTACACACTCTCCATGCTTCCCTGATCATTCTTCTCTCAACTCTCACTATTCCACTATCTCCTCTGCTTTACTGTAGCATTCAGGGACTTTAGACCAACCTCCAGCCACCCTTTGCCACATATAAAAGCATTGTCTGTTTCCAGATGTCCCTAATTCCAACTACCCAACAGAACTACATTTAGTTGTTGCCCTTTCCAGATACCCCTCATTGATGAGGAGGGAAGAGTGAACTATTCTTTATAGTTGGCCAACACTTACATCTCTCTCCTTGTCAGCTCCTCAGCATCCCTGTTACAACCTCCTGACTAGACTATGAGGTCTCTTTCACTTATTCATCTGTGAGAAACAGGCAGAAAAGAATGATGAACAAGTATAAATCACAGGCTCCAACCTCAAGGATTTGATTTATTTTATCTCCTAATTCTCATTCCTACTCAGAGCCCTTGCTCTAGTCCAGGGCTGTGGACCAGTATAGGGTTCTCACCAAGCCCTGGTAGAACTAATGAATGAGGTCTTCTCATAACTCCTAGGAGAAAAGAAGTGTTGCTGGTACTTGTAAGGAGAATGATGAGAACTTAATTTAAGTATTCAGGCTATCCATTCCACCCTCTTTAGTTATGCTTGTCAATTATAGATTATTAAAGTTTTCAGAAGAAACAACCCATTCAGAAACCTTGAACTGGCTTTCACTTAGCTAAACAAACTAGTCATTCTTATGGAATGTCTCATCTCTCTAAATTATTGTTTTTTTAAACCTGTTCTCTTTTTATGTTTATCTTCGTTTTGTCTAAAGATGGACTTTTAAGTTTACTCTTTATTTTTATGAATTGCAGGAATGAAATTCAGAATTAGACGATCAAATTATTTTAGCATTTCAGGATCTCAGCTAGGGGTTTTGAGTTAAGGGGAAACCACTTAAACTCCTGTAAACTCTTAAAACTATTTCATAGAAATTGTTCCCTTTCTATTGGCAAGCTAGTTCACAGTCATTCTTTAGCTACTCCCTCCTACTCTCTACTGTGACTAACAATGTTCCTTTTCACATGTGGGAAAAGTAAAAGATGCAGTAACTTAGCCATTATTATCTCTAACTTGAGAAATAGTGGTTGATTTCTGAGCCCCCCAGAGTCATGTGCTCCTGAAGGACTAACTCTCTGAAAGGGAAAAAATTTTTTACCCAAATGAAATAAAACATTGACACTTAAGAAAGGAAAAGCAACCAAACTGTATTAGCTGTTCCCAGATGTAAAATATTGCATTCTGCCCTGATTATACCAAAAGCATATATTTGAAATGGCCCAGGATCTGCCGGGGAGGGACTCTGGATATCAGATGATTGTGTTCCCCTCATTCATGTCCCTGCTTGGGTTTTACAGGTGTGAAAGCTGTGGAGCAGTTTTCCACTCGGAGTGCAAAGTGAAGTCAGTCCCCTGTCCCAGATGTGTCCGACGAGAGCTACAAAAGAAGCAGAAATCCTTCTGGAGGAGACTAAATATGGATGAGAGCCTGGAAGAGGCATGCAGCATGTTTGAGCTGTCTTACCAGAACACATGACCGCCAGCCACAGGCCCTGGGGGGAGAACGATCTGCTGGTGTGATGACAGGTGGCAGAACAACTTCTGAACAAGCCAGACACATATGATGGCGGGAAGAGGTGACTGTCCTTTAGCTAGAGATGCTGACACGTAGATGTAGATGTTTTCCTATGTGCATAGGGACTGTCAAAAGGACTGTGGAGCCTTCGTGGCTTGCAAATTACTACTAGCCGGATTACATTTTGTCATGATGTTCAGCTGCTTCAACAATGCTTTAGAGGTCACAGACTTTTTTCTTTGGGGCCCTCCGGAGCCATTTTATTGTATGGGCAGAAACATTTTCTGCCTTGCTTATTATTTCATTCTAGGGTTGTCATTTAGTAAGCAACAACAGTGCTTTGGGTGATTTTGTTGTTGTTGTTATTTATTTTTAGCCTTCACAGAAGCTGAAGCATCTGTTTCATGGGGAAGTTTTCAGAATACAGTGATTCCTCTTGGCTCCTTCCCAGACCCTCTGTCACTGGTTAGATCCCCTCATCTTAGTTTCTGCCATAGGAACAACAATCCCCCTGTCAGTATTTCACCTACCCCAAGCAGAATACTTAGAAGTCACTCACAGGTGCTTCTTCTGACAGCATTCATCCCAGTTGAATGGAGCTAGCTCTGATTTTTAAGTTATACTTATAAATTTTGCTTCCTTATAAAAGATAAGATTTCTATGAAAAAATTAATCAGAATGTCGACATATATCCCAACAGCATTCTCTTCATTGGTGGGGGGAGGGGGGAGCCTTAGGCCATATTCACTATATTCACAGCTATTTTAAATCAGAATTGCCACAGAAAAGCCCAGTGTCCTGTCAACAGGGGTGATATTTGTGACTTTTAATGGGGCTGGACTTGGAAGAAATTCTATAATTTTACTCAATGCTGCAACTAATAGACTGGTAAATACAGTCTGTAGTGATCCTATTCCAGGAGAAGATGCCTTCATTGTCTTTAAAGGAAAATCACTGTATTGCCTACAAATTCTTCCCAATAACCTGCTGTCTTGGTTTCCACAAGAGCTATGTCATTTGGGTCTCTAACCTACCACTTCATTCCAACTCTACTTTCATATTTTGCAGATTTTTTTAAACCCTTACGTCCTGTCTTAGAATCAATATTGTGTATTGGTTCAAAGTCAGAAGAGCTGGTAAGGGCTAGGCAATGGGAGTTCAAGTGACTTGCCCACAGTCACACAGCTAAGAAGTGTCTGAGGACAGATTTGAACCTAGGACCTCTCATCTCTAGGTCTGGCTCTTAATCCACTGAGCTACTCAGTTGCTCCCCTGTAATTTTTTTTTAAGTTTTTCAGTCCATTTTATTTATACTACTTGAGTACTAAGAATAAAGTAATAACAAATATACTACTTTAAAGGGAAACAAAGCTAGAAAATATATCTACTTTAATATAAAATTATGAGTGCTTCAATAAATAGGAAAAGTAATTAGTTGCTTTGCTGCTCGGCAGTGTTGTGGTATTCCCAGTACTGCATCCTTTTAAAGGCCACAGGTACTATTGTCACTGGGACAGAAATAAAAATGGCAGGTGGAGTAGCCCTGGAACATGATTTGCTCTCATTCCCTTCCATTATGTGTAACTCCTACTAAAATATAAAGCGTGTCGAGACTGAAAGTGAATTCCTAAACGACTTGGGAGGTCCAGTTTATTTCATTTCTGAACAAAAACCTTTGACTTCTTAGTATTTGATTGTTTGTTGCTGAGTTTTTAAAACTCAGAACCCTCCAGAATATATCCATCCTCTCTTCCTCCCTTTCTCCAGAACTCGGCACATGTATTTTTATGTCACTCTCACACAAAGGAATAGCTGAGCTGACTCTGGTGCTGGCAGGCAGTTAGATGTGAACATTTCACCTCTTGACTCACATCAGTCCCTCATACTACAGACCACACATTTAAACTTAATAGCTAACCACCAGGCGTTTAGTTTCTGAATTATACAGTAGCTGGAGTGCTGTAGCTGAGGCATGAAAACTTGTTAAAAGGCCAGGCCCTTTTCATAAGCAGCCTTATGGTGCCTTTTCCCCTTGGAAAAACAGGTTATCTTCACCACCATTCTGCCCTCCCCTCTCTTCTCTTCCCTCCTTCCCTTTCCTCAATGTGGGTTACACACAAAAGAGAAGGGGTGGAAATTTTAAAATAAGCCTGGCAGACAGGCAAACAATTGGATCTCCCCTCACCCCCCACGTTCCTGAAATACAGTATTTATATTTTCCAGCCTCAGAGAAGATAGCAGAACATGATCTTTCACAAGAGAATTCTAGACCTGCTTATTATAAAACAGATGTGCTCCAATGGCAAAGTGCCTTCCTCCCTCCACCCCCAGTTCCTTGTCACTGTAGCTTGTTTTTTGCTTTTGTTATAGTTAATGTATCTGTGATACTGGCTAGGAGTGAGACTAGCATTTGGAGCTCACTAGCATAGTGAGCTGCATTTGGAAGCACGAGGAGTCAGATTGCTCTCCTCTTCTGACATGCTCTCTGTACAGAATTACCCAACCTCAGACCCTCCCAGGAATAGAGAGATGAGCTTGGCTTTGTTTCACAAAGTGCCCATTAAGGTGGCCTCGCTAAATAAGGATCCAGGGAAACCCACGTAAAACTGTCCATGTCCATCACTTTCTGCATGTTCCCCAAAGAAGATGTAAAAGTGGAACTCACCATCCACCCAGATCTAGAAGAGTGGCCTTTCTGCTGGTGGTGAAGCTCCAACCACGGCCTCAACTCAACTTCTCTCCTCCCGTCCCAACATCTATCTGGTGGTGTTGAGGATCACAAACATTTGAATTTACATATGCAGTGAAAATGCAAAGTTGCCATTTGTACCCCAGATTGCCTTAGAGAAAAGTATATGAACTTCTTTACTGTTTTCAAGGCTAATAAATGGCATTGTGCAGTGCATTCAGCATTTGCCCCTGCTATTAGAAAACAGTCAAACTGGATGCAAAACTCATGGATCACTGCCTTCTGAAGGCCAAATGAATAATCTTGCTTTCCCATGTGTTCTGTTTCTCATCCTGGGTTGGAATGTCTTGCACATAAGGCATATAACAAAATGGCCAATTAATCTCCGAGAGCTGGCAGCAGGTTCGAGGAACCTTTCTTCACTGAAAGGGCCAACCAATTCCCTGGTGCATCCCCTGAGGAAATCACTTCTGCCCGTGCCAGAAACATCTTAGGGTGTGATATTGTCCAATCTTGATGAAATATTGGCAAGTCAAACCGTGCAGCAAAGAAGCCAGTTCCTTAAATAGACCTCAATTTGCACCACTGCAGGAAGGCCACAGAGCACTTAAAATCGCTTGACTGAAATGGAAGAAGTTTTCTTTTCAGGTCCAGTTTTTCCCCAAAGCTAAAAGTATTTGAAACAAATCAAGCAAATGTCCTTCCTTGCCTTTGTTTCTCTGCCTCTTAGTGGGGTAAGATTATAGTTATTTTCACATCCCCAAATCTAAAATGTAATCATAGTTTGGAATATTTGATTAGCTAAAAGGATAACCACCTACTAAAGAGCAAAAGTTCCTTCACTTCAGGGAAAAGTTGCTAAGAATATTGATTTCTAAGAGACTGATTTTCCTAATTCTTCTTGGGAAGGATTTTTCTTTCATTTCTCCTCAGCTTCTGTAAGAAGCAGAGGATTTACAAAAAAAAAAAAACAATAATCCCCTTCTAACCCAGGTCACTTGCCATAGGCGAGCTGCAGTTCATAACTGATAGATGATAAACCCTCTTTAGGTGTACTTCTCTTTGTGAATGTGGACCCATCGCTGAACACCCATACACATCATTTCTTCTCCTCATCCTGCCAACCCACCCAGACACTTGACTTCTAATCCATGTACATTTTCTGTATTCATACAATTCATACAAACTATTTATAAAATAATTTGATGTGACTCATCTGCAAAACAGAAACATTCTCAATGGAGGTTGGGCTTTCTTCTGCTCCTTCTCTAGAGTAAAGCCAAAAACATTATGTAGATAAATATGCTTGTACAGATTTATTAACCACTGTAGTTCTTGAGTACTTTGCTGAAACAACTAGACTATAACCACAACCTTGAACTTGCTTATCCTACTTCAGGCTAGGATCTATAAATAACTCAGAGATGATTTTTTAATTTCGCACACTAAAAGGAGATCTGTATAATTCTCCATCTTTTGTCACTATCTTTGTCTCTTTCTCATTTCACCTTTTCCTAAAATTAAATTTAAAAGTAGAGAATATTGTGAACTGCTATAGGGAAAAACTATGGAATATTAGACTCAGAATAAAATACCCAAATTGAATTTTCTTTGAGCAGTTTTTTTTTTCTTAAATACTAGTATCTGTTAGTAACTTTATTCCTTGGAACTTAATATTTATCCACTTACCACTATTGTCACAAAGGAGAAAATAAGTTATTCTTTTAACTCTTAGCATTTTATATTCTTGGGAGAGTATATCTGACTTTTAACAGGTTGAGTCCAATTATAGACAAATGATCCTTGCTTGGCATTAGTTTGGACAGGCATATGTTAATTATTCCCATATGGTACTTGGTTTTTGACTTAGGACTCAGCATGCTAGAAGGTGTTCCTGGTTTTATTGGGTTCACAAATCTTTGATTATAAGGTTTAAATTTGAGGCTGATTTGTTTCTATTTGGGGGGAAGTGTTTTAATGCATAATAGAGTGTTTTCTGAGACTCGTTTAAGTTTGATAAAGGGTGAGTTTTAAGATAGCCCATCATCAATGAATAGTAGAGGAATGAAGAAGCAAAGAACAACTGTTGAGTTATCAGGTGGTGAGTTTTGATTTGTTTTCCATTTTTATTGTTCCAAATCATTGCATACTAAATGGCACATCTCATAATGGCACCCGGCATGATGGAAAACATTGTTAAATAAAAATAATTGGTCTCTCTTCATGGAAATAGAAGCCATTGAAGGCCTCTCTTTGTAGAAAGGCATAGATTGAAGTTGACTTCACTTCAGGCATCTATTGAAGGGAACCCATTAAATAGAAATTCTTACCAGGCTACAGAACCAGGCTACAGATTATCTCTCATTTTCTACTTCCCTGCTGCAAACTAGTCTCTCTCCCTTTGTCTTCCTTGCCCATAGTCCTTGACTCTAGCTACAATTCAGGCTTCTTTGGGTAGTAAGTTAGCTAGTGAACAAGTGGGGTCTTGTGACTCCTTTTTCTGCTTTTCCTTTTCCCGTAGGAGTGCCTTATAGTACTGTTTTGTGTGTCTTTATTCCTGGTTCCAAACCCTTCATTAAATAGTTTGTCTAATCCACTTGAAACTCTAAGATTATTCTGTTGAGCCTGCAGGATCCTTAGCCTAAAATATGCATCATTTTGCTCTTTCCCTCCTGGCTTGATGCGTTCTGTGTATAAGATATACACAGGGCCTGCATATTCCAAGATGCATGTCAAACCTTTCACCTTAGTTTAACTTGGTGCCTTAACTTCAGAGAACAAAGAGATTCCTGTCCAAAATGCTTTGCCAAGTTTGAATGGTACCAGTTCTAGCTCTTAAGGATTATTGGCCATTTTACCAGGAAATACAAAGGACCCAATAATTTAAACTTGAAGCTATTTTTTAATCACTCATTGCTTTTTCTCTTTAACTAGATTCAGGGGAATTCAATGATGGCACAAAGACTTTGAACCAATAGGTGGATGAGCAATAGCTATTCAAATTTGAGTCTTGTGGACCAGTGAAATTTATAGCATTTATAAGGTCAGGAGATTAATTTGGGCACTGGAATTCTTTTCCATTGTGGCCCAGGAATTTTCTTCTGAATGTGTCACCCTGTCCAAATGGAAAACTCTTGGGTGAATATCATTCTTGCCATGGAACACTGCGATATGTGGATAAGTAGATCACCAGGAGTAACTTCCTGGTTTTCAGCACTGTAAACCTAAAGCCAAATTTTGACTTTGACCATAGGCAGAAGTCATGATTTGAACAGTTGATCACCCACAACAAAAGGTCATCGGTCTGTCCTTACAAGGAAAAGTTGAGAGGAAAGAAAGACTGCTAAGATAATAGAGATGTCTTGGGACTAAATAGTAAAAAGGATTCGCTATCTATCAAACACAATTCATTCTTATCCTTCTGGTTCAGGACATTGTAATTGTTCCCTTATTTCTGTGAATGCTAGATTCATTTGTACAATTCACAAGAAAGAATTTTCATATTATGTTGTGTTGTACTAGTTTACATGGCAAGAAACTATTTTCCAGTGTGCTATCTTATATTTAGATTTTTCTGTCTTTAAGTTTTTTTTTTATTTAATTTTTCATTAATGGGTTTACATTATGTGTTTTTTTTTTAACTGAATGTAATAATGTCTAAGTGAAATTGAAGTCGTATTGTTGACAAGCACGTGGTTTTTATGGTCATTTGTAACCTAATTTAAGTGCACCAGTCTTGAATGTGTAAAGGTATCTCCTAATTAATAAACAATATAGAAAATAATTTCACCTCTCATGATTCCTTCTTTAAAATACTAAAGTCAGAGACATGATAAAAGCCTGAACTGAGTACTAGATGCTATTCCAGTATATTCAAAGCTATTTTTTTATTTTAAATGGCATAAGCCAATATGATTTGGGGTTGTGGTTTTTAAAAGATTATTATTCATATTTGTAATAGAGTATAGAAATGGATTTTGAGTAATAAGACATGTATAACCCATTGGAACTGCTCATCAGCTCAGGAAGGGGGGAGGGAAGAGGGGAGGGAGACAACATGAATCATGTAACCATAGAAAAATATTCAAATAAATAAAATAATATGGGGGCAATTTTAAATAAAATAAAATGGCATACACCAAAGAGTGTTCTAAGTTAGCCCCCAAAGGGTTGGTTTTTAAAAATCTGTCACTCTGCAATATTTTTATCAGTGCTGCTTCTACTCATTGATGTCATAATGATGATTATACATGTCCACTGGTCAGAAATGCTGTCACTTTTTTATAAGTATGATAGTAATGCTTTGGGTTTTATTTTCTGACAGTTTTGCTTGATCCAAGCCCAATTTTTTCTTCCAGGTTCTGGGCCTGCAGACACAAGTTAATTGGAATGATTGCTCTAGGTCACTAGCATGAAATAGTGACCCAATTTGCCTGTGTCCGGTTCTCTCTCTCTCCTTGTAATCAGTATTCTTAGTATTCCAATTTGCCCTAGTGTAGTAAAGGCTAAGGGGGAAGTTATTTAGCAAAATGAAGAAGTGATTTACCACATGGTACCCAGACCCTCAGGCTGAAAGCATTCATGGAGTTTCATTGAGTATTTGGCTTATTGCACGTGAAAATCGTGCTTCATTCCCTGACTAGATGTGATTTAGGACAGAAAGGCAGAGAAGAGGGACCTGTTAGCCAAAGGTGAGAAACACTCCCAAGAAGACACATTCCTCCCCCATAATGCCTGCTATAATTTTGGCTCTAAAAGGAGGAGTGCAGGTTGAGAGCACCTCCATGGATCTGACCTGCCTCATTGGAAGCGATATCCACAATAATGAGAGCACAGATAAATGAAAGTATGAAGGAGAAACAACTATTCTTTTTTCAAACACTTCCACCAGCCCTTGAGTCTGCCTGACTTTCATCCCTGTTACTCCTCCCCATACATCCTTATTGGTTGGTCAAGTGTTTAATAAAGGCAACAGGCGCAGAACAACCCAAGCCTCTCTCCTGGGCTATAGTCACCTATCACCAAGTATATTTGTAAAAAATTAATTGATTTGTTTGTCTTTTTTTACACTAAAATATACAGTTAACTCCCTTACCCACATTAGAGAAAGCTTCATTTGACCAAAATAAATAAAATATGTATATATAAAACTATGTCTTCTTTCTGTTCATCAGTTCTGTCTCTGGAGGCAGACATTCGCATATCATTCTTCAAATGCTATTTCTATATGGAATATTGTCTTGATTTTGCTTGTTTTACTCTTTATAGTTTCCCACAGAACCAACTACCTTTTGAACATAGGAAACAAGACATCTCAGAGACTCAAACTCAGCCTGTACAAAACAGAACTCGTGATCTTTTCCCCCAAATCTAGCATCTTCCAAACATCTCTAATTTTGTCAGAGGCGCTCCTGTTCTCCCAATCCCCCCAATCACCCCCAAGTCCTCACAGTGTTTACCCCACATCTGCCTCATCCATTTGCCTTGACAATACCTCATAGGACCCCTTCTCTATAATCATATCATCATAACCACCATCTAGTTGAAGCCTTTATCACTTCTCACCTGAGCTAGTTAGAACAGCTTTTATGGACCAGGTAGGCAGCTCAGTGGATAGAGCACCAAGTCTAGAGACAGGAGGTCCTGGATTTAAATATGACCTCAGACATGTCCTAGCAGGGTGACTTTGGGCAAATCATTTAATACCCTCTGCCTAGCCCATATCATTCTTCTGCCTTGGAACCAGTACACAGTATTGATTCTAAGATGGAAGGCAAGGGTTTAAAAAACAAAACAAAACAAAAAAATTTGGTCTTCTTGCCCTGATCACCCTCCACTCAGCTATCAAGGTAATTTACTGGGAGCACAAATCTGGATCAAATACAAAGTTCCCTATTTGGTATTTAAAGCTCTTTGTGATCGGACCCCTTTCTACCTTTCCATTCTTTACACTTAACTCACTTCCTTCCAATTAAGACAGCTCCCCTATTTCCTTTCATTTACACCTACAAACCCATATTTATAGCTGTGCTCTTTATGGTGGCAAAAAATTGGAAAATGAGGAGATGTCCCTCAATTGGGGAATGGCTGAACAAGGTATCTGCTGGTGATGGAATACTATTGTGCTCAAAGGAATAAAGAACTGGAAGAATTCCATGTGAACTGGGATAACCTCCTGGAATTGATGCAGAGTGAAAGGAGCAGAACCAGAAGAACATTGTACACAGAGACTGATAAACTGTGGCACAATCAATGTGTACTAGCAGCAATGCAATGATCGAGGACAATTCTGAGGGACTTGTGAGAAAGAACACTACCCACATCCAGAGAAAGAACTGTGGGAGCAGAAACACAAAAGAAAAACATGATTTATCACTTGTTTATATGGGTATAGGATTTGAGGTTTTAGTTTTAAGAGATTGCTATATTGTAAAAATGAATAATCTGGAAAATAGGTATCAAGTGATAACATTTGTATAACCCAGTGGAATTGCTTGTCAGCTCTGGGAGGGAGGAGGGAGAGGAAATAAATCATGGAAACATGAAAAAAAAATTTTTTTAAGCCCATCCTCCATGCCTAGAATGCTCTCCCTTCTCACCTCTGCCTCCTAGTTTCCCTGAATTTCTTCAAAATTTAGATCAAACCCCACCCCTAAAGGCCTTTCTGAGATTATCTTCCATTTACCCTCTAAGTATCCTGCAGGCACCTAATTATTTACATGTCTCTCCCATTAGAATGGGATCTCCTTGTGGACTGGAGTTGCTTTTACTTTTCCTTTGTATCCCCAGGGCATAAAGCATTGCCTTGTACATAGAAAATGCTGAATAAGCTTCAGCTGAATGAAATGGAGGTTGGACCTGTCAGTGAGTCTGCCAGAGATAGAAGTACTTCTTGTTACTGAAATGAGGATAATCTGCATTAGGAAGAATCTTTCTTAAACTCACTTCCCTGAAAAAAGACACAGAGAAGCCAGAAAAGCTACTTCTGGGTAAATGTTTGCCAGTTTAGTTCTACCTTGGACACACCAAAACAAGCTCAAGCCCACAGCGCTCCAACCCCACCCCCAGGAAATCAATCAGGACCCAGACCTGCGCCAGCCTAGACATTGTTGGACTTCATCCCCCACCATGAAACCAGTACCGATAAGGAGAAATGAGTTAATGTTTTACAGGAACCAAACTAGATATACAATGTGGGAGTCAGGAGGCTGATCAAAATTCTCTTGCTTTTTTCATTTGATTTACAGGATGTTCTCTTTCCTCTATTTGTTAAATTAAAGTGCCTCGATGCTCCAGGAAGATTTTCCAATTTTCCCTTACCTTCAGTGAAAGAAAAGAGACTGATTCTTAGAGACCTGGAAAAGAACAGAAAGATTCACACTCTGGTTCTCTCCTTGCCTTTTTAAGACTGAATTTGAACCTTCATCACGAGATTTTTCTAGGGTTTGGCCATTATTTTATGATGATTGCCAACGATGGCAGGAAAGAAAGATGTTGCCAAGAAGTAAACATTAGCTTTGCCCTTGTTATGGTCACCTGGTGAGAGGTGGACCTGGTATCTGAAGGACAAACAGCGCCAATCACTTTAGCGAAACATCGGACTTGGAGGCGGTTTTCTCTCTCTGACATACTTAGAGTACTTTGGAACTAGCTGCTCCAAGCGTTCCTGTTCCATAAAACTTCCCCCTTACACACCTTGTTTTTGCCCAGGGTGAGGTGAGCTTATATTTACCCAATGCTTATATGCACTGTAACTATACGACCTGGTTACTGGAGGTGTTGAGGTCATGCCTGAAGGTTACCAAACAGGGCTGTCAAGGAAGTCTTTTCCTGCTACCTGTTCTGGAACTAACTCTCAGTTAAGTAATAATTCTGATCCTCACATTTGTAAGTTCGAGAGATGACCAGCAAGCCCAGGCCTGAAAAATGACTTCAACATCTTGCCATTCTCTTTTGTTTGGCTACTTGTCATGGAAAATCACAAGGGTCATCTTCCTCTGCGAAAACAAGGAAAATTCACAGAAATTCTGAGGAACAGCCCAGTTTCCACGAGTTAAGCGGATGAGGTCCAATCTACTCCAAATCACAGTTAAATGGAAACTTAACATTTGACAGGTTTCAAACTTGCCATTTTCTCTCCCTCTTTATTGCCTAACTTAAATCAATATAGTTGTCCTTTGTACTGATTTATTACTTCTGCCCAGGGTGGAGGAAGGGATGTGTACTTGTACTTCTATGCCTGTGTGTGTGTGTGTGTGTGTGTGTGTGTGTGTGTGTGTGTGTTTGTGTGTGTGTTTGTGTGTGTGTGTGTGTGTGTGTGTGTGTGTGTGTGAGAGAGAGAGAGAGAGAGAGAGAGAGAGAAGTTATTCCCATTTCCATCATTTTATTTATAGTGGAGGATACTTATTTGACTTGTTCATAATCATTCAAGGAAGGAAATGGGAAGGGGGAAGTAATAGACCTGTAAAATGAATCCAGATTTCATATTTCTTTCTCTCTCACACAGACACACACTTTTAAAGGTGGATTTTTACAATTCATGTTCCTTAAGATCTATATTTAGTTATAGTTATTTCAAAAGGTTCATATCAAGATAATCCCAAAAAAACCTTTTCAAATGACAATATTCTAATTTCCAGAAATTACTTGAATAATATGAAATAAGACTGTTGAGTAAAAGCTAAGAACTCTACTGAGCTTTATTTCCAATATTAGGGAATTCTGCAGGGCTGCCAATATATTCACAATCATGCAGTTCAAAAATTGAAAAAAGTTCAACTCATACAAAACTTCCTCCAAATCCACACATTTTAATTATAAAAATACATCTGTTAAAAGTTGCTTTTCTAATCCAATTTATTCTCCTATTGTAACTAACCCTGTAACCCTAGGTAGTTTATGTTAATTAATTTAAACAAATTATAAGGCTTTAAGAAAGTTAAAAAAGAACTCACATGTTCTAGTTTTCTCCAGAAGTCTATGCAACATTTGATTTCTATATATTTTTGTAATATTATCCCTCACTGGACCTATACAATTGCTAGGAATAAATAAAGTTAATGTTTATGTATATCTATTTAAATATAAATAAAGTTTATGTTTATGTGTATGTATATATATAGCCTCTCCAAATTCTGGAACTTTGAAACACCAAATGTTGTACATAATCATAATTTTATAAACCAGGATCAATAGAACCAAGAGAATAATAACTTATTCACTAACAACATCATAAAGCAAACAACTTTGAAAGGTTTGAGAAAACTTTCCAAAGGAAAAATGGAGGGGGTTGGGGGGGACAGAACCAAGATGGCGGCTTAGTAGCAGCAAAAGCTTAAACTGCTCTGACAATCCCTCCAAACCAATCTTTAAAAACACCTCAAAATGACAGAACTCAAGGGAAGAAGGATGAAGCCTGCTACTCACTTGTTAACAGAGAAATGGTGGTAAGAAATAAGACATCTTTTTTGACCATGGCCAACATAGGAATTTGGACCACTACATAGTAGGTTCTTAACAAATGCTTCTTGGTTAAAAGCTTGAGTCTTGGAGGGGTTTCATCTTGAAAGAAGTAGGGGCTGGGGGCAGCTATGTGGCTCAGTAGATTAAGAACCAAGCCTAGAGACAGGAGGTTCTGGGTTCAAATCTGACATCAAACACTTGAGCTATGTGACCCTGGGCTAGTTAACCCCCATTGCCTAGCCCTTACCAATCTTCTGCCTTGGAACCAATATACAGTATTGATTCTAACAAGGAAGGTAAGAGTAAAGAAAGAAAGATGGGGGTGGGAGCTAGATTCTTTGGGGTAGAGATAGGGAAAGAGTATATTCCAGACATGGGAGACAGCCAACACAAAGGTACAAAAATAGGAAGTTCAGTATAGAAACAGAAAGAAGGCTAGTTTGTCTGAACTGTAGAGCACAAGAAGAGGAATACGAAGATAGAAAAATAAGCTGGGGCCAGTTTGTAAAGGCCCCTAAATACTAAAGTTGTTGATTAGAGGAGCAATAGGAAGCCACTGGAGTTTATTAGAGTAGGGGGTAACAGACCTGCACATAAAGAAAATGTGGAGGATGAAGTAGAATATAAAAAGACTTGAGGAAGATTGTTGTTATAGTCCAGGCAAAAGTGATGAGAGCTGAATTAAAGTGATTGATATATGAATGGAGAGAAGGAATCACATGAGAAAAATGCTGTATAGATGGAAACAGCAAGTTTTAGGGACTGGCTGGATATTTTTTGTGAGAGACAGTGAGAACTGAAGATTATACTAAGGTAATAAATCTGAACAACTAGAAAAAATAATGGTACCTTTTACAAAAATTAAGGAAGTTTGATAGAGGGGAACTTTGCAGGGGAAGGATGAGTTCCTTTTTGGACATGTTGAGTTTGAGGTCATCTAGCTTGAACTAGGCAGTTGGTGATAGAGGGCTAGAACTCAAGAGAGAGGATGTGAGTCATCTGCTGAGTAAGATGATAATTAACCCCATGGAAGCTGCTAAAGATACCAAGAAAGAGTATGGAGAGAGAAAAGGGCCCAGGATAGTGCCTTTGGGAACACCCAGAATTCAGAGTTATGATTGAATGATTAACCAGCAATAAAGACTAAAATAAAATAGTCAGAGGAGGATTAGAAAAAAAAATAGTGTCCCAAAAACTCAGGGAAGAGAGAGTATCCATCAGGAAAGAGTGCTCAACAGCATCAGATGCAGCAGAGCTGAAAAGCATTCCCTCGAATTCTTGCCACAACAGTAAATAGTGTCTTTCCCTTTCATACATGCCTAACTACAGTATGTCTTTGGTTTTTCATTGTTTTTCCCCAGAAATCTAAAGGAACCCATACTGCCCTCCAAGCGGTGCCCTATCCAGGCTGGTTCCTATGAGACAAATATACCCAGCATAATCTTCCCTTTCCCCAGCATGTCTAGGCAGACTCTTCACCAACAAAGGTGGCTTGGCAAAACATACAGAAATGTGGCTTTCCCAGAGAGGCTCTGAGAATACCCCACCGCCCACCCTGCACCTTACCCCACATAAATCTCCATACCATCCTTCAACAGTGCCTTTGGCTTGCTGTCCCTAAAGTTGCTAAGGAACAGTCAGAGCACTTGGGGCAGGTAGAGAGGTGGGTTTTATGGAACCCTCTTCTGCCCAAAAGGCCCTCTTTCACATTCTCCTAAAATATGGAGGAAAAACAACAGAATGTGAGGTTCTCTTCTGTAGTCATCTTCTCCACACTCAGATTTACCTGCACAATGAGGAAAATCCATTATTCCTTCAGTTCATATCCTTAGATCACAGATTTAGAGCCAAAATGAACCTTAGAGATGTCTAGTCCACCCAGAGGCCATGAGGAAATAGGCTAAAATGTAATGGGACATGTTTAACAAAACAAAATACAACATAGTAATTTGAGATTTTCTAAGTCAATATGCCTCAGGAGGGACACCATTAATCTAGCCCAGGGGTCAGCAACCTTTTTGGCCGTGAGAGCCACAAATGCCACATTTTTTAAAATGTAATTTCGTGAGAGCCGTACAGTGCTCACAGTGCGGCTCCTGTAACAGCGCCTGAAAAAAAATGGACTTCATGGCTCCTGCAGAAAGAGCCATATCTGGCCCTCAAAAGAGCCAAATATGGCTCAAGAGCCTTACATTGCCGACCCCTGATCTAGCCCATCCTGCGTCCCCATTTCATAGATGAAGAATGGAGGCCAAGCAAACTGAGGTGACTTGTCCAATGTCATACAACCAGAAATTGAACTCAGATCCTCCAAGTGCCAAACCACTCCTTTCTTCCACTATGCCATCCTATTTCTATCCTTCCTGATACAAAGGGGTGCTGATTTTGACAGCGTCATAAGATCACAGATTTAGAACCTGGAGGGACCTGAAAGGACTTTTAATTCTCTGTTTATATCTCTTCATTTTAGAGATGAAAAAGGAGTAGCTGAGAGAAGGAAAATGACAGAGTCACAGAGGTGCCCAAACTAAGGTTGAAACCAAGGTCGTCTGACTCCCTATCGAGCACCTTTTCTATCACATTGGCCTCCCACCCCCACCCCTTATTGTGCTTCCATATTCACGAGGGATACAGCATTTCAGCTCTTGCCATCCAAAGTCAGCTCTTGGTCAATAGACTTGGGAAATTCCTCCAGCCTTTGTCATGACCACAGACTGTCTCATGTAGGAATCATTTTCCATGACTACCCTGTTCCCTCGGTTCTGTCTGTTGTTCTGACACTGAAGAGCTGCTATTAGCACTGTAATTTTTCCAAGTGAACATCCAGCGAAATTATCTCAGGTTTGTAAAGGAACATCTCACACAGTATTATAGAAAATTGCCTCCCGTATTAGGAGACTATACAAAGTGCATATTAATTCCTAACCCAAGGACTCACAAATTGCCTTAGAGTCCAAGCCCTATTGTAGGGACACACACTGAATAAGCTCAGGTTTCAACATCGCCAGGAGGTAGGTGTTCACTGTTAAGAAAATAAACTAGCATTTTTTAAAGACCCATTAAGAACGCCATATGCATACCCAAACCAGATGTGGTTTGTACCAAATGGGATTTAAACCCTTTTTAAAGAAAGAAGTACAAATTGTTGATGCAGGGAATAAATCGAAATTCTAAATTGGGTCAACTGCTCCAAATGGCTTACTCACTGCTTCCAAGCAAAGCACATCGGAGGTAGCAAGCTGTTGCCCACCTGCCGCCATGTCTATGGGAGAAGACAAATCGCCTGTATTGGAGGAAATGCTGTGAACCGTAATACGTTCTATTCTGGAGCCAATGGATGAAATAAGGAAGTGAAAACCAAGGACTTGACATCAGCTAATGTACTCTGTGAATTGCCCACCCTCATGGAACAAGCAGTTCATTACCCAGTATCCAAGGACATGAGAAAGATCTGAGGATTCAAAGTGTTAATTGTAGTTCCACAAATGACTGCCTGGGCATCCAGCCAGGACTGGGGGGAGGCAACGTAGGCGGCTCTCCAGAGCGCAAAACCTGGGAGAAAGTGATGAGGGGCCGTTCCGAACATCAAATCGTATAAATTCACTTCTTTCTGAGCCCAGAAAATTCTGCTCTCTGTGGCACAGTTGCTGATTTTGTGATAAATCGAGCCATGTATTAGAGGAACTATTCCTATCCTTCTCCATGCCATTACTCACAGGAGACACAATTTTCACATACTGAGAGGGAGGAGCAGGATTTCCAAACCTCTCTGAGGGTGTATAAATACCTTGTCTCAGCTCGGCCGGGGCAGCCCTCTAGGGAGGCAGAAAGTTAACTTCTATGGACTGTCCACTACAGGGAAACAATGAGAAAATACAAAGGAAACAAAAGACATTATTGCTGCTTTATTGTTGTTATTTTGTTATTTTATTCTATGACATATAAAAGTACTATTGTATATTTTGGTAATTTCCTACTATAACATCCTAATATAATGGCATTACTATATGTGACAGGATTACCATAAAGATAAAATTAGTGTGAGGGCAGCTCTGCAGTTCAGTGGATCTAGAGATAGGAGGTCTTGGGTTCAAATCTGCCTAAAGACCCTGGACAAGTCGCTTAACCCCAACTACCCAGCCCTTACTGCTCTTCTGCATCAGAACCTATACTTAGTATTACCTCTAAGACAGAAGGTAAAGGTTTAAAAAAATAAAAATCAGGAACCTGGACTTCTTGATCAAATGCTGATCATACAAGAAAACACTATCATAGAACATTGCAAAAAATTTCACACCTATCAAATACTTGGCCAAACATGACCTAACTGTCAAAATTATACATCAGAAGCTTTATGTCTTAACATAAATTAAAAGATAACAAATCCCATACTACAAGTACAGAGATCAAAAAAGCCTTGAAAATTAAGTAAACTAGGGTAGCTAGGTGGCTCAGAGGATAGAATGCCGGCAGAAACACTCATCTTCCTGAGTTCAACTTCAGCCTCAGATACTTAATTATGTGATTCTGGGCAAGTTATTTAACATTGTTTTCCTCAGTTTTCTCTTCTGTAAAATAAGCTAGAGAAGGAAATGGCAAACCACTCCAGTATCTTTGCCAAGAAAATCCCAAATGGAGTCATGAAGAATGGGACATAACTGAAACAAACGAAAAGCATTTCCATAAACTGACATTTGGGATTACATAAAATCTATAAAATAAAAACATAATATTGATCTATAAAAATTTAAGAACACAGTTTTTAATAGATGTTCCAAATATTCACAATCTCCAAGTTTAATCGAATGAAAACAGAGTGTGGCTCAAGAAATCAAAATGAGGTGAGAATAGAATGAGGAACATATCTCCATCATCATATCTGCTATTGGAGTTGTCCCAAATATGCTTTCTATGAACCTATAAAATATGAGATTATAGCCCAATACTTTCAATCGTAAGAAGTGGTCATTTTATCTCCCAATACAATAATTCATTGAACTTTAAGCAAAAAAGAATAATAGCAAGATAGTGACCTGCCCCAAGACTATTTCTTTCTGAACTTCAATGACCCAAGATAAGGAGATTCTAATAACAATAATAATAGCTTAAGAAAAAGAATGTGGATAGAGAGGTGGCCTTGGAGTTAGGAAGATCTGGATTGAAATCTTGCCTCTGGCTTATACTGACTATGTGACCCTGCCCAAGTAAGTCCCCTTATGCACTGTTGGTGGAATGGTGAAATGATTCAACTGTTTTAGAGCAATTTGGAATTGTGCCCAAAGGGCTATAAGACTGTACATACCTTTTGACCCAGCAACTACTAGATCTGTATCAGACAGAGACAGAGATATAGAGTCAGAGACAGACAGAGAGAAGGAAAAGGATGGATATGTACAAAGATATTTGTAGCAGCAATTTTTGTGGTATTTAAGAATTGGAAATTGAGGTGATGACTGTCAATTGGGGAATGGCTGAACAGATTGTGGTATATGATGGTGACAGAATACTATTGTGCCATAAGAAATGAAGGGTAGGATGTTTTCAGTAGAACCTGGGAAGATCTACATGAACTGATGTAAAGTGAAATGAATAGAACTAGAGAACGTTGTACACAGTAACGGCCATATTGTACAATGATCATCTGCAAATGACTTAGCTATTCTCAGAAATACAAAGATCTAAGACAATTCCGAAAGACTTTAAGATGAAAAAATGCTTGCTATCCACCTCCAGAGAAAGAACTGATGTAATATGAATGCTAATTTTTTACTTTCTTTCTTCTTTTTTGTTTGAGGGGGTTTTTTGATCTGTTTTTTTTTCATAGCAGAACTAATATGGAAATATGTTTTTTATGATTGCACATGTATCACCTTTGTAAAATTGCTTGCTTTCTCAATGAGGGGAGAGGAGAGAGAGTAAGAGGGAATTTGGAACTCAAAATTATAAAAAAAAAAGTTTAAATTATTTTTACATGCAATTGGGAAAAATAAAATATTTTTTTAAACGTTTAAATGTCAGTGTCCTTCAAACTACTCTCAAAGGCTCTAAATTGCTCAGCAGGTGCCAATCTCCATTGAGAGAGAGATTTCCTCACCAGGAAACTGCAAAACTACCTTCATCAATGAAATATCACAGATTTACAAAACCCACCACAGCCTTATGTTTAATGGTCTCTAGCCTAATGGTCTATAGGCAGCACCAGAGCCTGCTGCTCCAACAATAGTAGAGAGAGTTGTAAGGAGGAGGATGCTTCCTGCCTACTTTCCAGTCCTCTGCTTTCTAGCCACTTGGAACTCCAAAAAACAAATTCAATATGTCCCAGGCTTTAGAACCTATTGGCTGCCTTTAAAGTAAGGTTTCACCCCAAATGATATAGACTTCAGCACTTCTATTAAATAATCATTTATTAAATTCTTACTGAATGCACTGTGCAGAGCTCAGGGCTAGAAAGATACAAAGTTTAGAGTGAAAAGCAGAGTCCAGTGCAATGCAAAACAAAAGGTTCCCTTAGTAAGTCTCTTTCCAGATTATTTCTAGAAAATGAAGCTCAATAAACAGTTTGCTAAATCAGATGGCCTTTTCTCAGCCTCCTTTACTGAATCATCTTTAATACCATGCCCCTTTCTTGTGAATGTACCCTAAGGCTCTATCCTGGACCCTCTTCTCTTCCTTCTCTAGATTCCTTGATCAGCTTTAGAGGCTTAATTATCTGCTCTATGAAAATGATGATCCAGCTCTGTACGGAGCCCTCACCTCAACATCTCAACAGTCTGGTGGAGATATTAAGTCAGAAGAGCTTGGAGCTCTATGTTCTTATTATTTACTTTTCTATTAAAACAACAACCTCCATTAAGATTTATATGAACTGGTGGCACAAAATGAAGGGGAAGGGATGACAATATGTAAACAAACATACAAAGTATAAGGAATCTCCTCCTATCAAAGCACATCAATAATTGTATTGCATTCTGTTCCAGTAAGAGGTAAATGACTCAGTAACAGCAATATTGGACGATGATTAACTGTAAAACCTTGGCTGCTTTCAGCAATGCACTGATCTGGGACAATCCTGAAAGACATGATGGGAAATGCTCTCTCCACTGCTAGAGAAAGAACTGTTGGGAGTCATCTTTCACATCTGTGTAGTTTTGGTTTTATTTGGGGGGTTTTGGTTATGTATGAGTTTGCTCTTACAATAATGACCAATATGGAATTATGTTTTGCATGATAATTAAAAAATGAAAAATAATATTAAAAAGCTGGCCAGAGAAAGAAAAGGCGCCAGCCACATGTGGCTGCCATTCTCTTAGCAGCCTCCTCCCCAAGCTGGCTGTACTAGATCCACAGCTAGAACTCAGGCTCACCTTTGCTCCCTTAGCCAACCCTAAGCCCAACTCTGTGTGAGTGTGTGTGTGTGTGTGTGTGTGTGTGTGTGTGTGTGTGTGTGTGTGTGCAAATCAGAGCTTCCCTGGCTGGCCCCTTGCCAGCTGACCCACCTGGCACTCTCCTCATCACATTACCCCATTCTATGCAGCTGCCACACCACAGGCCTGCCAGTACTCCCCTAGCTACCTCCTCTGTCCTCTATTCCTCTCCTCCATTTTATGCCCCTCATGATGTCCCTTTCCTGAGTCCCTCTGATTTGACAGACTCCAATCAGTCCAGATAAGAGGCAGGAGTTCTGGATGCTGGGAGTCACCATGCTGTCCTTCAAATGGCCACAAGAACCCATACAGTGTCTCCCAGCATGGTCAAGAGGATACCATCCATCGCCTCAGAAAGATATGGTTCAGAGTTCAGAAGTAAGGTCCTTTGATTTAAAATCCAAAAGTTGTCTTGGGGTACCAAAAAAAGGTACCGACTAATGCCAAATTTCCACAGTAGGGAGAAGGAAGATCTAGAGTGAAAAATAATTTTTTTAAGTCCATTAATCTCAGATCTTCTCAGGCAAGAGAATAGATAGAAAGTCAGCATGCTGACTGAATTACTATATAAGGTCAGGGGCTCAGTCTGCTGCCACACCTGATTTGTAGGGCCATCCAAAGTCAACCAAATTCTGGTCCTATTAAAGCCTCTACTTTTTTTGCATAAGGTAAAGATTAGTTCGATGAATGGCTAAAAACCCATGATATCCTCTGAGATTTTACAAAGCCTGGCTATCCTAGGTGATACTCAATAATATTCCTTGAGTCTTGATCAATGATACATGTAAAACCCAATGGAATTGCACATAGGCTACAGGGAGTGGGGAGGGAAAGAACATGAACCATGTAACTATGGGAAAATATTCAAATTTTTTTAATTAAATTAAATTTAAAAAATAATGTTCCTTGAACTAAATTTTGCTCCCCAATTTGCATTTCAGCTCTAGTCAAGTCAGTTTATTCACAGTCCTCACATTCACAATGCTCATTCCTTATTCCCTGCCTCCTCTCATATTTTTACCCAATCTGGAATGCTCATCTCCCCAATCCTCCTCTGCTCACCTCCTCTACATAATCCAGCTTAAAGTGACCTCTCCCACTTCTAAACCATATACTCATTTATATTCTGTCCTGGCAAGTGCTTAGATTGTTTCACATGTGTGAATCTTATTCCCTAGTTAGACAGTAACAGTCCTGAGGACAGAGACTAGTTTATTATAGATGTCTATATGTATAATATACTTAGCATAAACTAGATCTTCAACTAATAGTCTAAACTAAATCACGGATGGATTAATTGATCAAAAAGCAGTGTCAGGCACTGCCCTAGGTATTGGGAATGTAAAGACAAAAATGAAACAATTCCTGCCCTCAAGGAATTGTCCCTTAAATGTCTTAAACTCCCCTAGGCCAAGGGAAGAGAGGCACATTGTCTTTATGTGGGTTTCTTGTATTCCCCGCCCAAAACACAGGTTTAGACTTTCTATGGAGCCGTTCTCTCAAGGAGAAACAAAATATACTTGATGTATATACAAAATAGAAACAAGGTAATTAGAGAGGGGAGGAACTAGCAAGTGGAGGAATCAAGAAAATCTTAAAGGAAACCAGGGCTTCTAAATGCAAGTAAGGAGTGTATCGTGGGCATGGAGATAACCTTTGCCAGGTACAGGAAGAAGAGATGAAATGTCACATATAAAAAACTATAAGAAGGCCAACTTGGCTGGACTATAGTCTGAAGTACAAAAATGTTTGATCAGCCTGAGAAGGAAGGCTGGAACCAGGTCATGAAAGATTTTTCGTAATAAAGGAATTTATAATTGATCCTTAAAGTAATAAGGAATCACTGGTGTTTATTGAGAAGAGGAGTTCCATGAACAGACTTGCACACTAGGAAAAAATCACTTTAGCAGCTATGTAGAGGATAGATATGGAGATATGTGAGATCAGGAAACCCATCAATAGGCTACCACAATAATCCAAGTGAGAAGTATTGGAGATTTTGGGTGCAAAGGGAGAGAAGGTGAATGGGAGATGGGTAGATGTGGAGGTAGAAATGAAAATTCTGGGGGCAGCTGGGTAGCTCAGTGGATTGAGAGTCTGGCCTAGAGATGGGAGGTCCTAGGTTCAAATCTGGCCTCAGACACTTCCCAGCTGTGTGACCCTGGGCAAGTCACTTGACCCCCATTGCCCACCCTTACCACTCTTCCACCAAGGAGCCAATACACAGAAGTTAAGGGTTAAAAAAAAAAAGAAATGAAAAATCTGGCAATAGGCTATCTATTGTATGGGATAAGATTGGAACTGCTATGAATGAGAAGTGTGAATTCTGGCCATGCAAGTCCCAAAGCTTCATCATGGCTTGGAAATAACCCTGAATCCTGAAGAGGTTAGGGAAGGCTTCATAGAAGAGACAATATCTGAATTGAACTATGAAGGAAGAGGAAGGCTTGAATAAACTGAGATAGAGAGTATGAAGACAGAAATCCATTCCATGAAGATAGCTATAAGGTTAAAAAACAAGGAGAACATTATTCTACTTCTATTTTTCACCAGTCTTTCCTATCCATTAGGTTTTCAGGCCAGGAGATTGAACTTGGAAGAAAAAAAAGAACAGGTACAGTTAAGGGGGATATGAATCTCCAGATAGATGAGGGCATAGAGCATAAGCTGCTCTATATGAAATCACAGTTTATTGCTCAGAAGGATTGTACCACATTGGGGGGAATGGGGGAAGGAGTTGGAACTCATGCTGATGAGATGCTAATTGCACATGGCTAAGAGAACTGTGGAAAACTGGAAGGTTTGGAGCTTCAGAATATGAGAAACAGATGAAGGAACTTGTGATATTTCTTCTGTAAAAGAGAAAACATAGGGTGCAGATTATTACTGACCTCAACATTTAAAGAAGTATCATGTGGAAGAGGGCAGGAACTAAGACCAAAACAGGTCAAAGTTACAGGAAACAAGAAAACAGACTTTGGTTCTCTAAAGAATTTTCTAAAAAATAGAGGGGACCATCTTATTAGATATGAAGTTCTACATGCCTGGAAATATTTCGAGCAAAGACTTCAGGATCTTGGGGTGGATTTTCTTTCATTGGATAAGAAGCTAGCAAAGTCCTTTTTAAGTTTCAATGTTTCTATGAAAGGGTGAATAGGAAGAGAAAGAGTGTTTTAGATAGGAAGAATACACAAAGCCAGCCATTCCCAAACTAGCTTTGCCACAGAACACTTTGGGACTTGAAATACCTCAGTAGAACCCACAAATACTAGTCCAGAAGAGTCTCAAATTATGGAATTTCCCCTAGGAAAAACTGAGAGGGGAAACAGGAGGAAAGAGAAGATTGAGCCAATTTTTATATCAAAAACTTGCTCTGTGAAATTAGTACTTGAGGGCTCATGTGTAATTTAATATCCTAGAGGGGGAAATGACTTATCAATATGTTCCCTTATCACATGGAGTACAAATATTCTTAAGAAAAGCTCAGGACACAAGAGTAGTTAGGTAAAAGAGCTCAAGACAAATTTGGGAGACGGACAAGTGATGCATTTTAACTAGACTATAGGTTCCAATGTAGAAGTAAGAATAGGAAATAAGAAGGAAAAGGAAGGGAAGAAAAGGAGAGAGGAGGGGACAAAACATTTATTAAGTATTGTGCTAAGTACTTTACAAATATTATCTCTACAAGTTGAAATCAAATCATAGAAGGCCATGAAACCCAGTTTCACCATAATTATTTGACCCTTAATTCCAGTGCTTTTCCTCTCTTAAGTATTTCCTATTTATCCTATTTAGTTTGTTTTGTAAATATTTGTTTATGTGTTGTATTCCTGATTATTATAAGCTCCTTAGGGCAGAGACTGTCTTTTGCCTCTTTTTTTATATACCCAGCATTTAGCATAGTTCCAGGCACATAGTAGGCACATAGTAGGCATGTAATAAAATGTTTTTTGAATGAATGAATGAAAAAAAAATAGTTCAGTGAAAAAAAACCCACTTGTATGAGGAGGGTGTAAATGTGGTATAGCTGGAAAGGAAAATATAACATTTGGATTCAGAAGAGAAGGGAATAAGCATTTATATAGCATCTACTATATGCCAGGCACTGTGCTAAGCTCTGCCCCCTTTTTTAATCCTTACTTTCTGGCTTATCAGTTCCAAGGCAGTCACAGAGCTAGGAAGTGACTGATGTCACATTTAAACTCAGGACCTCCCCACTGCAGGTCTGGCTCTCTATCCATTGAGCCACCTCATGGCCACTATGCTCAGTACTTTTTACAATATTATTTCATTTCCCCCTCACAACAACCCTGGGAGGCAGGTGCTATTAATATTCTCATTTTATAGTTGAGGAAACTGAGGCAAACAGCGGTTAAGTCATATCCCCAGAGTCACTCTTCTAGTGTCAGAGGTCTCATTTGAACTCTGATTTCAAATATAGGTGCCTATAGGTCAGAGGACCTAGTTTCAAATCCCACTTCTATCCCTTACTACCACAGTGAACCTGGCAAGTCATTTAATCTCTGGGAATTTGAGTTTCCTCATCTGTAAATTTAAGGGGTTGGGCTACATAGTCTGAAAGGTCATTTCCAGCCCTAAATCTATAACCCTGTGACATCTTAAGCAACATTCTTCATTGAGGTCTGTTTGTTCTCTGAAAAAAGGGGTATGCTAGATGCCATTTCTCCATTTTGGGGTCCCTGATGGATTACTATAATTTACGCAGACTTCAGGGCTTTCCGCCCTGATCTTGAGTTTTATCACCATTCTTTTGCATCAGAGGATGAACCTTCGGAACTTCCCTTTCCTAAAAAAGGTTTTCTCTTTCTCATGGGTGTGAAGGTGAGAGGGGTATTGGGTTTTCAGTTCCCTTTCCAACTAACCAATCCAAAGCCCAAGCCTGATCTGGCTTGTTGAAAAGTAGTCATTTAAAAGTCCAGTTCTTGCCATTCCTTCGGTCCCCCAACCCCCGCACCCCCCACTTCTAGGCTGGTTGAGTCCCGAGGTACCAGGCATCTCTTGCTTTTCCCATGAGTGCCCCACTCTTTTCTCCCCTCCCCCAAACTGCACTCCCTCCCCGTCCCCCCCTCC